>NC_135374.1:1215000-1515000 GCF_049243985.1 Paroedura picta
CTCAGTCAGCCCATTCCACGGCTGAACTAGACTCCTAGAATCCTAGAGTGGGAAGGGGCCACAAAGGCCATCTAGTCCCACCCCCTGCTCAGTGCAGGATCAGCCTCCAGCATCCAGGAGAAGGATCTGTCCAGCCGCTGCTTGAAGACGGCCAGTGAGGGGGAGCTCCACACCTCCTTAGGCAGCCCCTTCCACTGCTGAAATAGACTCCTAGAATCCCAGAGTGGGAAGGTGCCACAAAGGCCATCTAGTCTCACCCCCTGCTCAGTGCAGGATCAGCCTCCAGCATCCAGGAGAAGGATCTGTCCAGCCGCTGCTTGAAGACGGCCAGTGAGGGGGAGCTCCCCACCTCCTCAGTCAGCCCATTCCACGGCTGAACTAGACTCCTAGAATCCTAGAGTGGGAAGGGGCCATGCAGGCCATCTAGTCCCACCCCCTGCTCAGTGCAGGATCAGCCTCCAGCATCCAGGAGAAGGATCTGTCCAGCCGCTGCTTGAAGACGGCCAGTGAGGGGGAGCTCCACACCTCCTTAGGCAGCCCCTTCCACTGCTGAAATAGACTCCTAGAATCCCAGAGTGGGAAGGTGCCACAAAGGCCATCTAGTCTCACCCCCTGCTCAGTGCAGGATCAGCCTCCAGCATCCAGGAGAAGGATCTGTCCAGCCGCTGCTTGAAGACGGCCAGTGAGGGGGAGCTCCACACCTCCTCAGTCAGCCCCTTCCACTGCTGAACTGGACTCCTAAAATCCTAGAGTGGGAAGGGGCCATGCAGGCCATCTAGTCCCACCCCCTGCTCAGTGCAGGATCAGCCTCCGGCATCCAGGAGATGGATCTGTCCAGCCGCTGCTTGAAGATGGCCAGGGAGGGGGAGCTCCCCACCTCCTTAGGCAGCCCCTTCCACTGCTGAACTAGACTCCTAGGATCCTAGAGTGGGAAGGGGCCACAAAGGCCATCTAGTCCCCCCCCTGCTCAGGGCAGGATCAGCCTCCAGCATCCAGGAGAAGGATCTGTCCAGCCGCTGCTTGAAGACCACCAGTGAGGGGGAGCTCCCCACCTCCTTAGGCAGCCCCTTCCATGGCTGAACTAGACTCCTAGAATCCTAGAGTGGGAAGGGGCCACAAAGGCCATCTAGTCCCACCCCCTGCTCACTGCAGGATCAGCCTCAAGCATCCAGGATAAGGATCTGTCCAGCCGCTGCTTGGAGACGGCCAGTGAGGGGGAGCTCCCCACCTCCCAAGGAAGCCCATTCCCCTGCTGAACTATTCTTAATGTAAAAAAGTTATTCTTTTGCACCTGTCATTTAAATCCATTCCTGCGGGTTCTCTGCTCTGCTGCCCACAGGAACCTTTCCCTGACCTCCTCTTAAGGGACAACTTCTCAGATCCTTCACGAGAGCCCTCCTGCTCCCCCCTCCACGATGTCTCCTGTAGCCTGGACCTTGGTCCCTCAGCCTCTCCTCGCAGGGCTTTGTCTCCTGGCCTTTGATCATTGCTGTTACTCTCTTGCTTGCAGTGGTTCCCCCCCCAACACACTCACCATGTGCAGATTGGCAGTTTGAGGAGGCACATCCAGTGAGTTTGCCTTTTGCACGAACAGAATGGGAACCTTCCAAAGATATGCCCCAGATTCTTGCACAGCATAAAGAGTTTCTGTCGTGGTTGCCAGGTGTTCTTATGCAGGTGTGAGTCCTTTGAAGGTTTTCAAAGCCTTTCTTCCGGGTCCTTTTGTGGATTTGAGCCTCCTTGTGTTACTGGTTGGAAAATTTTACATGTCTGCCCCACACTGGCCTTAGTCTCTGAGGGGGGCCTCCATGAAATCAAGATAGGGGCCAACATAAACTCCTTGCATTTAAAAAGTAGAAGAACAGAGCTAGCATCACAGCAGCAGCTTGTCCGGGCTCGGCAGGGGCAGAGGGGTTTGCCCAGTCGGTCACCTGAAGGGCCTGGGGCGAGAAGTGGCTGCCCCAGTTTAGGAGCCAAAGCAAGAAGGAGTACCCAGAGAAAGTGAGCGTTCCCAAAACAAGCAGGTCTGTGTATAAATAATATATAAAAACTCTCTCAGCCTCACCTGCCTCACAGGGTGCCTGTTGTGGGGAGAGGGAGGGAAAGACATTTGTCAGCCACTTTGAACTAGAGATGCTGCAGAGCAGACCTGGGACCTTCTCCACGTTCTCATTCCACATTGGGCCAGAGAGGCGGGGGGGGGGGGGAGACGAACGTGAAAGCTCATCTTCTCTCTGGGAAAGGAACTTACTGGATGCTGAAAACTCCCATCCGGAAGGGGTACAGCCTGTTTGTTTCGCTGCCGAGATTGAATTGCTGTATTCCGAGTTATTTATTTATTATTAAAACATTGTTTAAACAATATTAAAGCATTTGCTTCCCACCTCTTCTTCTGGTTCAAGGCAGTGCACAATAATAGCTAAAGCGTCCCCAGCTAAAACAAAAAACCCCAAATTTCACCCTTTCAAGACTTTAAAAAGATACCTCCTGAAGGTCTCCCAAGGAGGGGAGCCCCGCCTCTTCAGGGAGCCTCCCTCAGGAAGCTGGAGCCACAATGGAAAAGGCAGCTTTTAACGCTCAAATGCAGCTGGCTGATTCCTCCTGAGCATGTTTTCTGTCTGCTGTGTCTGCATAGGCCACAAGCCCTCGTCCCCAGGTCCCTTCGCTGTTCCCTGCAGGGTCTAGCAAGCCCGTGTAAGTCAACAGAGAGGGAAAAGGCATTTAGGTTCAAGGATAAGAGGCTGCATTTCTAGTATCTCCTTCTTGGCTATTGGGTGGGTGTTTGTTGTAGTTGTTGTTTGTTTTACAACATCACCTGTTATGCCTTCCCCTGCAGCCTTAGCTTTGCACATACTCCCAAACCAGATTTTAGATGTTGCAGTTAGTGTGAATTTATGTAAGTCGCGTGATTTGGACTGAGTTCGATGACCATCCCGAGAGAGAAGCCTCGGCAGGGCAGGGCAGGGCAGGGCGGCCTCCCTCCAAGGGCCTCCTTCAACATGACCTAACAATTGGGGCGGAACACGCGGCCCTGCAAAGGTTCCGCTAGATCTCCCGAGGCCGGGGGTGGAAAGCCGCCTGCCATGCCCAACGTGGCCAGTCGGGATCCTGCCTTCAAGATGAGTGGGCTCTTCCGGCCGTCCGCTGGCCCTGCTCGGGTTTCCATAAGCAAGGTGAGCACGACGTGGGATCCATGTCAAGAAATGTTAAAAACATATAAGTAATCACAAAACCAAGAGCCATCACAAAACCCAGAGAAGCCTGTGCTAGGCCGTTTGGTGGAGAAGATAAAGAATGCTGAAAAAAGGATCTAGGAGTCTTAGTAGACCATACATTGGACAGGAGTCAGCAGTGGGACTCAGTGGCTAAAAAGGCAAATGGGATTTTGGGCTGCATCAAACGGAGTATCGTGTCCAGATCACGGGAGGTGATGATACTACTTTACTCTGCTCTGGTTCGGCCTCACTTGGAGTCCTGTGTTCGGTTTTGGGCACCCCAGTTGAAGAAGGATGTAGACAAACTGGAGCATGTCCAGAGGAGGGCAACAAAGAGGGTGAGGGGTTTGGAGACCAAGACGTAGGAGGAAAGGTTGGGGGAGCTTGGTCTGTTGAGCCTGGAGAGGAGACGACTGAGAGGGGATCTGATAACCATCTTCAAGTATTTAAAAGGCTGCCATGTAGAGGGTGGTGCAGAGTTGTTCTCTCTTGCCCCAGAGGGACAGACCAGAACCAATGGGATGAAATGAATGCAAAAGAAATTCTGTCACAATCTCCGGAAGAAGTTCCTGACAGTCAGAGCAGTTTCCCAGTGGAACAGGCTTCCTTGGGAGGTGGTGGGTTCTCCATCTTTGGAGATTTTTAAGCAGAGGCTGGAGAGCCATCTGACGGAGAGGCTGATTCTGTGAAGGCTCAAGGGGGTGGCAGGTGACAGTGGATGAGCGAGAGGGTGGTGAGTGTCCTGCCTAGTGCAGGGGGTTGGACTAGATGACTCAGGAGGTCCCTTCCAACTCTGTTATTCTAAGATTCTAAGTGCTGTTACTCTTTAAGGGGTGCCTGGACTCTGGGTCTCTCCTCCTGTCCTGAGAGGGATGAGTCGGAGGGTGCCGTTGGCTGGCTTTGTGTCGGTCTTCTTGTGTGTTGCAACTCCTTGTTTTCGAAGTGTTTTCGAGAAGGCTTTCAGCACTCGTGGCTCTGCCTCCAGTCCCAGTGAGCCTTCGATGGTCTTCCAGGAATGAGGAGGATGCAGCCAACTGAGCACAGTCCAATATTCCGGGAAGTGAGAAGGGGGCCGCACAGGTGGCAGCTGGCGTCTTAAGAGTTTGTCCTGGCCTCTTAGGGGAGTGCGGGAGGGGCTGGGGCTGGGGCTGCCCCCTGTGCCGGACTCCAGGCAGGGAGAATTCACCTGCTGCGCTCCACTGGCTCCTGCCACTGACAGCTGCTGTGGCTTCTCCTTCTGGGGGCTGAACGTGTCATTCCTGCCATGCAGCGGTTTGGCCCAGGGGTGCCAGAAAGAAGAGCTGCTCAGCAAATCGGCCACATGTCTAAAATCTAAGTGTCGTTCCCCGTTTAGCATTCATGATACGCCCTTTAATGTTCCTTTCCTTGTCAAGTCTGTATAATCGGCTCCAGCTTTCTATCAGTTGAAGATTCTAGATCAGGGGTAGTCAAACTGCGGCCCTCCAGATGTCCATGGACTACAATTCCCAGGAGCCCTTGCCAGCATTCGCTGGCAGGGGCTCCTGGGAATTGTAGTCCATGGACATCTGGAGGGCCGCAGTTTGACTACCCCTGTCTAGATTCTCTCTCGTTGCCCTGATGATTATTCAGCGGGACACGCAGCCGACTCTGCTCTCTGGCGCCTTTTTGCAGCTGGGTGGATTGGGGCCTGTAGCACCCAGAGCTGCCCTGACCGGCTGGCCTGATCCTGTCGCGTCTCGGAAGCTCTGCAGGGCCGGCCCTGCTTAGTCCTTGGATGGGAGGCCACAAGTCCAGGGTTGCCACTTGCCACTCAGAGGCAGGCAGGACAAGCCACTTGTGTGTGTCTTTTGCTGTGACCTGGATGGCTGGGCTAGGCCACTCTCACCCGAACCCGGAAGCCCAGCAGGGGGGCTCTGGGTGGTTCTCAAATGGGGGACCACCGAGGGAGTGTGGGGACGCTGTGCACACGCAGGCAACATCAGAGCATCTCTGGGCCCCTCTGGCCTCTGGGGTCGCTGTGACTTGACAGCACTTCCCGACACCAGCAGAATGGAGAGGTGTGCTTGGGCTGCTTCACTTCAGCCGGTTGGTTCGGCCCTTGCCTGGCTCCGAGGACCACTGGGCTCTCTTGTAGACTTCTCTTACCACTGGCTGTTCTTCTCTTTCTGTAGGTGGACTTATCCCACTTGGCTCCGGAGGACAGGTGGAGGTGAGTGTCGGGCTGGCCAGCTCAGCCTGGGGGGGGGGGGGTTTGGGGGGGGGATCTGATGTTCTTACTTAGTGACCCAGGCCTCCTGTACCCCTCGCCTTCTCCCCAGGGTGGGGCCTCAGGGCAGCTCCCACGGCTCTCCTCTTCTCCGTTTACCTTCATAACAACCCTGTGCCGGGAGGTTATTCTGAGCGGGTGTTACTGGCCCCACGCCAACCAGCAAGCTTACGTGGCAGAGTGGTGACGGGAACCCGGGTGCGAGGTTTCAGTCACTCTGCCACGCTAACTGCCGGCATACCTGGATTCTCACTTCTTGCCTCCTGGAGAGCGAATGGGTGGGTGGCTGCAGAGCCTGTAGCTGTTTCAGAGCCCCTTTGTCTGGAAAGTAAGAACATCAGAGAAGCTCAGTTGGGTCAGGCCAAGGGCCCAGCCAGCCCAACACTCTGGGTCACTCAGGGGCAAAACCCGGGCCAGAACTCCAGGAGCCCCCCCACTCCAAGGAGACAGAGCATCCCTGCCCCAGACCAAGATTTCCGTCTTCAGCCTAGAAACCTGTTTGTTAAAGTCAGGAAACCACGCAGCTGCCACTTTCAGCAAAGGTGTCGGGCTCACCTGCCGCCTTCTCCTCCTCCTCCTCCTCTCAGGGTTGAGCACGCGCGGATGCACGCCAAGCACCGGGGCCACGAGGCCATGCACGCCGAGATGGTCCTGATCCTTATCGCCACGCTCGTTGTTGCCCAGCTCCTCTTGGTGCAGTGGAAGCAGAGGCACCCGCGGTCCTACAATGTAAGCTCGGCTGTTCAGCATCCGTGGCCCCCGCCCTCCTTCGAGCCGCCTCAAAGCTGCCGGGTGTGCCGGAGGCAGGACCGGAGCTGTGTCCCTCTCTGGGCGTCCTTCGGCCCGTGGACAGGAGCAGAGGAGGCTCCCCTCCAATCTGCCCTTGGGAGTACGCTTGGGCACCTACTTGGGAATTGCAGTTCCTGTTCGAACGGAGGCTGGAGGTTCTTTAACAAACCGAACCAGTTTGTTTCATATATTTTTTAAAATTTAAAGATATTAAACCTCTACCTCCAGTGCTCTTAGCCTGGCGATTAAATTGCAGCCAGGCAGAGGATTGAGGAAAGGGGGAGGGTTGGCTGGGGGGACCGTTAGATGGTCATGTTGGGCCCTGGCCTCAACCAAGTGCCTGGTGACGTCTTACATGCCCTCTGGAAGCTCCATGAGAACTTGCACTTCAGAGGGCAATTGATTCCACCTGGACAAGGACAGGTGCAGCTCTCTGCGACCAGGCATTGTCAGCAAGTGGGCATTAGCTGAATGAAGAGCCCCCTATGGGATGTATTCGGACAGGTGGTCCCTCAGGTACGCAGGCCCCAGACCGGGAAAAGGGTTTGCTGAAGCCGTGGAAAACAGGTGGGCAGCATGGAGCGGGCTGCTTCCTACCACTCGGCTGTTTTTGCAGCTTTTGCAGGAAACAAAAAGCTTTCTGCTCTGTTCATGAACTGAACTGCCAGGAACGAATCAGAAAGGCCTTGTAAGTTCATGATGGTAGACTCCTCATGATCTTTGGTTTGCGAACCATGAACTGGGCAGAATTCTTAGTGAATCTTGCTTCATGCTTCAGTTAATTCTCTGGTGGTTTCTTTCTGTTCCATTTTATCCCCAAGACTCCCATGGGTGCTGGAACCAGGCCCAGGAGCCCCACACTGGAAGGTGCTAATAGGCAGAGTGCTTTGGGCTGCGTTTCCAATAGCCTGCCATTACCACAACCCTCTAAGGAAGACCACGATTGTCCACCAGTGGCAGGGGGGTCGGGCTGACAGCAGACGGCTTTCCTTAGGCCCTCCAGTGAGCTTCAAAGAAGGGACTTTGGGTGTACAGGTCAGCACCCAAGAAACGTCTGTTCCAGCCACTCCGTAATCGGGAGCCAGGTCTGAGCTGGCTAAACCTGTTCCCAGAGAACACACTCAGCCAGAGCGGGGAGAGGGGACTGATCTTTATCTCTCTGTTTACTCTCTTCCAAGACCACACTGCTCTGTACAGTTGGAGCACTGAACGTTGTATTCCGGACTGAAGGGCATATGACAAAGAGGGAGGCCCTGGCCCCCTCTGGGTACATTCAGGTGTCAAAATCTCCAACTGCAGGGGTAGTCAACCTGTGGTTCTCCAGATGTCCATGGACTACAATTCCCATGAACGTTAGCTGGCAGAGGATCATGGGAATTGTAGTCCATGGACATCTGGAGGACCACAGGTTGACTACCCCTGCCCTACTGGACTCCCATTGGTAGAGAAACAAGCCTATTCTCCTTCACCAGGGTGGCCAAACTGGCTCTCTAGATGTCCATGGGCTACAGTCCCCAGCGCTGGCAGGGGCTCATGAGAATTTTAGCATATGGACATCTGCAGAGCTGCCATTTGGTCACCCCTGGCCTACAGACACACACAAACACAAGACCAAGGGTACATGTGCTAAAGGGTGAGGTTTCAGTCTCCTTCAGTAAGTGGATTTTGCTGGTGAAATCTATTTGCAGAGTGAATTGGTCGTGTGTTATTTTGTGTGTGTGAAGACCCGCCAGTGTTTCATAGGTTTTCGAGGGAAGCTGTGCTAGTCTGCAGGAGAACAACTCGGTCCAGTAACCCCTTAGAGATTGCAAGATTTCCAGCTTTGAAACCTTGAAAGCTTCTCCCCTGAAATCCTTGTTGGTCTCAATAAGGCACTGCTAGACATGAACCTAACGCTTAGTTCCTCCGCTCCTGGCCAAAGTCGGTGTGTGATTCTGTGGCAGGGATTGCCAACAGGAAACGGTGGAGGGGGGGGGGGTTCACTGGCCATCCTCTCTCCCTCTGCTGCAGATGGTCACCCTCTTCCAGATGTGGGTCGTCCCCCTCTACTTCACAGTCAAGCTGCACTGGTGGCGGTTCCTGGTCATCTGGGTCTTCTTCTCCGCCGTCACTGCCTTTGTCACCTTCAAGGCGACCCGCAAGCCTCTTGTGCAGACGACCCCCAGGTGAGCGGGAGCCGTGGGGAGGGGCGGGCCAGGCCTCTCCACTCCACTGGGCTGGGGGGCTGGGCCTGGCAGGGATGACCCCTCTCTTCTCTGGCCTGCTCTCCAGTTACTGTTGTCCACTGTCTTGATGGTTCCCAAGAAGAATTGCAATGATTTAGGATTCATTCATTCATTCGGATTTATATACCGCCCTCCCTTGCAGTTCAGGGCGGTGTGCAGAGAACATGAATTGTGTAACAGGGTACAATACAAGCTTACTAACTGTGACATCAGTAATGTGGCAAGAACCTAAAATGGTCAAAATAAGGGGGGTGAATTCAAGCCTGTGCAGGGTAGAACACAGCTTTAAAATTAAATACCAATATTTGTTAAAATTAAAAACCCAGGCTTATCTCATAGCCTCAATAGAATCAGAGCTTACATGCATGACCACGCCTCCACGGAACACACATGTTTCGGACCTACCGGCCTAATCCGTGGTCAGGCGTGAAATGAAAACAGCATGCAAATCGTTATGTACAGATCCTGCAAGTCAGCCTCTGCCAGAATGTTAAATCCAAGGACTCCCCTGTGGTCATCGTGCCTCTTCGTTTTACGTTATCCCCCCCTCCCCCCAGCCGAGTTTTGATATTTCTTTTTGCCGCCCCTGCCCAGGTTGGTGTACAAGTGGTTTTTGCTAATATACAAGATCAGCTATGCCACAGGAATTGTCGGGTACATGGCGGTCATGTTCACGCTGTTCGGACTTAACTTATTATTCAGGTGAGAGCGTCTGTCTTTCAAGGGAGAAGCTTTCAGTGAACGGAGGGCTGGCCACAAAACGGGGAAGGGGCCAAGAAACCCCTCTCTGGTCTGGTCGTCCTCTGGTCTGCTGCAGCAGCCAGTCTGCGGGCTCTCAAAGGAAAGTGGAGGCGGAGAAGGACACGGAGGGCGGGATCCACGTGCAGCTGTGGAAGGTGGTGCAGCTGAAGACAAGCGGGGGGGTGAGAGGGAGGGAGGGAGAGTTTGCTGGGTGAGGTCTCTGACCACCTCAGGAGTCTGAACAACCAGCCTCATGCAGGTGACAGGCCTGTGGCAAGTCATTTCTTACCCCCCGCGCCCCCAAACCAACCAACCAGTATGTTGTAGCAACTTCAAGGCTAACCGGATTCGACTCTAGCAGAAGCTTTTCTGGGTAGCTGTAACTGGGGACCACCAAGGAGGTCCGAGGACGCTATGCAGAGGAGGCAGCGACAGACATGATGTTGGGGTCACTGGGGGCGGGGAGGTAGTTGAGAGGGTGGGGCTGGGTGACCCTGGAGGGCCCTGGCAACTCTAAACTGCTTCTCTTCATCGGTCGCCTTGGATACCTGGGTGGGGGTCGGGTGGGAGGGTTTCTGGTGTTCTGGCCCTGCTGATCGACCTCCTGGGGGCTCCTGGGTGTGGGTCCTAAGGGCCTGCCAGAAGTTGACTGTCCACCTGTGGTTGCTGCAAGAACAGCCCGGATTGGTGCCGACGGCCTTTACAGGGGACTTCTGGGTGCCTCTGCAGGATCAAGCCAGAAGACGGGATGGATTTTGGGATTTCCCTGCTGTTCTATGGCCTCTACTACGGCGTGCTGGAGCGGGACTTTGCCGAAATGTGTGCTGACTACATGGCGTCTACGATAGGAGTAAGTGGCAGGGCGGATTCCTGTGGCAGGACTGGCCACAAAGTCCCTCTCCATATGCTGGGTGCCCTTGGGCTGCCCCAGTTCTCTCAGCCCCACCTGGCTCAGGATGTTTGGGGAGAGGAAGGGAAGGCAAATGGAAGCCGCCTTGAGACTCCTTTGGGTAGAGAAAAGCAGGGTATAAAAATCTTATCAGGCCTTCCCCTGAGAAGACCCTCAGAAGAGCCCTGCTGGGTCAGGCCAGGGAGGGTCCCTCCAGTCCAGCCTCCCGTCTCACCCAGGGGCCAGCCAGTTCCTCTGCAGGGCCAGCCACAGGGCAGAGAGGCCGAGGCCTTCCCCTGAGAAGACCCTCAGAAGAGCCCTGCTGGGTCAGGCCAGGGAGGGTCCCTCCAGTCCAGCCTCCCGTCTCACCCAGGAGCCAGCCAGTTCCTCTGCAGGGCCAGCCACAGGGCAGAGAGGCCGAGGCCTTCCCCTGAGAAGACCCTCAGAAGAGCCCTGCTGGGTCAGGCCAGGGAGGGTCCCTCCAGTCCAGCCTCCCATCTCACCCAGGGACCAGCCAGTTCCTCTGCAGGGCCAGCCACAGGGCAGAGAGGCCGAGGCCTTCCCCTGAGAAGACCCTCAGAAGAGCCCTGCTGGGTCAGGCCAGGGAGGGTCCCTCCAGTCCAGCCTTTCGTCTCACCCAGGGGCCAGCCAGTTCCTCTGCAGGGCCAGCCACAGGGCAGAGAGGCCGAGGCCTTCCCCTGAGAAGACCCTCAGATGAGCCCTGCTGGGTCAGACCAGGGAGGGTCCCTCCAGTCCAGCCTCCCGTCTCACCCAGGGGCCAGCCAGTTCCTCTGCAGGGCCAGCCACAGGGCAGAGAGGCCGAGGCCTTCCCCTGAGAAGACCCTCAGAAGAGCCCTGCTGGGTCAGGCCAGGGAGGGTCCCTCCAGTCCAGCCTCCCGTCTCACCCAGGGGCCAGCCAGTTCCTCTGCAGGACCAGCCACTGGGCAGAGAGGCCGAGGCCTTCCCCTGAGAAGACCCTCAGAAGAGCCCTGCTGGGTCAGGCCAGGGAGGGCCCCTCCAGTCCAGCCTCCCGTCTCACCCAGGGGCCAGCCAGTTCCTCTGCAGGCAACAGGTGTTGAGGCTGAGGCCTTCTCCTCATGTTGCCTCCTGGGCCTGGGATCCCCGAGGTTTAATGCCTCAGAATGGTGCGATCTCCCTTGACCACCGTGGCTATTAGCCACTGACAGACCTACCTCCATGAATCTATCTAGCCCCCTTTGAAAGCTGTTTCTTCCTGTGGCCATCACTGCATCCTCGGCAGCTGGTTCCTCATTTCAACCGCTCTCTCTGCCTGTGGGTCCTGAACCCCCTTCCTCCTTCCCTGAGGCTCCTTAGAGCACGGCTGGCTCTGAGGCTCTGAAATTCCAGCCAGGTAAGTGTCAGTTGAGTATCAGGAGAAGCTGCTGACTCGCTGTCTTTTTGCGCCTTCCCCCCCCCATCGCCCCCCCCCCCAGTTCTACAGCGCCTCCGGCATGCCCACCAAGCACCTTTCCGACAGCGTCTGCGCAGTGTGTGGCCAGCAGATCTTTGTTGATGTCAACGAAGAAGGGATCATCGAGAACACCTACAGACTGTCCTGCAATCACGTGTATCCTTGGTGGGGGTGCTGGAAGGGCCTCCGGAGGCACCGGGCCGAGGGGAGGGGGGCTGGCTTTTTCCTGTGACTCCCCCCCCCCCCCCCACTGCCAGCAAGCGGATGGTATCTGTGCCACCGTCAGGGATCCAAGGTATATCCTTTCTACGCTTGAGTCCAGGAGCCCCATAGCGCCCGGCATGACCGTCGGGGTAAAAGCTTTTGAGAGTCCAAACTTCCCCCACTGGAGCTTCAAGAGTTTTGACTCAAGTGTTTCTACCCTGAAAGGTGCTCCTGGCTGCAAGTGGGGTGCAGCTCCGGGGCAGAGCCTCTGCTTGGCCTGCAGGAGGTCCCTGGTTCCATCCCCGGCAGCATCTCCAGCTCCAAGGACCAGGCAGGAGGGGAGGAGAAGGACCTCTGGGTGAGACCCTGGGGAGCTGACTGACCAGACTGACCCCCGGTGGTCCAGGGGGGCCTGACTCCGTAGAAAGCATCCTCACGTATGAGCAGCTCTTCTCCTGCAGACCAGCATGGCTGCCCTCTGAAGAGGGAGACGAGCCCAAATAACACCCCTGTGTCCCCTCAAGATAGAGAGCGGTCTTTGGGTCCATCCCTGCATGGAACCTCCATGTTAAGAGGCAGTCTGCCCCCAAATAGCCACCAAATCGACACGCCCTGCTTGTGAGGTTCTCTGGTGCCTTCGCCTGGCAGCTGCTAGAAACCGGCTCCTGAGCCAGGCTGGGATGCTGCGTTGCCACCAGAGCCGTCCTGCATCCCCTTACAGGCCGCCCTTCCCCTCATCCCTGCTGGGGCCGCCTGGAAACAACTGCACCCCGGGGGCGGGGGGGGGGAGGCCCCCGAGCAGAAGGGCCCTTGGGGTGTGCCCGGGGGCGGGAGCAGGAAAGGCAGAGCTTGGCCTTGCTGTGGGAGCCCAGAGATTTCTGCCTTCCTTGGCGCTCGCTTCCCGGAATAGCACGTCTTGGCATGGCATGCAGGGGTCAGAATCCAAAAATAGCCTCTCCCCTCCGGTGCCTGACTGCCCTGTGACCGTGGGGACACTTTTTAGGGACGGCTGCCTTCTCTGACGCCATCGTGCTCCCGGCTCTGGCGCAGGGGCCGTGGCTTCCTGCACGTGGCCAGCATGCGGCGTGACTCACGGCCGGGGTTGCCCTTGAGTGGCTCCCGGCAGCTGCGTCATGCTTGCGGTTAACCCCGCCGGTTCTGGCCTCATCTCGCACATCCGAATCTGACAGGCAGACAGCCACGTGGGCGGGGGGGGGGGGGGCTTCTCCTAGCAGGCCCAGCGGGGCCCGTAGACCAGGCAAGGGGGGGGGCACTCAGCCCAAAATATGCCCTTTTTAAAGTCCAGCGGCAGCCAAAGTTCACTTGCTTCTGGGCCCCTGCAGGAGAGGGCGGGAAGGAGAGAGCCCTGACTGCGCTCCGTGGGCTGGAGCAGCGCCAGCCTCTGTGCTGCTTGGAGGACCGTCCGTGGTGTAAAATGTGCCCGGCGGTTGTAGCCAAAGACTGGGGGGGGGGGAGGTTGCAGAGAGGAATTCGGAAGGGGCATCCTGTATTGGGGCTCCCAAAGGTAGAGTCTGAGGGCTCCTTTGGCCTTGTGACCCTGCACAATTGGCCCAGCCACGGAAAGGCTGCTGGGGGGTGGTGGGAGCCGCTGCCCAGGCAAGATCTGTGAATATTTGCACAGGCAAACAACTTGTCTGTGTCCGGTCTTGCTGGACAAAGGGCCCCCTGACCCCGCACGGTTCCTGCAAACGCTTGGCGGTCACCTGGCGCCCTCGGGCCTCGCCTTGGGGATCCCTG
Source organism: Paroedura picta (assembly GCF_049243985.1). Taxonomy (NCBI): domain Eukaryota; kingdom Metazoa; phylum Chordata; class Lepidosauria; order Squamata; family Gekkonidae; genus Paroedura; species Paroedura picta. Next base: position 1,228,502 of record NC_135374.1, read on the forward strand.
GCATGCACTGCCCTCTGTCCTCGCGGGTTCTGCCCAGCCCTGGGAACAGCCTCCAGCACCGAGGGCAGCCCACCCCCTTCTGGTCGCCCAGAGCACCCAGGGAGGTTCCCGGCCCTCCCACCCGGCCTGATCCTGCTGGTTGGCCCTGGCAGAGGCCACTTTGCAGACGAGCCCTGGACGTGGGGGGGGGCCGCCCCACTGTGGTCCGAGGCCACGGAAGGGGAACCGAAGCTGTGCGTGGGCCGGGGGGGGGGGGCTGGAGGCGGTGCGTGTCCCTCACACGCAAGGGAGGCCTCTGGGGGCGCTGGGCGGTTTGTCTGACTGGTCTCTGTTGTGGGTCGGAGTTTAGTCATGGGCGGAATCCCCCCCCCGCCAACGTGTTCCCGGTGTGCTTTTCTCATGTTCCTGTGAGGATCCCGCAAAGACCTTGGAGCCGGCTCCCCCCCACCCCCACCCCCACCCCCACCCTGAGTACTTTCTCCCCGGGGGAGCCCAAAGTGGCTTCCGCCATTCTCCCCGTCGGTCGGGCCAGGAGCGGGTGGCTGGCCCGGAGTCACTCAAAGAGTTCCCATTGGGGGGGGGGGAGTGAGCCACTGTGCTGTGAGGCCTCGGGGGGCCTGGGCAGCAGCAGCCGGCTGGACACAGGGTCAGACTGGCTGGTGGGGCCCTTGCAGGCCAGTTCTTTTGGGGCGGCACAGTCCCCTCCTCCCCCTTTCCCCACTGATGGACAGCCCTAATGCAGCCGGCCCTCTTGGGCTGCCCTTTCTGCGGAGACGAGGGGTGCGATCCTGGCTCTCGGCCGGTGCACCGTCCGGAGGCTGCTCCGGGATCCTGGCCCAGGTGGCCTCTCTGCCCACGGCTCACCCTCTCTGCTCTCGGCCCGATCCTTAACTCCTGCCCCCCCCCCCCAGCTTCCACGAGTTCTGCATCCGCGGCTGGTGCATCGTCGGGAAGAAGCAGACCTGCCCCTACTGCAAGGAGAAGGTCGACCTCAAGCGCATGTTCAGCAACCCGTATCCTTCGCCTACCAGGCTGGGGGGGGGGGAGGGGGGGTTTGTCTCCTGAGCTGGCTGCTTGAACAGGCCGGGGGAATTCCTTACGCAGAACTGGAATGGCCAATGAGTTTGTTACATCCTCACAGCAGCCCTGCAGAGGAGGTGACCGAAAGCTGCCGGTCTGACCCAGGTTTGCCCTGTGAACTTGAAGGCTGTGGGAGGACTTGAACCCGGGTCCCCCCTAGCAAGAGTCAGACCGCAGCACCGCCCTGGGAGGAAGCCCTAGCTTCTGTTCGATCCAGGGTCCCCTCGCAAAGCTCTGCTGGCCAGAAGGGACCCTCACAGGACCCAGGCCTCTCCACTGCTCCTCAGGGAGTCTGTTGTGGAGAGGGAAGGCGAATGTCAGCCACTTTGAGCCTCCTTCGGGTAGAGAAAAGCAGCATATAAGAACCAGCTCTTCTTCACTGAGCAGGGGGTGGGAGGAGATGGCCTGGATGGCCCCTTCCCACTCGGTGGCCCTGTGATTCCGCCGCATGGCCCCCGGCTCCCTCCCCACCTGGCGCCTGTACTTCCTTAACTCCCCGTGCCAGCTGGGAGAGGCCGCACGTGATGTACGGGCAGCTCCTGGACTGGCTGCGCTACCTGGTGGCCTGGCAGCCGGTCATCATTGGCGTGGTGCAGGGCATCAACTACGTGCTGGGGCTGGAGTAGCCCCTCCTCGCCAGGGAGGGCCCAGAGAGCGGCGTGGCCCGGGACGTTGGGGACCCCCCGAGGAGACGCCCGTGGCGCTTTTCACCACCGACCTCTCAGGAGTGGCCTCTGGCCGGACAGCGCTCCGCTTGCAAAGACAGAAAAGGCCATCCGGGCGCCAGGGGAGTCCGGCCGGGCCAGCTTGTGACGCCTGTGGGTCGGGAGGGAGGGAAGAGAGTCCTTTTTTAAGAAAACGGAAAAAATGATTATTTTAAAGAGCATATTTAAGATCTTTTTATCACTGATTTCCAATGGCAGAGACTGGACTCTGGATTCCTCTTCACTCCCGCCCAGCCCTCCCTTAGCTGTCCTCGGGGCCCCAGTTGAAGGAGGCGAGCGGCAAAGAGAAGAGGTGCAATGCAGACCCCGGCTCCCCCTCCCCTCCCTCAGGGGACCCCCTGCCATTTCAGCCCCCCTGAGCAGAGGGGGAGGCGGCCAGCAGTGGGGGGCGCAGCGCTGCCTCCCCCAGCCCAGAGGGTCATGGGGGCAGGGCCCGTCCCTGGTGGGCGGAGGCGGCTTGGAAGGGCAAGGTGGATGCCAGCCTGGGAAAGGGGGCCTGGAAGAGCTTCTTGCCCTGGAATCCCCTCTTCCAGCCTTTATCCCCTTCCTTGCTCTCCCTGAGGCACTGGGCAGTGGCAGTAGCCCCCCTCCCTCCCCCCCAGCCCCCACCCCATCACGCAACCTTGGACTTCGAAAGGGACCTTCTTTTGCACTGTAGCCCTCCCTGACCCTCCGATTTGGCTAACGTTTTGCACAGCTGGGTCGCTCTCTCTGTGAGGAGTGGGGGGCATTGCAGACCCCGATTCACCGCCAGTGGCCTCCACGTCTTCGAGGAGCAGCAGGTGGGCGCGGACAGCTCCTCTGCACCTTCCCGGGAAGGGCTGCATTTCAGTACGTGGGGAGTGGGGGAGGGGGCTTGTTTGTGTGTTTTTTCCGTTGTGTTCTGCTTGCAGGATCGGGGCCCAGAAGGGCCGTGGGGGTCTTCGTGTGTGTAGCCGGCTGCATTGGGGAGGTTGGAAGGGGGAAGGAATGTGGGGCCGAAGGGCCGATCCCTCGGACTGTTGTGTGTGTGCTTTGAAAGGAGGAGCCCACGGGCACGGCTGGGCATTCCCTCTGTGCCAGGAAGGCTGTCGGAGGCGGTGAACTTCCAGACTCCCGACTTCCACCCAGGGCGTTCCCTCTGACGGGACCGCCTGGGGGGTTGTGTGGGGAAACTCCCTTGCAGGCTGCCCTCACCCCTTGCAGGCCCGGTGAGTCGCCAGGAGCCCTGCCTGCCTCAGCTGACGGGGAGTCATCCGTGGGAACAGAAATGCCGGCTGCAGCGCGGCCTCGTGACTCCGTCTCCTGCCACCGACGGCCCGTTTCTGGCGGACTTTGGGGAGATTTCCAGGCTCTGGGGGAAAGAGGAGGAATTGGGTGGTCAGTAGATCTGGTGGCGGGGCGGGAGGGCAGTGGAGGACAAGCGAGTGGAGCCTCTCCCCATCAAGGGTTGGTCCCTCTGAGCCCCCTGCCTTTGGGCTGCCATCTTCCTTGGACCCCAAGGGGGCAGACCTCTGCTGTCTATCCAAGGCTGGGTGGTCTAGCTGTCTTCTGCAGAAGGGGCCAGTTTGCTTCCGGTTGGCACGAGGGGTCTTCCGCTGGCACCGGGGGCGTGCCGCTTGCGGCAGCAGACAACCTCCTTGTGCCAGAGGAGAGTGCTGCAACTAACCAAAGAGATCCTCTGGCTCCAGCCCAGAGCAAGCAGGCGGGGAAGTCGCAAGCAAAACCTGGGTGCTCCGGGCATCTCCAGGATGGACCCAGTTCCTTGGGGGCCTCAGCCAGTGTTGCTGGCCTTCAGAGACCAGGGGGCGTCCTGCCAAGCGGGCGGGGAGGGAGGGAGGATTTGTTAGCCAGCAGATGGAAGGGCCTGACTGAGTGGCTGGGCCTCGTGGGGGCAGGGGAGAAGGGAGCTCGCTGGGTGAGGGGCTATGGCTTCATGTGGAGCAGCGCTGGCGGGGTCTGCCTGCTTTCTTCTTTGCACAGTCCCCCCCCCCCATGGGTCACGGTGGTGGCTGGCTGGGCAAATGCCTTCTTTAGTTCTCCAGACTGCGGTGAGGACAGATGCTCTCTTTGGCAGGTTGCTCTTTCGGAAGAGAGTCCGGTTTGGCGTTGGTTTGTTTTTCTTCTTTCCACCTGATAAAAGATGTGTCATGAATTCAGCGGAATTGTTGGCTGTTTCGTTTTCCGAAAGCACCTTGGCCCTCCCCGAAATACGTTTCTGAAATCATAATGGTCACAGAGGGCATGAAATGCACTCTCTGAATTCTTCTCCAACGATTGGGCCTGCTTCACGGGGGAAGGCGTGGGCATTCATGCTGGGGCACTCCTAACCAGCCGCCGTGTCCGAGCCAGAGGGAGCGGGCTGAGGAGCATCCTGCACTCTGGGCCTCTGCCGAAGGGCGCCTTCTGCTCTTCCGGCACACGTGTGGACCGTCTGTGGCCTTTGCGCAACATCCAGGGCGGCTCTTTCCATCTGGAGCTGTGTCCCCCGCCGTGCCCCCCTGAGTGGCGCTTCTGCCGGAAGGAGTCCCGGCCGGGGCTGCCTGAGGCCCAGGTCCTCCCCCACGGCCCTCTGCACGCCCTCCGCCATTGAGCCGCTGCTCTCTGCGCATGTTCTGTGGGGGTGGGTGTGACCGTCCCTGTTGTGCACCTGTCCAAGTGCAGAAACTCGGGGGACGTCTGCCTTGGCCAGCGTGTGGCACAGAAGTCTGGTCTGACAAAGGTGGTTTGTTTCTGCTCCTGTCCACTCAAAACTGACGGTCTTTTCTGGAGAAAGACGCTTGCTTTGGTGCCCCCCCTCCCAACATGGAGCTGAGCAGGGTCTGATTTGGGCTGGGCTCTAGACCGGGGTCTGTCTGGATCGCCTGGCCGGGGGAACCTTTGCTGTGCCAGAAGAGAGGGGTGGGTGGAGTCATTGTTTCCCCCTAGTCCGCAAACAGTACCTTGTTTTTGAAAACATTTTTGGAGTTCCTTGCAAGAAAAGCGAATAAAATAAAACCGTTCTGACAGTGACTTGGGCTGATGTGAACGCTTGGCCCCTGGGGGGTCGTTTCCTGAGAAAAGTGGGGGTCATCCCTGGCTTCGCGTGGGCTGAGTGAGTGGCAAAGATCTTTCCGCGTCTGGAGAGGGAAGTCCGAGTCCAGGAGCGCTTCAGAGGCCAGCAGGGTGTGAAAGCAGCGCCCTTGGCCAGATGGTTTCCGATGGGAATCGAAGGATGGGCGTTCTCGTCTTGGCTCTTGAAAGCTCACCCCCTGCACATCTGGCTCGTCTCTAAGGTGCTCCTGGGCTTTGCGTGGCCCTAGAGCCCCCTCCATGCAACGCTGGGCTTTCCAAGCCTCCCGAGGAAAAGCTCCCTGCCTCTTGTGCTGCTGATGACAGGACCCGGGAGGCAGGGAAGAATTACGGCAGGGATCTCTGGGGCGGGGCCCTCATGGGGACCGCTCCGGGGGCCCTTCCTTGGGGCGCTGCCCTCACTGTTTACATTTTTGTGCCGGCATTACTTTTTCTGCCCAGTTTCACAGGAAGTTGTAAACTTGCTTCCCAAAGCTCCAGCAGCGGTTCCCTTCCGATATCCCATCCACCCCCCCCCCCCCCGACTCACCTGTTGCCAGGTCATCGGGAGCAAAGGTGAGCCACGCCCGCCCCCTTGAACGGTTCCCTGCTGATTTCCCCCTTTTTTCTCCATCTCCCAGGGAATGGAGTCTAACATTTCAGAATCGCTTGCCAGGGACTGATGACCTCACCTTCAAAATGCCTGCAAATAATTTTTCCTGGATCAGCGAACAACAAAGAGTCTGACTCGGCTTCTTCTCAAAAAAGCTGTCAAGATTCCTCAGATTTCTCTCCATGCCTTCCGTCCTGCCCCTGCAGCCATTTTGAGGGAGGTTTTTCCGCCGTTGCTGTTGCAGTTTGTAAATTCTTAGCACACGAGAGGGTTCTTTCTGTTGGCCTCCTGGGGTGGACACAAGACCTGCCCTGACGGATTGGCCGGGTCTGCCGTTAATCTGCCTTCCTTGCTGACTCCAAAACTGGGGCGATATAATAAAGACCCAGGCAAGCAACCAACTGGGATTGCAGAACAACAAAAAGCATAACATAAAAACAGTAGGACACACCCAATAAACTGCATTTCACAGATCTGAAATGTTTCACAGGTGAGCCTGTAACTCTGTTCTCTTTATAATAAAAAGCCCCCTGCATCACAGTTCTTGAGTTGGGAGCCTTCCTGACCTCAGAAAAAGGGGGGGGGGGTTCCCCAACAGAATGGCCAGGTTTGAGCAGGTGTCGCTTCGGCCCACTTGCAGGTGGGAGCCTTCAAAGGATTTTGCTCAGCTAAGCAGACCTGCAGCAGCAGAACACACCAGAAACGGGGTCCAGCAGGGATGTGGGTCCAAGGCCTTGGAGATGATGACCATTAGCTTGAATTGAGCCCAGAAGCCAACTGGTAGCCAGTGGAGCTATGGCAGAATTGGTGCGATGTGTGCATTTCCCTCTTAACTGTGATACTCTGGAAGATAGAGACAGAGTTCAACGAGATCTGAACACAATGGAAAAATGGGCAAATGAGAACAAGATGCAATTTAATAAAGATAAATGTAAAGTTCTGCATCTGGGTCAGAAAAATGAAAAGCATGCCTACTGGATGGGGAATACGCTTCTAGGTAACACTGTGTGTGAACTAGACCTTGGGGTACTTGTGGACTGTAAACTAAACATGAGCAGGCAGTGTGATGCAGCGGTAAAAAAGGCAAATGCCATTTTGGGCTGTATCAACAGGGGCATCACATCAAAATCACAAGATGTCATAGTCCCATTGTATACGGCACTGGTCAGACCACACCTGGAGTACTGTGTGCAGTTCTGGAGGCCTCACTTCAAGAAGGATGTAGATAAAATTGAAAGGGTACAGAGGAGAGCGACGAGGATGATCTGGGGCCAAGGGCCCAAGCCCTATGAAGATAGGTTGAGGGACCTGGGAATGTTCAGCCTGGAGAAAAGGAGGTTGAGAGGGGACATGATAGCCCTCTTTAAGTATTTGAAAGTTTGTCACTTGGAGGAGGGCAGGACGCTGTTTCTGCTGGCTGCAGAGGAGAGGACACGCAGTAATGGGTTTAAACTTCAAGTACAACGATATAGGCTAGATATCAGGAAAACGTTTTTCACAGTCAGAGTAGTTCAGCAGTGGAATAGGCTGCCTAAGGAGGTGGTGAGCTCCCCCTCACTGGAAGTCTTCAAGCAAAGGTTGGATACACACTTTTCTTGGATGCTTTAGGATGCTTAGGGCTAATCCTGTGTTGAGCAGGGGGTTGGACTAGATGGCCTGTGTGGCCCCTTCCAACTCTATGATTCTATGATTCTATGATAACTTGAGTGAATTGTTGGGTGGGAGGCGTTTCGCCAGACCCTGAGACCTGACTGCTGCTGAATGGAGTATCTTACGAGAGGGGGCTGGAGGGAGAAGGCAGGGCGAGGGAGATGGCTGCTGCACATGATGTTACGTCTTCACATGGGCAGAAGTGACCCTAAGCATTGAGAAGCCTTGTTGGGTCAGGTCAGCGGCCCATCCAGTCCAGCACTCAGGGTCACACAGTAGTCAAAACCTAGGGGCCCTCCGGAGGTCCACCAGCAGGGCCAGAAACCCAGAAGCCCCCTACTGTGCCCCTCCAAGCACCAAGGAGACAGAGCATCCCTGCCCAGACATAAGATAAGCCCTGTTGGGTCAGGCCAGTGGCCCACCCAGTCCAACACTCTGTGTCATGCAGAAGGGCCAAAACTCAGGGGCCATCAGGAGGTCCCCCAGCAGGGCCACAACTCCAGCAGCCCTCCCACTGTGGCCCCCGTGCTACATATCATCAGGATGTCCTCTAGTCTGCCATTAACCTTTGAGTGGGATCATGACACCATATTACATAGGCAAGTTATGTTGGGTTCCAACTGTTGCTGAAAGTATCAGCAGGCAGGATGAAGCCCATTCGCACATGTTCCTAACTGGCACGGCCTCTTGGGCTTGAATCTCACTGTTCTAGCGCAGACCGACAGGTAGGCAGTTGCCAGGCCAGCCCTGGGGCCCCGGCAGGGGCTACGAAGTGGAACGGCCAGATCCCGTTTGGGGGACTCCTGGAGATTAAGGTCTGAAGCCTGGGGAGGACGGGGACTTCAGGGGCACACACTGCCCTAAAGTCCCCCCTCCAAAGCATCCATTTTCTTCAGGGGGACTGACCTCTCTAGTCTGGGCAGGAGCTGTCATCCCAGGGAATCCCCAGGCCCCACCTGGAGGTTGGCATGCCTTCTGACATGGCTACCCTCTGCACCTACCTTCCAGGAGAAAGAGGGCCCAGGCCCGCGTCCGTCGGATTATGGTTGCCAGCTCCAGCTCCAGTTGTACAGAACATTTTGGGGGGGGGGGTTTCAACAGGGGAGTAAATACTTCTTTAATCTGTTCTAGCTGGTTCAGGTCCTCCGATATATTTGCGTGGGTTGTTACGCGCCAGGAAGAATTCTCAGGCCGCAGATGTTTCTCTTCCTCCTCCAGGACTGGGAAATCCTGCAGCAAACTGGTCCAAAATGAGAGGGGATTTCCTAGCCTCACCTGTGGGTACCTGTCTGTTGACCTCTGGGGGGTAGTCAACCTGTGGTCCTCCAGATGTCCATGGACTGCAATTCCCTTGAGCCCCTGGCATGGTTTGCTGGCAGGGGCTCATGGGAATTGTAGACCAAGGACATCTGGAAGACCACAGGTTGACTGCCCCTGATCAACATGATCGAGATGGGTGTGGTCTCTCTGAACTTGCTGTTGTTAGTGGCGTAAGTAAGGGCTGAGATGCTCTGCATGAGCCCAATAGATATTCTTTTATGGTTTTTAAACACTTTGAGCTCAGGTGATAAATTGTTTATATTTTTCTATGTACAGTTTTATCCCTAAACCTTGTGGTTCTCACCGAATGTTGTAAAGGCCAAGGTCTCGAGAACTTTAGAAGGGAGATTCAATCGATTAAAGGGGAATAACTCCGTCAGTGGCTGCTTGCCCTGGTGACTGAGGGGAACCTCCACATGCAGGAGCACTAATCCTCTAAGCCCCAGAGCCCAGAGGCAATCCCAGGAGATCTCCAGTTTCCACCTGGAAGTTATAACAAGAGCAAAACAGGATGGTTTCAAAGCGAATATGAGAGCGGAACAAGAAACCTATCCTGAGGCAAACAGTAAACCTCATGAAACCAAAAATGGGAGCAGCCTCTTCTTGTGTTGCCTTTTTTTGCTTGTTCTTTATTTGTCAGGACTTTTCCCGGAACGGCACCCTGGTGACGTCCATTTTCAACAGGAAACAACTTTCCTCAGTGGGAAGTCCTCCAGTTAGTCAATTTTCTCAATACAATCACAATCCAACAACTTAGAATCTTAGAATAATAGAGTTGGAAGGGCCCTCCTGGGTCATCTAGTCCAACCCCTGCACTGTGCAGGACACTCACAACCCTCTCGCTCACCCCCTGTCACCTGCCACCCCCTTGAGCCTTCACAGAATCAGCCTCTCCGTCAGATGGCTCTCCAGCCTCTGCTTAAAAACCTACAAAGATGGAGAACCCACCACCTCCCGAGGAAGTCCATTCCACTAAGAAACCGCTCTAACTGTCAGGAACTTCTTCCAGAGGTTTCGCCGGAATTTCTTTTGAATTAATTTCATCCCATTGGTTCTGGTCCGTCCCTCCGGGGCAAGAGAGAACAACTCTGCCCCATCCTCCATATGGCAGCCTTGTTTTAAACCTTCTTAGCAAAGAAATTAAAAGACGCTTGCTCCTGGGGAGGAAAGCTATGGCAAATCTAGACAGCATCCTAAAAAGCAGAGACATCACCCTGCCAACAAAAATGAGTTTAGTCAAGGCTATGGTCTTCCCAGCTGCGAAAGTTGGACCATAAGGAAGGCTGAGCGTCAAAGAATTGAGGCTTTTGAACTCTGGTGCTGGAGAAGACTCTTGCGAGTCCCTTGGACTGCAAGGCAAACAAACCGGTCAGTCCTAGAGGAGATCAGCCCTGACTGCTCCTTAGAAGGCCAGATCCTGAAGATGAAACTCAAATGCTTTGGCCACCTCATGAAAAGGAAGGACTCCCTGGAGAAGAGCCTAATGCTGGGAGCGATCGAGGGCAAAAGAAGAAGGGGACGACAGAGAATGAGGTGGCTGGATAGAGTCACTGAAGCAGTAGGTGCAAACTTAAATGGACTCCGGGGAATGGTAGAGGACAGGAAGGCCTGGAGGATCATTGTCCGTGGGGTCGCAATGGGTTGGACACGACTTCGTACTTAACAACAAAATACAAGCTGCTCCTGACAGTACGGGGAGAACGTGTAAATTACGATGTTTCCTCCAGGTGAACTAATTCCTGTTGTCTGGAACTCGGCTGTAATCCCAGGAGATCTCCAGGCCCCACCTGGAAGATGGCAACCCCTTGTCTGGAGTGCCAGCTGACACGATGGAAACTGGTCTGCTGGCACCCGAAGGTTGTCTTCTTGGCAACGAAGAGATAAACCACGTTGTGGTATGCAAAGGCCCACGTCAGACGGCCTCCCCATTTGCATGCCTTGTGGGACAAAAGCCAGCGCAGATTTTTGTTCAGAACCGGCTTCCTTCCTTTCTCAAAACGTGTGGTCAGTGGTCTCGTTTTGACATCCAGCCTGCCTGCGGAACTTGAAATGAAAGAGGCCATTTCGGCAGCGGGCGGGGCTGAACCACAGAGGAGCCCACGAGTTTCCACTTGACTGGCCAAAATGGCTGTTTTCTCCAGGGAAAATGACCTCTGCATCCTGGACACCTGCCGTCATCTTTTAAAATAAAGATTTTAATTTAAAAAAGAAAGATAATATGTAAGGGACTTAAAGAAAGAGAGAGGAACTACATAGCAACTACAATTTGCTTTGTATTTCCTCCCACTTTCCTCACTCTTTATAAATAAACTAGTAGCAAAGCCCGTTGTGCCTGTTATGCAACAGGTGCTAAGCTCATGGTCTGGGGTAGGTTTAGTGCCTCCCTTGGAAGCTGGCAACCCTTTGAGGAGGGCTCTCTGTGCACAGCAGTCTTGACCCTAGTCAGGTTTATGCACACCTAGGTAGTGAGGACTTCCAGAACATGAACCTCCACCAACCTGGCAGCCTTGCCTCCTCCCCTCTGCCATGTTTCCTTGACCTGAAATAGGTCAGGGGGTGCTAGGGGGCTGCAGGGGCATGACACACTTTTGAGGCTCCACTTGCAGACTTCAAGGAATATGTTCAGTCAACCTCCAGGTCCTGGAGATCTCCTGGAATTACAGCTCATCTCCAGACTATAAAGATCAGCCCCCCAGGCAGAAAGGGCTGCTTTCAAGGGTGGACACAACTATAATATTGATTTCACCACCACTACATGTTGCATTCCCCGTATTTCTTCTTGTCTGCATATTTGCCACACTTTCCAATCTACCCAGTTAAAATAAAATCCTTATTTCCAATGTGAGATTAGTAATAGATGATTTTAAAACAAACCCCAAAAACTGTGTATATTGGAAGTGGTGAGATCCCCTGCAGTTCTGGAAGATCTCCAGGCCCCACCTGGAAATTGGCAACCCTAAAATGTGGGCCCATCTCTCTGCTTTGCATATGAAGAAATGTGCCTGACAGAAACACTCATACTTTCCCCTGAGTCAGAACCAAATGCACCAGGCTGCTGAGTCTTGGGTTTCCACCCCCACCCACCTCCTTGGGTGGGGCTGAGGGCGGGGGCTGGGGTGACCCCTGAGCCGTTCAGTTGATGGGTTCAGAGGGCCTCCTTAGAGGTTTCCAGGCCTATTCCCAGCAGAAGGGTGGGGATCTAGGAAATGAAAGGCCAACTGGCCCTTCCGGGAGAAAGGGGAAATTCTTGCAGGATAAGATTTCTTAGAAAGAAGGGACAGGGAAGGACATCTGCTGCCTTTGTACCGATCCGTACGGGGACCCATTGCTGTCCCGGAGGAGCAGCCAGCCCTGCAGACGAAGCAGCTGCCCTCTTTGGGGTCAGCTGTGGTCAAGGCCCTGTTCACATGTCCATTGCTCTCCTGATCCTGCCTTGTAACCTGGCTTTGACCTTTCTTCATGGTTGCCTCCTGAGGTTCCCTGACCTCTTTTTTGCCTCACTTTAATCGTCTAGTCGTTCTCTTTAGATCAGTGGTCCCCAACCCCCAGATCAGGCAGTACTGGGCCGCGGCTCCTCCTCCTCCTTCCCGGCTGCTGCCTCGAGGGCTGCCCTGCACCCTGCCGCCAGCTCACCCTTGGTGCTCTCCAGTGGCCGCCATGGCTGCAATTGGTTCCGCACATAATTTTGCCTCCCCCCATTGTAGGTTCAAATTTCATGCTCCGTGTTCAGAATCTTCTATTATGGCCACCCACTGAAACAAAATACAAATATAAAAACATAAAAACACACTTCCAGGGACCCCCCCAGGGATCACAGCTCTTTCCTCCCCTCTTTTCTCTCATTAAGAGTCACACCCTTTCCACTGTGGGGGACCCCTGCCCCCCAGTCTGGCTGCTCCCCCCCCCCCAGTTGTACCTACTGGGGCCCCTCAAAGCTTTAAACTGGCGCTGGTGCTGCAGGCCCGGGAATCCCGAAGCCCCTCCAGCCATGGCCCCCTCCTGGTGGAAGGGGCTGTCCCCCGGGACCCGGGCTCTGGACTAGTGCAGATCCACAGGGCCTATAGGATGGGGCTGTTCCGCCAGGCACACAGTCGAGGCCAGGGCACATTACAGACCGAGCGGGTCTCTCAGGACGTGACACGCCAGCATCGCTGGGCAAGGACTCCGGTCAGGAATCAGACCGAGACATCCGCGGAGCAACGGGAAAGATGGTCTGAAATGCGTTAAATGTTTCATCTACAATCTCTATCAAGTGGTTCTTCAGTCCGAATATGTTGTACTCTGTGCCAAGACTCATAGGGAAGGGTGGTTAATAAATCAATAAACGAATAATATAAATAAATCCAATGATAACAATAACAACATCAACAACAATAATAAGAGGACCAGCACAGAAAGTGGTCTGCATTGGCCAGGAGGGGGCATCATAACCGGCCACAGCTGGTCGAGAGGGTCTGACTCACCAATTCTTCTGCCATGGTGGGTGGGGGAACGTTCAGTCTGACGTTACCAGAGATTGGTGTCAGAGTCACATGAGTACATGACGCTGCCTTCTCCTGAATCAGACCCCCTCCTCGGCCCATCCAAGTCGGTCTGGTCTGCTCAGACGGGCAGCTACTCTCCTGGGTCTCACTCTGAGGTCCCCTCCCCTCCCCTCCTGCCTGCCCCTTTTTACTGGAGATGCTGCCGGGGACTGAACCTGTGACCATCTGCAGGCCAAGCAGAGGCTCTGCCCCTGAGCCGCAGCCCCATTCGTCGGTTAGATCCCTTGCTTGTGAGCACTTTTGGATCGGCCAAGTGTCCCACTGCAGCTCCCAGCCCCTGCCTGCACTTCTCCCGGGGGCTTTGGAGCAGCTGCTGCGAAGGACCCAGTGCTGGGGGGGCGTGAGATGCCTCACCATCACGGACTGGAGGCAATGGATCTTAGCCTGACTGGCCGAGGCATCGTGCCAGCAACAGACACACCACATCCAAGAGCATTGCAGGGGGCGGCACACAGGGTGGGAGCCAGTCTTGGCTCCCGAGACAAAGAAACGTCTGGGGAGAGTCTGTGGCTCAGTGGCAGAGCCTCTGCTTGGCATGCAAAAGGACCCCGGTTCAATCCCCAGCAGCATCTCCAGCTAAAAGGGCCAGCCAGAGCAGCTGTTGGTCTGAGCAAACAACAAAGTCCTAGGGACCTAGGATCCTAGACGGCAGCTTCATGTGGGCCCAGATGGGCTGAAAGCATCTTTTGAGGACAGAGAACATAGAAGTTATTTTCAGAGGACAACACCAAAAAGAGTCCTAGAGCTTAATGGGGGCTTAGAGGGCATCTAGCTCACTCCCAGGACAGGAAATCACCGGCAGAGAGCGATTCAGCCCCAGCTAGAAGACCTCCACCAAAGGGGTCCCTCCCTACTCATCCTGATGAAGTTATTGGAGTAGATCAAGGCAGGGAGCCACGTTGGTCCCTCTGGAGCGGCGGGAAAGAGCCAGAGTCCAGGAGCACCTGAAAGACTAACAACATTTGTGGCCAGGGAGGAGCTTCCGGGAGTCCCGCCTCTCTCCTTCGGAGACAGCCAGAATGTGGGTCCCCCTGTCCTTTCAGAGCAAGGTGGACGGATGACCATTCTGTGCGGACAAATATGGTGCCTTCCTGGGCGATGGATCAAGACCTGTGGCAGGAGAAAAGAGCCAGAGTCCAGGAGCACCCGGGTCCAGGAGCAGTCCAGAGCACCCAGAGCACCCAGAGTCCAGGAGCAGTCCAGGAGCACCCTTGTTTAAGGCAGGTGAGCAGCTTTTGGGAGTCACAGCTCACGTCTTAAACTGTTGTTGCTGTTCTGAAGTTTCTCCCGGTGCTCAAAGGAAACCTCCTCTCCTGGATCCGAAGGGGATCTGCTCCTGCCAAGGCTTCTTTCCCCCTGGAAGATGGGATGGTCTCCCCCCACCCCCCTCTCCCACCAGCTAGACCCCCCCCCCCAGGCCCTTCCACTGGTCATCCTGGGACTCAGTTTCCTTCTCTTCCTCTGCCTCCATCGTCCCCTGCTGACCCCGTCCCCAGGACTGCAAGGGAGCCTCCGGAGCCCGGCATCCCTTCGGGGAGCTCCCTTTTCAAATGTACTTAATTGTCGCCCTGAGCAATGCAGAAGGGCAGGAGATAAATAACATTTTATTATAGCGATTATTATTTAGTCCTCAGAGGCTCAGGGCAGCTTACCAAGTTTAAAACAGGGAACGTTAATAAATAAGTATTAAAACGCTCATAGCTCATTTGTTAAGTTTCAAGGCACACCTTCTGGACGCCTCCTCTTTAGGGGAGATGGTTGTGCAATTGGGGGGGGGGCTCATAGAAGCTCTTAGGGAAATTGTTTGGGGTGGGCCGACAAGCGGGGGGGGGGCAGCCTCTCAATGGGTCTCCCTGCGGATCTAATTAAGGTCCCTCAGGGGCTGGCCCCCTAAGGTGGGAGTCAAGACCACTTGTGCGTCTTTGGCACATGTCAGGATGCTTTGTCAGGCAGCTCTTCCCACGGGGCTTCCCAGGGGCCATCGGGAGGTCCACCAGCAGGGCCAGAACGCCCAGGAGCCCCCCACTGTGCCCCCCAAGCACCAGGAGCTCTGTTGGATCAGGCCAGTGGCCGCTCCAGGCCAACACTCTGTGTCATTCCGGGTTGCATCAGGAGCTCCAATGGCCAGGCAAAACCCCTGCCTGGCCCCAGCAGGAAAGGTGTCTTGGGGGGGGGGCACCACAGGGCCAGAGTTGAGGATCCCTGCTTTGCAGCATTTCCTTCCACCCTTCCGGCCTGGTCTTGGGACTTTCTGTGCTTTGTCCTTACCTGAAAGGTGCCCAATTAGAGGCAGGTTTGCAATCCTCCCCTGGAATCCACCAAGGGGCTGGCTGTGGCTCTCTAGCTCAGGGGGAGCTGGACAGGGAGCTGCTCTTCCAGCAAAGGGCCGCACTGGCCAGGTGACTCCCTCCCCACAGGGGCAATGACCCGTCTCCATCCTTCCTTAACCTGGAGCCAAGAGTCTGGCCCCTCCCAGAGGGAATCAAGAGGCAGGTGCAGATTCTGGAAAATTAGCTGCCGTTGTCACCCCCCCCCCTTCAGCGGGCTCTGGCTCCACCACAAGGGACTTTCCCTCTTGAGTCAGAGGGACTTGCGCATGGGTGCTGCAAAGGTGCATGGAGGGGGCCCTGATATAAGGGCTGCCTGCCGTCCCCAGCGGCCCGACGCTCCCTCGCCACGAGACGTCCGGAGATGGCTTCAGACCCAGGTAGGGCTCCGGCGGAAGCCGCTCAGGACAGGGCCTCCTCTCAGGGTGCGGGGCAGGTTCGCTCTCTGGCTTGGGACCCACGAGGAGAATGCTGACCTTCAGAGGCAGAGGGGGAAGCGCTCTGTGCATGCTCAGGGTCTTCTCTCTGCCTGCCCCTGGCTACATCTTCAGGGCTATTTGCATTTTCCTTAGGAAGGCCCCTGGCTGGGTTAAGGCCCATCAGCTGTGCTCCCTGGGCTGGGCCAGCCAAGGCATTTTGCTGCCCCAAGCAACCGTAGGGGAGAAGAGTTGGCACAGAGGTACCCTTGCAGGGGCAGGCTGGGTACCTCAGATCCCCACTTGGCCAAGGCGTGTCCTCTCCCTCACAGGGCTGCTGTGAGGATCCACGTGGAGACTAGACCACGAGGGGCTTGGGGAGAACAGACTTCCCTTCTCAGTCAGCCGCGGACCCTCTTTGGGCGGAAAGGCCCAGGCCTCTCCGTGTGTTAGATCAGTAACAGAATACCTCTCAAGCGCTGGGCATGCTCACCTATGGGCGATGCCACAAAGGATTCTGGGAAGCACCTTGCCCCTGCAGGTGCCAAAGGATTCCCAAAGTCCGCCCTGAACCCCCAGGAAAGGGGGATGTGAAAGGTCCCGGGAAACATTAATGGCAGCGGCGGGGGGGGGGGGGGGGCTGGCTGCCCCCACAGCATCCAGGAGGAAAGGGGAACGGCTCAACCACCCCCCCTCCCGGCCCTGAGGCTCGCTCCCTTGGATCGCTCCCTCGGCTCTGCTCTCTCACGGCCTCTGCCCATGCAAAGACAGCGCTTGCTGGGGCTGCTCTAAGTGCTCCCCCGTCCCTGACCCCAAACTCTGGTGAACTTATTTGCCATTAAAAAAAAAAAAACCTAGCAGAAATATCGTTTTGAGTTTTAGCTCCATAATGATGAGTCTGCAGCCAATATTTTCTGGAAAAGCTGCTGGTGACAAAGGGTGGGAGGCAGGGGGGGGTGCCGGGGGTCAGCAGGGAGGGGCACGGGGGCACACCTGTCCAGGCAGACGCTTAGCCCTCCAGTGAGCCTTGGCTGGTCTCCCAGGTGCCCCTCCTGGACTCAGCCTCAGACCAACCCGGAGACCCAACTGAAGCCAGCCCAAGTAGTTGGATCGATCCGGGGTGGGGGGGGGGGGAGCCCTGTTGCTGCTCTGAAGTCTAAACCCAGAAGGAAACCTGGTTAATGTTGTTCTGTGACTATTTCAAACACTTTTACTGGCTGCCTTTCTATGGAGGGGGGGATTCAAAGTGGCCTACGATATAAGTGAGAAGGAACCGCTGAAGACCACCCGTGAGGCCTGCCAAGAAATCCCAGCAGAAAGAGTCAAACAGCCTGAAATAAAATCGCCTGCTTCAACTGCTTGCGGGTCCAGCATGTCCCATGCACTCCTCCCCTCCTTTGCCAGGGATTCTGTGCAACAGAACATCCGGGTCACTTGTCTGCCGCCCACTAATTTGTGGGGAGGGGAGCACACAGTCCCAGCCCCCTCTTCCCAACCATGGTCGACCAGAAGGTGCCCACCTCCTGCCCCCACCCATCGGCCGCTCCTCTTGCAGGTCTCCTCGGGGTCTTCTTGGTCCTGCTATGCAGCTGCACCTGCTTCCGAGGGACAGGTAAGGCAGGGGAGAGGGAGGCGGCCGCCAGCAGGGGATGGGGACGGAGGCTTGCCAACCTCCTGGTGGTGGCTGGAGATGCCCCCATGCATTGCTCACAGCCCAGGGGCTTAGATCTGGTTATTCCTGGTGGGGGGATGCCTGGAGATTAAGGAGTGGAACTGGGGAGGGCAAGGACCCCCTGGAGACCCCCCATCAAGACAACTGTTTCCTCCTGGGAAATCTGATCGCTGTCGCCTTGAGATCTGTGGTCATTGTGAGAGATCCCCAGGCCCAGCAGGGAGGTTGGCAATCCTGAGGCTGCCTCTTCAGCGGGCAATTCCAGGGTCAGCAGAGCCGATCCCCCCCGGTGACCACCTTCTCTCTCTCCAGCCACCAGATCCCAACCACTCATCACTTCTTCCCTGCAAATCAGAGCGTCCTTAGGTGAGTCAGGCAGGGTCTGTAACAGGCCCGTCTTGGGGGGAGGGTGAAGGGAGGAATGGGCCCCCCTGAACAGCTGGGTGTGGGAACACTCTGGGTGCCCGGGGGTGGGGGGCAGTTGCCCCACCAGGACGTCCTGCTGCAGGAGTAGCTGGGGGAACATTTCAGGCACAGGCAGCGTCTCCCTGCTTCAAAAAGGGTGAGCATCCAAGCCTGTGCCCGTGGTTGGATCGGGGCCCCTCCCTCCCCTCTTCCTCCACCAGGGAAGGCTACAGCGGACAGGTTGCTTCTTCCTGCCCAAACTCTGCCAACCGCCAAGGACAGCAAGGCCTTGACCCTCCGCTGCTCCTCAGGAATCCGGCCCCCCCCACCGAAGGCAGGCCTTGAGTGGGAAGCTGGAAACGGCCTCTTTAGGGTTGCCAACTCCAGTCCAAGAAATTCCTGGGGGGTTGAGGGGAGGGGCTGGCATCAGGGGGGTGCCATGCCTCAGTGCCCACCCTCCAAAGTCAGCCAGTGTGGGGCCGTGGTCAAGAGCAGCGGCTGCTAATATGGCAAGCTGGGTTTGATTCCTCTCTCCTCCTCCTCCACCACAGACTAGCAGCTGGGTGACCTGGGGCCAGTCACAGTTCTCTTGGGTCTGTTCTCCCAGAGCTCTCTCAGCCCCACCTGCCTCCCAGGGTGTCTGTTGTGGGGAGAGGAAGGGAAGGCAAATGGGAAGCCACTTTGAGGCTCTTTCGGGTCGAGAAAAGTGGGGTGGGAAGCTTCTAGCTGTGCCCAAGCCCATCCACATGTGCGGCTCAGCTCTGCCCAGGGCAGCCCCCAAGTGGCCATCTGGACCCAGAATGTTAGGGAGCCGTGCAGTGATCCCCTCCCCCACCCTGCCCCGTCCCCCCTTTGCCATCTTGCGCCTCTCTTGGGTCACTTCTGGGGGAGGACAAAGGGTTTCTGTCCATAGAATCACAGAGTGGTCTTCCTGGGTCATCTAGTCCAACCCCCTGCACTACGCAGGACACTCACAATGCAGGAACCTGTCTACCTGCTGTGACCCCAGCTTATCACCCCCCAAAAAATCTCCAGAATCCAGCCTGGCCTGGAGGGAATTCACCTCCCATCCCTCAGTGGCTATTAGCAATTCCCTGGGTCTGCCAGGAAGGGCCAAAGAGACAAACACTGGCCCATCCCTTCCTGCCCACCCACTCCCCATCTGCCCAAGTTCATCAAATGAGCCTACGTTCACAAAACGCCCCTATCCTGCTGAGGGGTCTGCCCTGGGTCCTTGAGGGTCTCCCTGCTCTCCTCCTCACAGGGCAAAGCGTCCGGGTCTCCTGCCTGGGCTCCTCGGCCTTCCCAAGCGGCATCGTCTACTGGCTGGCGAACGGCTCCTTCGTGGAGGACCTGTACCCGGATGAGGCAGTGAGCGAGGAGGACGCCAGGTGAGCGAGGAGGACAGCCACGTCCAGGAGGGGCGAGGGACAGGCCTGTGGCTTGGCAGGCAGAAGGCCCCATGTCCAGTCCCTGGCAGCACCCCCAGTTAAAAGGACCAGGCAGGAGGGGAGGGGAGGGGAAAGACCTCGGAGTCGGAAGAGTCGGGGACTTTTCTGCTGGGAAAAGATTCAACTGCGGGGTGGGGGGTGGGGGGTGGGGACTGGATCGGGGTTTATCAGATTCTGCATGGGTTGGAGAGAGCTGAGAACTTTTCCTCCCTCTCTTCAAATACCAGAAGTTGAGAGCACCCAATGAAGCTGGTGGGCTGTAGGTGCGAGACAGACAGAAGGAAATGCTACTTTACACAGAGACTGCTTAAACGGTGGAATTCTCCGCCAAGGATGCCGTGAGGGCCACAAATGGAGGGCTGCTGACCCTGGGTACAGAGCGGAGCCTCTCCATGCAGAGGCACTAATCCCCTGAGCCGCAGAGTCAGGAGGCAAGGGCTTCAGTCTCTCTCTGCAACATGGTTGGCTTTGTAGAAGATCTGCTTGGCCACAGACATGCCTAGGTGGGCCCTCCCTGGTCTGACCCAGCAGGGCTGTTCTCGGCCGGCCTACATTCTGAGCTACCCAGCCGAGAAGCAAGACTTGGTGGAAGCCCCGGTGGCCTCCATCTGCCCTGCTGGGTCCCTGGCCCCGATGGAGGTTCCCCCCCCCCCGACTCTGGAGCCTGCTGCTCCTGCAGGGCCTGACTGGGGGCCACTCCTGCATGGCTGGATTTCTGCTGCCTTCAGGCTCCCAACTGCTCCAGGCCTTTGGGAAGGGCCCTCCTTCCCCGCTCCCCCACAATGCCTGGGCCTTTCCTGGCTGGGCCCAGGAGCCCCCGTTCCTTCAGCCCCCCTTCCTCTTTCCCCCCAGAGAGCAGAGCGGAGGGCCGGACGGCCGCCACCTCCTCTGCCGGGACCTGGTCTTCCACGCCTTCTCCAAGCGGGACCTGCGGACCACTTTCCGGTGCGTCATCCTCGACCCGGCTGGGGCCGCCCAGAAGACCCTCACCTGGCTGCCACCGGAGGAGGAAGAGGAGGGGGCGAGGAGCAGAGGCAGCGGGAGCGGAATGCTGGAAGGGCCTTGAGGAAGAGCCCCAGGTAAGAGCGGGCGGCTAGGGGGGAGGGGGCCGGGGGCTTGCTTCCAGCCACAAGAAGAACGGTGGCTGCAGGAGGTGGAACCAGCCACGAAATGCAGGGCCACGGAGAAGCTTCTTGGGTTGTGGTGGCAGCCCACCAAGCCTCCGGCACCCACTCAGAGCCCTGCCTGCTTCCTACAAATACCTGGCAGGCGTGGGCGTGGGGGCCCCTGCTCTCCTTTGTGCCGAACCACTTCCTCTGCTTCCAGGGCTGCCCAGGGAGCAGCTCGAGGGCCTGCGGGACCCCACCATCGGAGCCTCTTGGGGGACAAGGGGGGTGCTGGGCCCCCCTTCGGTGCTGTCCTTCCCCAAAGGACCTCTCCCTCACATGGTCCCTTTCTGTTCCAGCTCCCTGTGCCGCCACCCCTCATCACTGCACCCACCGGAGGAGATGGGAGATGTGCTGGGAAAACAGAGAGGCCCCAAGCTCCTTCCTGGGAAGATTTCGTGGCTGGGTGCCGTTCCTGGTTCTGTGCTGGGCTGCTCGAAATAAAACGTGTTTGCTGCCTCCGCTTTGCACCGACGGGGAAATGTCATCATTCTGGGGCCCGTTGCGCTCGGCGCTTCTGTGGATGTGCTGCCCGGCAGGCAGCTAGAAAACCAATGCAATGATTCACTCCAAATGTCAAATGGAGCACCCCGTCAGGCAAACCCCACAGCGGCACGTGGCTGCCGCAGAAAAGGGTGGGCGTTCAGGAAGAATGTCTTCACCAAATAAGGAACGACCTTGGACAGGGTGCACCGGCTGGGCTTCGTGACCGTGCTTAGTCAAAAGAAGGAGGAGGGTTTTCATGCCCCACTTTCACTGCCAGAAGGAGTCTCCAAGCGCCTTCCCTTTCCTCTCCCCACCACAGACACCCTGTGAGGGAGGTGGGACTAGGAGAGCCTTGACAGGTCTGCCGGGACAGAACTGCACTATCAGGGCTGTGAGTGGCCCAAGGTCCCCCAGCTGGCTGCATGTGGGGAGGAGCAGGGAATCAAATTTGGTTCGCCAGATTAGAAGCCGCCGCTCTTAACCTCTCCCCCACACTGGTTTTAGAAAGTCAGCTGGCTTTAGAAAGGGATTTGACACAACCTGGAGAAGAGTCAAGGGCTGTGTGCCTCCACGGCTCAGCTGCCTTCTGCTGAATCAGGCCCCCCCCCCTCTCCAGGCTCCCAGGCAGAGGTCTTTTGCATTGCCCACTCTGATCCCGCTAACGGGAGATGCTGCTGGGGACTAAACCCGGGACTTTCCGGATGCCAGGTGCTCTGCCACTGAGCCATAGCAAGGAGCCTCCGAGCTCAGAAGCAGCAGTCTCAGGGGTTCCCTGGTGCCAGTGGGGCAGCAATAGGGAGGGGCTGTTCTCCATTCTGTTCTTGAAGCGTTTCTGGGAAGCTTGGGTCAGCTGGACTACGAAGGTGGCTAGGCTTGACCCAGCGTGACTGTTTTTCCACTTCAACAAACCACGGCACCTTAAACCGGAGAGACTGAGGCCAGCCACCAGCTCAGAGGGCTTCCAGAATAAGAATACAAATTGGTTTTTATACCCCACTTTTCACTGCCCAAAGAGGCCTCAAAGCAGCTTACAATTGCCTTCCCTTCCTCTCTGTACAACAGGCAGACACTCTGTGAGGGAGATGGGGCTGGGAGAACTCTAAGAGAACTGCTGAGAACAGATCTTTCAGGACTGTGACTCACCCAAGATGACCCAGCTGTGTGGAGGAGTGGGAAATCAAACTAGGCTCTCCAGATTAGAAGCTATGCTATACCAAGATGGCTCTCCAGAAGGGGTCTAGATAAACTCATGGAGATTTATCTGCTGAAATGAGCCATGATGGCTGCATAGAACTTCCATGTTCAGAGGCCTCATCACTTCATGCGCAGTGTCCTGGGGAGAAGAGTCTGGGGCAGGAGGCGCCCTTTGACGCTTGGCTTGTGGGCTTCTCGGAAGCAGCCACGGTCCCTCATGGAGCAAGGGGCTCACTCCAGGCCTTTGGGCTGAACCTGCAGAGGGTTCAGGGTCTTGAGGCGCCACATTCCCTGCATCACCTCTGGCAGCATGTGCACCTCTCGATAAGGAGGCTGTTGTGTCTCAGAGAGGAGTCCCTGGTCTCCTTCCTCCAAATGCCCCAAAGTTTTATGATTTTGAGCTCACCATTGTCTAAGTCGAAGCACACGCCTGCATCTGCCACCTGAGTCCCCTCCCTGGGCTGCTCTTTCAGCTCACAGCTCCTGTCGCCTTTCAGGTCGTGGTCTACATCCTGCGGCTGCCCCCCTGCGGCCGACCGTGAGAGACGCGGCTTCAAGGGAACCCAGACCCTTAAAACGACTGCAAAAAGGAACGCAGAGTCGGAACATGCAAAGGAGCCAGGTGGCTGAAAGGATAGTTTCTATAGAGAAAGAGGAGAGGAGTGGCCTGAACTGTTCTGCTGTCTGCGGTGGTTCTATTGTTCAACCGCTGTTCTGGAGGCAAGCAGGGAGACTCCCCAACTCCCCCTCTCTACCTGCCCTGTGCAAGTCTCCCCCCAACCCACCCTCCGGGACTGCCAGGTCCTACGGAGCTCCCCCTGGGCTCCAGCACAAAGCCCTCAGCTGACACTCTGGATCTGCCGGGCAAGGGGAAGCATCAGGGAGAGCGGAGCCCCCTGCGGGGCGGGGCACTTTGGGGCACGTTGGTTGCTGGGAGGTCCTCTCCCCTAGCACCACCCTCTGGTCCCAGCCCCGGGGGACAGATGGCAGCCATTTAAGCAAGGAGAGCAAGAGATCACGCTGGGACTGGGAGAAAAATACCATTTATTTACAAGTAGAAACATTTTATTACTTAAAATGACACATTTTGATTGCTAAACTCTCTACAAAGGCGAGTATTAGAAGGCAGCTAGTGGGGGGGGCACCCTCAGGCTGTGTCCCTCCCCAAGGGGCCCCACTCGGGCAAGACTCTCACACCGGGCCCCTGGGGGAGGCTGGCAGCGGTGCTGGCGTGGCTAAAGCCTGCCCAGGGGCAAGAGCCCTCTGGGATCCTTGGCCGCTGCCCTTTCTTCCCCTGCGCTTTGCCCCGTGAGCAGCAGGCAGAGTGTGCTGCTTGTCTGTCAGGGGAGAGGACTCCCTGCAGGGCCGGGGAAAGGCTGTTCTTGGGGAGCTGAGGCAGGGAACGCCAGGTGCTCCTCTCTCCGGCCCGTGCCTTGCCCACACCCTGTTCCCCGTCTGCCCCGTGCCAGAGGGACACTGCTGTGAACTCCCCCCCCCAAGCTCCTGTGCCTACAGAGTACGATACAAAGCAACACAGCTAAGTAAAGCCTGCAGAATCAATGGAAGGGGCTGCCCAAGCCAGGCCAGGACCCCCGTTAGCTGAGAAGCGGCCTTTGAGACCCCCACCCTGGAACCAGCGGAAGGAAGACCCACCCCGGAGGCAAACCAGGTCCCTCCTGGTTTGCACAAAGCAGACCCAGATGCCCACAGGACCAGAGCCAAACTCTGGCCGGGAAAGATCCTCTCTGCCACGGAGGACATCCACAGCGTCTTCGGCGGGAGCTCTCTGCCTTCGAGTTCCCAGTTCACCAGCTCTCACTCCACAGGGGGTAGGGGGGCAGGTCTAGGAACAGGGGGCTGCCCGTCCAGCTGTCGCCCCTGCTTGCAGAATGTACAAGGGAGGAAGCTGGCGGGGGTGGGAGGGGGCCTCGGAGACATCCCCTGCAAGTGGCGTCCACGATGCTCGCTGATATAGTTTCTTCCTTAGCTATGGGAAGGGGCTGGGGAGGGGGAGGATTCTCTTCCTAGATGTTTAAGGCTGCAGGGAGGGCTGGCAGAGTGCCAAAAGAAGCCCGGCCTCCTAGGGCCCCTGTGGCCCCCCCTCCCCAGTGAGGCTGCTGGGCTACTGCAGGGTCACAAGGAGGGTGTGGTGTGGCACTTGTCCTCCAGACCCCCAGGGGGCGCCTGGAATGATTTTGGAAGCCGTCCCGTCCCGCACACGGTGAGATTGTGCCAGGCAGCCTCCGGCCCCTCGGCCTCGCTCGGGTAGGGAGAGAAGAGGCGGCCTGCTGGCGAGCTGCAAGGGGTGGAGGCTCCGGGGGCACCCAGCTCCCTCCCCACGGGGAGAACAGGGGACCGGAGAGCGTTTTCAGCCAGGGGAGGCGGCAGAGTTAGAATCTGGAGTTCCTGTGCGACTTGGAGCTGGCCTGCAGGGACAAAAGGACTTGGTCAGAGGATGCTGTGCCTGGAAGCCAGAAAGGCAGCCGGAGCGGTCCCAGGCCAGAATGCACACAGCAGGCACACACCGCGACACCCCTGCAGAAAGGTCCCTCACACCCCAGCCTCAATGGTGCCTCACATCACAGTTTGCCTCGTGGTGGGGCCACCTTGCTTGCCGCGTTCGGACTCCAGGCCCACTCCCCCCCCCACACGGCCGTGGGTGCTGGCAACCCTCCAGGGCACAAGGTTAAGAGGATCACGCCGGCCGCTGCTTTTCCGCACGCGATCCAGACCCTGCCCCATGTTCTTCCCTCCCTGCAGCCAGGGTAGCGTGAGGAAGGACCGCTTCCACCCCTTCAATCCCCGGCAGCCAGGCGCCACAGACAAGTGAGGGCTGCTTTCCACACCCGGTGCTGGTGCCCGAACCCAGAGCCTGTGCGTGCCAGAAGGGGACGGGCGGTGGAGAGGCAAAGAGAGCGTGCCCCGGTCAGAAGGCCAGTCAGAAGAGGGTGCATACAAGCCTGCTGGGGACGGGCGGGGTCGTGCTTGCCTGCTGCACCAGCCCCAGTGTCCTGTTGAAGCAAAGCGACATGGCCTCAGGCTGCTGGGAAGGAGGCCCCGGGGCCTCCTGCTCCTTGGGGGTCTTTCATCCACAGACCAGCCGGGGTCAGCCCTGCTTAGCTTCTGAGATCAGACAGGACCAGGCTGGGCTGTGCCTGGGCTGTCCAGGTCAGGCCTTCAAGTGAGGAAGGCGTCCCTATGCTCAAAGCTCCTTGCGGACATATTGAGATACAACACAGACAATGAGCAGGTGTGAAAGG
The DNA here is from genome assembly GCF_049243985.1 of Paroedura picta. Lineage (NCBI taxonomy): Eukaryota > Metazoa > Chordata > Lepidosauria > Squamata > Gekkonidae > Paroedura > Paroedura picta. The sequence goes on from NC_135374.1 coordinate 1,253,841, forward strand.
CTATGACAGAACAGAGCAGGGATTTGGGTTATAACATACACAAAACGTGGCTGAAGGGAATCAAATTTGCATTAAGCTCTAACTTTGATGAGTTTTTTTTTTAAATAAAATGATACATGGAATATGATGCCAGATAAATTGGGCATAATGTATAAAAATACATCAAATAGATGCTGGAAGTGTGAATGAATGACGTTTTACCATTGGTGGTGGACTAGCTGGAGAGCAATGAAACTTTGAAACAAATGCATGCAAGCAATGCAAAAGACTTTAAAAGGTTTATTTGCAAATGAGGCCAGAAGCATCTCTTTTAGGATTGCTAGACCTAAACTGGGAATATAGTAATGGGACTATTTTTGTGTATGATAACAGCCGAGAACCATTATGCTCAGAACCATTTTGCTTTAGGATGCTTTGGGCTGATCCTGCGTTGAGCAGGGGGTTGGACTAGAATGGCCTGTATTCCAACTCTATGATTCTAACCAGAAAACTACAAAATTACCTACAACAGAGGACTTCAGAATTTGCTGAAATGGTTAAATTTATGCCCCTTGCAAGAGAGAAGACAACCATTTCCTTTATGATTAATTGGAAACTTCTTACTGACTTCTTGCAGGAAAAGACAAAAAAAATTGGATGATTTGTGGATTTAGAGACCAAATAAATAAATGCAGAATTAATTTCAATTTCAAGTTGTAATCTTGGTATACATTGATAAATCTGAAGAATAGATTATGGTTTATGGTCTGGTTGGCTGGAGACTCAGAAAATTATGTCTGTTCCTTTTCATTTTCCTTATTTGCCCTTTTGGGTGTGTGTCTCTCCCCTCACCTTCTTTTACCCTTTAATAATCTTTAATAAAGATTCTCTGTTCAAAAGAGAAAAAAAATAAAAAGTTCCTTGCAGGGAGAAGCAAGAATCACAAAGCCCAGCAAGGGAGTAAAGTCTTTCCCCCTGTGGAGTCGTAGAGTTGGAAGGGACCAGACAGGCCATCGAGTCCAACCTCCTCCTAAGTGCAGGATCCCAGAATCATAGAGTTGGAAGGGACCAGAGAGGCCATCTAGTTCAACCCCTGCTCAGTGCAGGATCCCAGAATCATTGAGTTGGAAGGGGCCACATAAGCTATCTAGTCCAACCTAAAGCTAGAGACTTCCCACCCTTGGAGCGTGGAAAGCTAGCAGAGGCAGGGGAGGGAAAAGGGCTCCCCATTCAAAGCCAGGCAGCTTCTGCCCAGAGCAGCTCCCCCTGGCCTCCCACTCCTCTCACCTTGCCCTTGGGGGAGGCAGCTGCCCTGGGGGACCTCCGGCTGCCACCGCGGGGGGAGTTCTTCGGAGTCACTTTCCGGTTGGCTCCACGGCGCAAAAGACTGTTGCCGAGTTTCTTCGGCGTGTTGAGAATGCTGAACGCCAGTGACTGGCGCCTGTCCGTCTGCAGGAGAGAAAGGAGCATGTTTATTGTGGGACATCTGGGCCAGCCTCCCCCCCACAGCAGAATGAGGGAGCCCACCGGAGAGCCGGACACACACGCAATCCCCAGTACAATCCGGCTGCAGAGGAGGTGGTGGAAACGCTGGATGCAGAGATGGGCCCAGATGCTGCCGGTGGGGGGACCCAGGGCCGCCCCTGGCAGCTCAAGGAGGACTTCCCGCCAGCACCCACTGCCAACGGGACAAGCCCCCTGTGGGCTAAATGCCCCCGCTGAGGCTACTGCCGCACACTGCCATCCCTTCCCCCATCCAGGCTGGGGGAACTGAGGCTGGGAGGGAAATGTTTTTGCCTGGGGATCCAGCGGGGATCGGAACCGGGCTACAGTCTGGATGTGGGTGGCTGGGGCAGTCCGGGGTTAAGAGCTCTCGTTAAAACAGCGGAGGTGAGCGGGAAGGGGCCGGAGGATGCGGGGACTGAAACCTGAAGGAAATTGATCATGGACAACATTGGAGGACCCCCCACACACACACACTAACGTCTAGACCAGGGGTAGTCAAACTGCGGCCCTCCAGATGTCAATGAACTACAATTCCCAGGAGCCCCTGCCAGCATTCGCTGGCAGTCCATGGGCATCTGGAGGGCCGCAGTTTGACTACCGCTGGTCTAGAAGTTTGTGTTGCTGGCCACCGCCAGGCACCCTGGGCCGACAGCTCTCCCTGGCAGCAAGAGGGTAGAAGGGCAGGGGGAAGCAGGGAGACCGGGCCACAGAAGTCACACTTCTCTCTTTGTGCACCAGGGATGCAGGTCAGTGCAGGACCTCCAGGGCTGCCTTTCACACCAGCTACCTCTCCCTGCCCCTGCTTGCTGGGGGAGAAGCCGGTCCCCCCCCCCCACGGCTCACCTGTTTGTCCTGGGCTGCCCCCTTCTTGCCCCCCGCGAGGGAGCTGCGCTTGAGCTCTTCGTTCCGCCGCTTGGGGGTCTGGGGCCGTGGGAAACAGCTGGCCGATTTCTTAGACTGCAACGGGGAGGGAGACGAGAGGATTTGCCCCAGGTGGGCACCTCGGGCGGTCAGAGTAAGCGGGCGAAACTCACGGAAGCACAAATCGCCTGACCTCCCCCCCCCCCCCCCCGGGTCCTGCTGAGCAGCGGAGGAGGAAGCAAGTTCACCCAAGGAGGCAGGAAAGAAGGAGCGTGGGACCGCCGGCAAAGATCTGCTCTGCTCTGGGGAAGGAGACCCTCCCTCGGGTGTTCAGCTCTCTGCCATTCCAGGATGCCCTTCCTATGAAAGAAAGCCCCCACCCTTGTGTGCTCCTTGCCCCACCCAATTCTGCAGAGGTGAAGACCCCTGTTGGATCATGCTAGTGGCTCCCCCTGATGGCCAAATAGCCATCCAAGAATGTGGCCAGGGGCCCAGGGGCCATCGGGAGCTCCACCAGTGGGGCCCGAACTCCAGAAGTCCTCCCACTCTTGCTCCCCCCAAGCACCAAGGAGACAGAGCATCCCTGCCCCATAAGAACATGAGAGGAGCCCTGTTGGGTCAGGCCAAGGGCCCATCCAGTCCAACACTCTGGGTCACGCAGGGGCCAAAACCCCGGGGCCATCAGGAGGGACTGCCCCCGCACATACCTAAAGACCCGCAAATGGAAGAGTTGTTTTTATACCCCACTTTTTACTTCCCAAAGGAGCAGTGGCTTCCAGTTGCCTTCTCTTTCCTTTCCCCAAAACAGACACCCTGTGGGTGAGGGTGAGAGAGCTCTGGAAGAACTGCTGTTAAAATAGCACTATCAGGGCTGTGACGAGCCCAAGGTCCCCTAGCTGGTGGCATTTGGAGGAGGAGGAGTGGGGAATCAAATGCAGCTTGCCAGATTAGAAACCGCTGCTGTTAACCAGGACCCCAGGCTGGTTCTCTCTCCTTGTCCATTTATTTTTATTTATTTATAATTTGGCTTCTACCCGAGCACTCCCAGAAAGGCTCCTGGTGTTTGACAACTCAAGCATAAAACCCCATAAATCCACTGTTAAAATCCCCAATTACAACCCTCTCCCCGGCTCAACAGACCTTCTGAGAGTGAGCTTCAGGGGAGGGGACGGGGGGACGGGACTTCTCAGGGGGAGCCAGATGACCTCCGTGAGGGGCCCCGATCTTCCTAGCCCTGGCAGAAGAGCTCTGTTGAGTTTCAAGTGACTCTACTCCTTTTGCCCCCCCCCCCAAGGATTATCACTTTGCGGGCTCTCCCTTGTGGTGCTGAAGGATGCCAAGTGAGTTGCTCAAGGGAGCTCGGACTCTTGAACGCTCGTGCCCCCAAAACCCTATTGGCCTCTGGTGCTGAAGGATGCAGTTCTAGTCCTCCTGCTGCAGCCTCACCCCGCTGCCCTCCAAGGAAGTTGCAATTCTTTTCAGAGTAAAGGAACAATTGCGTCCACGCCCACCTCATCCCTGGCAGGCCCACATCAGTTCTTCCCTCTCACTGAAATCTGCCTTGAGGAAACGCAGGCAGCTGCCATGAGCCAGTGATTCGAAGATCCATTCCCCTTCTGCCCCCCCCCCCACATTGAGCTCGCTGGGTGCTGTGGAGTCGCTCACCTCTGGGGTGCCGAGACCCTGCAGGGCCTCCGTCGAGGTGCGTTTCCTCTGGTGCCGAGTGGCCACCCCACCGGCCACCCAGGCCGAGCTCAGCGTGCTGCGCCGGGTCATGGGGCCCTCTGCAATCTGGGAGGGGAGCATGCTGGCGCGCCGGAGGGTCTCTTTGGGGTCTCCGGTCTTCATCTCCTCGTCTGTGATGGCGGTCAGGGACTGAGAGGGCTGCAGAACGTGGGGAGGGGAAAAGAGCATCTGAAGGATCTGCACACAGACACAGGTCCCCGGAGAACCCCAGCGAGCCGGACTGACTTCCCACCCTCTGGCCCTTGACCCTCGGTCTTACACGGCTGCCGGCTCATTCTGGGGGTGGGGGGAGCTCGAATGACCTTGGCATGCAGGAGCAGAAACGGACTTCTGACCCGGAGACCAAGCAAAAAGCAAAGCTCTGCTGAAAAGCTCTCACGAAAACAACCCATTCCGCAGACAGACCTTCCGGACGTGACCGCCACCCTCTAGTTCGGCCCAGGAGAGAGGCACTGTCTGCACACAGCCCCCACCCCTTGGCTAGCAGGCAGATGGAAGCAAGCCACCTGGGTCCCCCTCCCCACAGCACATTCCTCTGGGGGCAACCCCGGGATCCTGACACAGAGCAGCCACCACGGACCATCCCCCACGGAGGACTACCATGGACAGCTTGCAGACAGCCAGAGGGAATGGGGGTTGGTTGCACTGAGAGGCAGGGAGCATTTAATAGCATGGTGTGTTTAATGGTTCAAAGTGTTTTAACTTTCATGTTCCATTGTTGTATAACGGACTCCTCTTGCTCGCTGCCCTGAGCCGCTAGGGAGGGCGGAATAGTCATTAAATGAATCCATGGAATAGAACAGCGGCTGCTGCCCCTTACCCTCACGCACCACGTCACGACTCCCTGGGGCAAAGCAGCTTTTTCTGCAGCTGACCAGCCTGTCAGAATCCCCCCTGGGCCAAAGACTCTCCTTGCCTGACCCACACCCAGTGGGCGCCAGGAAAGGTACTGGCAGGCCCCACGCTGGGGGCCCCTCACCTGGCTGGCGGCTGGACTGGAAACGGGCCCCTGGACTCCTGGGACCCCTGCGGGGAACGAACCGGATCTCGTGATCCATGCGAACTTACTCTGGACTCCAAGGGGTAGCAGGTCTTCAGGTGAGGTGGACACACCCTGTTGCGCTGCTGCAGCTCGGCAATGCGGTTCCACTCGTCCAGGTGATCTGGCTCGTCCTGGCAGGTTCCCAAGTACAGGCTGCTGCGTCCTGAGAGCAGAAAAAGTCAGACGTTTAGGCCACCCGCACTGAAGACAGTGACCCCAGCTGAAAAGAGCAGAAGTCCAGGCTTTGCTAGTCTTGAGGGTGTTCCTGAACTCTGGCTCTTTTCTGCTGCTCCAGACAGACTCTCACGGCCGCCCATCCTGATCTGTCTCCATGGAGGGCACCACATTTGGCTGTGCAGGATGGGACTCCATCCACCTTGAGATATAAGGACAGCTGGACCACACGCTAGCTTTATCTGAAAAGTGAGCAGGGACCCACAAGAGCTCCTCTCCCCCCACAAGCTGTGTTAGTCTTGAAGGAACTCCTGGAGCTTTGATCTTTTCTGCTGCTGCAGAAGGGCCAACAGAGAATCCTAGAGTTGGAAGGGGCCACACAGGCCATCTAGTCCAACCCCCTGCTCAAGGCAGGATCAGCCCAAAGCATCCATGGCTACACATCTAGACCCAAAGTGAGCTATCGGCTCTCCCCTCACCCCAGAACGTGGCTAATGCTCAAGGAATGGCCAGAAGGCCCAGGAAGGACACGTGGGCACTCTGCTCTTCACACCACAGAAGGTTGGGTCCCCGAGCAAGCCCCAGAAGACCCCCAGTATGAGATCCGCACGGAATTCCAGCACTGCAGGAGGAGCCAAGACAGAGAGAGACTGGTCCGGTGACCCAGAGGAATCGCCACAGAGGCTCCAGATGGCCACTGGCCAGTGACCCCCCCCCCCAACATAAGGCTTGCGGCTGGGTGTGTCCACTCAAGAGGCATCACGGGGCTGGGGGCTGCAGTGAGGCGGGACATCCCCAGCAAGCCTGGCTCAGCTGAGTGGATTCCGCTGACTCAAGAACAGACCAGGGACCCTGCGGGGTCAGGCCCATCTAGTCCAGCACACAACTTGACATAGTAGGCCAGACAATTTTTCTGTCTCTCTGGGTGGCTGAGGCCTTCCCCCCGATTCTCTCTCCTGGCTCTGGGGTTCAGAGGCTGCCTACTGAACCTGGCTCTCCAGATAAAAGGTCCCCTTCGGTCCCCACAGCCGACCGGCCCTCCTTCCACGGGTCAGTCATGTTCCTGCAGCAGGAAGGGTGTGCTCAGCCCGGCCCCACTCACCGCCAGCGCTGGCCCCTGCGACCCCAGAGCGCCTCAGGGAGCTGCGGGTGGTGGGCCGGTAGCCGGGCAAGCTCATCAGTGCTGCGTGGGCCGCTGCGTCATCAGGGGAGGAGGCGCTGAGCCTGGCGAGGGACTCCTGGGAGGGGAGGCTGGCCAGCGAGCGGGTGGAGGAGGTGGCTGCCGAGCGCAGGCGCGTCTTGACCGACTCTTGGCTGGGGGCGCTGGCCTGAGACCCCTCAGAGGACGGCACGCTGAAGAAGGAGGCGCCGGCGCTGGGGGGCGTCTCCGGCTCAGGATCCTTCTGCGGAGAAGCACAAGGGGGAGATTTCGCTTGGAGCTCCCGGCAGGCAGGGCTGCGGACACTCCTCCCCCCTGCAGGCAAAGGCTGCGCTCATGCAACCGTCTCCCTTCTCTGGCCCACGCACTTCTCTGCAGGGCTTGTTTTGCCTCTTTTGGGCCCCTCACACTCCAGAGGCCCACAAGGCCAGCCATGGCTTCAGTCCGGGTTCCCGGAGGCCCCCCCTGTCCCCCACAGCTGCACACCTTCCAAGTGGAGCAGCAGAATCAGCCACAACTCCTGCCCAGGGAGGGCTGCCCACCCCTGGCTGGGAAATTCCAGGGCCTGAGGAAGGGGAGCCTTGAGGGAGGGGGCGGCTCTTAGGAGGCTGCAGAGGCCCAGGGCCCACCTCCAAGGGAAGGGACGGCTGCGGTCTGGAGATCCGCAGTCTGGTATTTGCCATCTGCAGGGGGGCTGCCGTTTCTGGAGCTTTCCAGGGGCCACCTGGGAACGGAGGCCCTACTTCCAGCACGATTTCCACACAGGAAAAGGGCCGGGGGGGGGGGGTGCGGAGAGACCTTCTATGAAGTACCATTCTGAGCCCATTGGGGGGTCTCTCTCTCTTTGCAATACGTTCCCCACGGCCTGTAGGCTGTGGCCAGTGGAGACCTGAGCCTTTCAAGACCACAGTTTGTCGCCTGGCTCTCAGGAGGCACGTGGAGAAGCCACTGGGTGCCCTCTGGGTGCTCCCACGAATGCCTCGATCCCTGAGCCCAGGCAAGCTCAGTCCCCTCAGATCTAGGAAGCCCTGGCTAGCCCATGGATGGATGGATGGAAGGAAGGAAGGGAGACCTCCAAGGAGGTGGGTGGGAGTTCTTCCAAGGAGCAGCAGGGGCCAGGATGCAGAGGCAGGCCATGGCAAGCTGCCACCCCTCGCCTGGCTACAGAAATACCTCTGCTCCTCCCCACACCCCCACCCCCACCCCCACCCCCACCCAGCGTTACCTTGATCATAGTGATGTTGATCACCTGGGTGGTGCGCCGGCGACTGGAGAGGCTCTTCCGCCCCGACTCGAAGGAAACATCACCCATGGAATCGATGCTGGTCCCGAGCTTGGAGCGCGCCCGGGTGGGGATGGGGGTGAAGTACAGGCTCTCCAAGGACTCCACTTTGCGGGGCAGCTGGTGCGCGGCCTTCAGGGGCTCCGCTGTCCCCGATTCGGAGAGGGAGCGGCGGGTCTTCCTGTGGGGAAACGAGAACACAAAAGGAGGGACACGGACTCACAACTGACCAGTGCTGCACACACACGTGAAGCTGCTTTATGCGGGATCCGACACTCGATCACCGCTGGCGTCGCCTACTCTGACCGGCAGCAGCTCACCGGGGCTCAGGCAGAGGTCTTTCCCATCAACTATGGCCATGAGAGGGCTTGATCCCGGGGCCTCCTGCAGGCCGAAAGCACAGGCTCTACCACTAGACGGCCTTTAATCATAGAACCATAGAGTGGGAAGGGGCCATAGAGGCCATCTAGTCCCACCCCCTGCTCAACGCAGGATCAGCCTCCAGCATCCAGGAGAAGGATCTGTCCAGCCGCTGCTTGAAGACTGCCAGTGAGGGGGAGCTCCCCACCTCCTTAGGCAGCCCCTTCCACTGCTGAACTAGACTCCTAGAATCCTAGAGTGGGAAGGGGCAAAAGAGGCCACCTAGTCCCACCCCCTGCTCAAGGCAGGATCAGCCTCAAGCATCCAGGAGAAGGATCTGTCCAGCCGCTGCTTGAAGACTGCCAGTGAGGGGGAGCTCCCCACCTCCTTAGGCAGCCCCTTCCACTGCTGAATTAGACTCCTAGAATCCTAGAGTGGGAAGGGGCCATGCAGGCCATCTAGTCCCACCCCCTGCTCAGTGCAGGATCAGCCTCCAGCATCCAGGAGAAGGATCTGTCCAGCCGCTGCTTGAAGACGGCCAGTGAGGGGGAGCTCCCCACCTCCTTAGGCAGCCCCTTCCACGGCTGAACTAGACTCCTAGAATCCTAGAGTGGGAAGGGGCCATGCAGGCCATCTAGTCCCACCCCCTGCTCAGTGCAGGATCAGCCTCCAGCATCCAGGAGAAGGATCTGTCCAGCCGCTGCTTGAAGACGGCCAGGGAGGGGGAGCTCCCCACCTCCTTAGGCAGCCCCTTCCATGGCTGAACTAGACTCCTAGAATCCTAGAGTGGGAAGGAACCACAAAGGCCATCTAGTCCCACCCCCCGCTCAGTGCAGGATCAGCCTCCAGCATCCAGGAGAAGGATCTGTCCAGCCCCTGCTTGAAGACGGCCAGTGAGGGGGAGCTCCCCACCTCCTTAGGCAGCCCCTTCCACAGCTGAACTAGACCCATAGAATCCTAGAGTGGGGAAGGGGCCATGCAGGCCATCTAGTCCCACCCCTGCTCAGTGCAGGATCAGCCTCCAGCATCCAGAGAAGGATCTGTCCAGCCGCTGCTTGAAGACGGCCAGTGAGGGGGAGCTCCCCACCTCCTTAGGCAGCCCCTTCCACTGCTGAACTAGACTCCTAGAATCCCAGAGTGGGAAGGGGCATGCAGGCCATCTAGTCCACCCCCTGCTCAGTGCAGGGTCAGCCTCAAGCATCCAGGAGAAGGATCTGTCCAGCCGCTGCCTGAAGAAGGCCAGTGAGGGGGAGCTCCCCACCTCCTGAGGCAGCCCCTTCCACTGCTGAACTAGACTCCTAGAATCCTAGAGTGGGAAGGGGCCATGCAGGCCATCTAGTCCCACCCCCTGCTCAGTGCAGGATCAGCCTCAAGCATCCAGGAGAAGGATCTGTCTAGCCGCTGCTTGAAGACTGCCAGTGAGGGGGAGCTCCCCACCTCCTTAGGCAGCCCCTTCCCCTGCTGAACTAGACTCCTAGAATCCTAGAGTGGGAAGGGGCCATGAAGGCCATCTAGTCCCACCCCCTGCTCAGTGCAGGGTCAGCCTCAAGCATCCAGGAGAAGTATCTGTCCAGCCGCTGCTTGAAGACGGCCAGTGAGGGGGAGCTCCCCACCTCCTTAGGCAGCCCCTTCCCCTGCTGAACTAGACTCCTAGAATCCCAGAGTGGGAAGGGGCCATCCAGGCCATGTAGTCCCACCCCCTGCTCAGTGCAGGATCAGCCTCCAGCATCCAGGAGAAGGATCTGTCCAGCCCCTGCTTGAAGACGGCCAGTGAGGGGGAGCTCCCCACCTCCTCAGGCAGCCCCTTCCACTGCTGAACTAGACTCCTAGAATCCTAGAGTGGGAAGGTCCATAGAGGCCATCTAGTCCCACCCCCTGCTCAGTGCAGGATCAGCCTCCAGCATCCAGGAGAAGGATCTGTCCAGCCGCTGCTTGAAGACGGCCAGTGAGGGGGAGCTCCCCACCTCCTCAGGCAGCCCATTCCACTGCTGGACTAGACTCCTAGAATCCTAGAGTGGGAAGGGGCCACAAAGGCCATCTAGTCCAACCCCCTGCTCAACGCAGGGTCAGCCCTAAGCATCCTAAAGCATCCAAGAAAAGTGTGTATCCAACCTTTGCTTGAAGACTGCCAGTGAGGGGGAGCTCACCACCTCCTTAGGCAGCCTATTCCACTGCTGAACTACTCTGTGAAAATTTTTGTCCTGATATCTAGCCTATATTGTTGTACTTGTAGTTTAAACCCATCACTGCGTGTCCTCTCCTCTGCCCCACTGCTGCCCGGCCTCTCTCGCCAGCTCTTGCCCCTGAGGAGGTCAAGCGGAGGCTCTGTAGCTCTGGGGAGGCCTGGAGGGGGGGGGGGCGTACCTGGTGGAGTTGATGGGCGGAGCTTCCTCGCTGGTGCTCCATTCCAGGCTGTCTGTGCTGATGTCTGCTGAGTCCTGCCGGGAGCCCTCGCGATGCTTCAGTGTCTCCGTGGCCACCTGCAACTTGCCCTTGTTCCGCAGCTGCCGGTCGGCAAACTCCACCTGCGTTTCAGTTGGGCAAATGTGCAGGTGAGGGTGCAGACTGGCAGGCGGCCCGGCACCGAGGAAGCAGAAGGGCTCCTGGCCGAGAGCCAAGCTCCCCGATGCAACCTTTTTTATTTTTGAAGAAAACATTTGGAAGCCCCTACAACAGTGGAAGACGTGAGCTGGATTCTTAATACTCAAGAAGAGCTGGATTTTCAATGCCCAACGTTTCACTACTTGAAGGAGTTGCAAAGTGGGTTACAAACACCTTGCCCTTCTTCTCCCCGTGCCAGACGTCCTGTGAGGTGAGTGCGGCTGATACAGGTCTGTGAGAACAGCTCTAAGAGAACTGCGAATGGCCCCAAGCTGGCTGCATGTGGAAGAGGAGTGGAGAACCAAATCCAGCTCTCCAGATAAAAGGTCGCTGCTCTTAACCCATCTGGCTGCATGCGAGCCTTTGGGAATGGGGGAATAGAAATCCCATGAGAAATAAATAAATGAAATATACAGAAGACTGGCTGGGATGCCCGACTCTCCAAAGCCTGAACATTTTTTACTTTATCTATTTATCTACCCATCCATCCATCCATTCTCCCACACCTACACCTAAAGGTCCCAAGGGTGCATTGCAAAAGTTCAGAATAAAAATAATCTAAACTACATAAAGACATTTATGACCCAGCACCCCCTTGTGCCAGTCCCAGTTCTCTCAGAGCTCTCTTGGCTCCTCCTACCTCCTCCCAGAGTGTCTGTTGTGGGGGAAGGAAGGGAAAGGTCTTTGGGACTCCTTGGGGAAGTGAAAAACGGGGCATAAAAAACCAGCCCCTGCTGCTGCTGCTGCTGCTTCTTCCCCATTCCCTTCCTGACCATCGGCAAAATGCCATGCGCCTTTTCCACACGGCCGCCACTCACTGAGCCGGCCATTCAGGGGCACCTGCCCCTCACGCCATGGGAGTGCAGACCAAGGCAGCTCAACGGTCTCAGCAAAAAGGCCGTGAAAAGCAACTCTGGCGGGTGGCTTGCCCCCCCCCCCGCCCCATTCCAGCCAATGCAGCCGGGCCAAAGAGGGAGAGCGGCGCGAGGCCTACCTGCGCCTCCAGGCTGTGGACCCGGCTGGTGAGACTCTTGCAGCTGAGCTCTGACTCCTTGGCTTGCAGGGCGGTGCGCTGAAGCTCCTGGGCCAGGCGCTCCGACTCCGCCTTCAGCTCCGCGTTCTCTTTCTCGAGCTGCTCCAGGCCCTTCAGCTTCTGCAGGAGCTCCTGGTTCTGCTGCTTCTTGGCATCGTAGTGCGTTTTGGCCTTCTCCATCTGGCGGGGGAGGCAGAGAGGCCAGCAGGTCACGCAGGGGACCCCGGAGTTAACCGCAGGACGTGGAAGGCTCGGCGGGGCACGTTCCACTCCGTCTCTATCTTCCGGAGTATTTGCCAGGCCTCCCAATTTGGTGTCATCTGCAAACTTGATGAGTAGTCCCTCCACCCCCTCATCTACTGGAAGGCCAGTAACGGTTACCGGGGGCACGTCACACCAAACAAAAATGTCGGCACCCGCTGAGTTGCCAACGGAGGGAGACAGACGAATCTCCCAGGGAGGGAATTCCAAAATTTGGTGTCAGGGCCTTTTTGTAGGTTGCCACTTATCTAGCTTCAGATGTCGGGGGGAACAGAGGTTGGGTCTCCAAAGGGGACAGGAGGGCCCAGGTAGGTTAGCAGAGGGATGGTTCGTTGTGAGATAGCATCCTCATCCTCTTCCCCCACCCCAAGAGGCAGGTATAGTCTCTGTACCTGGCCCTTATAATGCTCCGCTGCTTGTTCCTTTTCGGTCAGCTGTTCCTGGAGATCAGCCATCTTCTCGTTCTGCCGGTCGAGTTCCTTCTGCAGCTCCTGTTCACGCACCTATCGAATTTTGAGGGAGAAAGTTTTGAAAGTTCTTACGATATGGAAGCCAAAGCAAAAACTGAAACGGCACCCTTGTTGCATTTCAATCTGCAGGACAACAACAGAAAAGACACACAACTCTATCAAACTGGGACTCCCAGGACGATAGCTCATTTCTGGGGCCTCCCCAGAGGGAGGGAAGGAGCCACGTGATGCCACCCCAAACTCCTTGGAGGGGGAAAGACATCAAACAATGTTACAATAGGGCGTGGCCAGCTTATCAGACAATCACAAATGTGGAAAGTACACAGCATTTCCGTACGGCAGCCTTCCTATGCTTCAGGCATCGACTCCTGACATGCTGTTCTCAAGCAGAGCCTCTGCCAAGGACGTTCTGCCCAGCATGCTGCTCCTCCCCATGACAGCAGACCAGCCACTGGCTGCACCCCTTAATCAGTGCTTGGGGGTTTCTCACCTCAGAAACCCAACAGCCTCATGCTACGGGTTATGAATCATAGAATCATAGAGTTGGAAGGGGCCATACAGGCCATCTAGTCCAACCCCCTGCTCAACGCAGGACTAGCCCAAAGCATCCTAAAGCATCCAAGAAAAGTGTGCATCCAGCCTTTGCTTGAAGACTTCCAGTGACTCCCATGCAGAGCACTTCCTGTCCCACTGAATCCCTGGGATTTAACAGGCAGGCTCCAAAGCCAAGTCCCCACGCTGGACATTGGCTCCCCACCCCCCTGCCCCCGAGGCTCACCTTGGCCTTCTGCTGCTGGGCCCGACCGGCTTTGTCTTGCTGACTGAGCTTCTGCTTGAGCTCCTCGGCCTGGAGGGGACGGACGGACACAGAAGAGCGGTTATCCCAGCCCCGCCCCTTCCTGCTGCTTGGCCACCTCCAATGGCTCCCCAGCCAAACCACACCGGGCAGCAGGGATGGCGAGCCACACGGAAACAATCTGCTGCTTCATAGAATCCAATCATTCTGCTCTATGCCAAACTGAGAGAGGGACTGAGGTGGCTTCCCAGTGCCTGCCTCTGCAGAGCAACCCGGGGGGTGTCCTTGGTGCTCCTCCCTCAAGAGCCAGCCAGAGCTCGCCCTGCTTAGCCTCCAATGGTGGGGCCACCCAGGCCATGGCAATGCTGGTGAGAGGCAGGCGGAAAACTCTCAGGCAGGCAGCTCTCAGGTCCCACCTCACTGACAAGTCCCAGTCTGTGGAGATTTCACCAGGCACGGCTCCCCATTTTCAAGCTTGTCTAGACACAGGGAAAATGCCCCCTGCAGTTGCTCAACTGAGAGCTGAGGCACAAGCCACTGTGAGCCTGTCTCCTTATACCTGGCAAACACTGCTGAAGAAGGACCTGAAACAGGCTATGTTGTACCGGAATCCTGTCCAGAGAGGATTACAGAGAATTTCTATTTTGGCTTCCAGGGACTGGACAATAAATTGGACCCATAATGTTTCCTTGATTGTATTATTGCATAGATTTATGTACAAACACACACAGGTTTTTTTTTTGCCAGGGCCAGGCCCAAAAAGAGCAAATGGTCCCCAGGTGTTCTGCCCAGGAAAGAGGCAGGATCCCTGTGCCATGACCTTCCCCCCCCAACTGAACCAGCAAGGCACATGCTGCGGGTGAGCAACGAGGCGGGTTTAGTAGTTTTTGGAAGCAGAGCAGGGCGAGGCAGTTAGCACCATTGCAGCCACTGGGATGGGGCACATGCAGAGCGCAGATGTTCCTTCAACTCGACAAAGAGCCAGGAACCAGTTCAGGACAGGAGCCAGGCCCCCACTTTCTCCCCAAAACCCACAAGGGGGGGCAGGGTTTTCCTCTGTGGCAGAGCGTTTGCCCCTCTGTGATCAACCACAACATGGCAAGCAACTGGATGATGATTCCACTGTTCAAACTGAAGCTGGTTTGCTCTCGATACACCCACTCAGGGTGGCTGTCCCGCCCCTGACTGCCTCCTCCTCCAACCGGCTTGCCTGTCTGTCCAGCAGCCAGCCAATCGCCTTCCGTGCCCCATCACTGGCCACCCCCTCCTCCTTCTACTTCCCTCTGAGGTTTGAGGGCTGCATATCCCTGAGAGCTGCCCCTGCTAGTGAGTTCCCAAACAGCTGCCTGCAGCCTTCCCAGGTCCTGGGGGGAGGGAGAGGCCATCCACAGAGTTCATGCCCTCCACCCCCCCCCCTTATCTAGTGCCTGCTGTATTCCTGAATGCGATGGGCTTGGCCTCTAGTATACTATGGATAAAACTTTGTTGGTCTTTAAGGTGCCCCTGGACTCAAAGTCCTGCAGTCCCTGCAGAGTGAGGCCTTCTGAGAACCCCCAGTTCCTCTCTGCCAGCTGTCGGGAGGGTAGGAGTCTGGCCAGGACTGGGGGAGACTGGGCTATGCAGGATGCCCGCTAAGGCCTGCTTGCTGGAGTACTTCGGGAGCCCCGTCTCTTAGCCCCCGTTTGCCACACTGCTTGCCGTCTGCCTTGCGGACAGAGAGCTGTGCTCGCTGGCTTTTGCCTCTTCCCAACTATCACGCTACGTAAGAGAAGAAAAGGGACGCTGACCTGGACGTGGAGCCCCCTGGGCAAAAGGCGCAGCGTGGTGAGGCAGGCAGCGGCTGCTTAGGGAGAGCGGAGCCCTGCTTGGGCACACGCCAGACGCCCCCCTGGCCTCGGCCTCCTGACTGGGGAGCAAAACCAGCGCACTCCCGGCTTGTCCTCCGCGAGCCCCCCACCGCAAACCGTTCCCAAGGGGTGGCGGCAGCCGTGGTGCAGGGGAAGCAGCAGCCAGAGCAGCAGCTGAGCCCGTGCGCGGTCACCGTTTAAGCAGCCGACCCCTGGCATGCGTTACCTGCTTCGCCATCTCTTTCTGGCACCGCTCTAGCTGCTCCACCTGCAGGAGGGGGAAGGGGACAAGGAAGGCCCAGGTGAGCACACCCCAGCTCCAAAGACATGGTGGGGAAGGCTGGCAGCAGAGGGAAGGGATGTAGGAAAGGGTGCCCCCAGCAGCCTTTCTCTCCACCACCAGCCAAACTGGGCCCGCAGAGAGGCCTTCGTTTCCCCTCCCCCCCCCCGCCCCCTTTGGGGCCTTACCTGCACCAGCAGCTTCTGCCTGGCCTCCTCGGACTGGGCCGTCTCCCCCTCCAGCTTCCTCCGGGCCTCCTCGGCCTCCTGCTTGCAGACGGCCACCCGCTTCTCCGCCTCCCGCCGGGCGTCCTCCAGCTGCTGGGCGTGCTGTTGCCTGGCCTGGGCCAGCTCCGTGTCCAGGCGCTGCTGCCCGCGGCTGGCCTCCTCCACCAGGGCCTGGTTCTCTCCGGCCAGTTTGGCGTGGGCCTGCTGCAGGGCAGCCAGGTTCTGCGTGTAGCTGGCCTTCTCCGCCTGCAGCTGCTGCAGGCGGCGCTCCTGCTCCGAGAGCCCCTCCCTGAGGGGGAGGAGTTCCCCCAGCTCCTGCCGGGCGCGGGCCAGCTCCGCCTGCAGGGCCCGGGACTCCCGGAGTAGCCGCTCCCGCTCCTCTTGGTGCTGGCTCTTCTGGGCCGCCTGCTCGGCCTGCAGCTGCTGGTAGAGGCGCTTGACGGGCATCAGCTCCCCGAGCGTGGCCTGGGCGCCGGCCAGCTCCTGCTGCACGGCCAGCAGGGCCTGCTCCTTCTGGAAGGCCTTCTCCTGGGCGGGCCGGAGCTCCTTGCGGAGGTCCTCCTCGCGCTTGGCCAGGGCGCCCAGCTCCTTCTTCTGGGCCTCCAAGGAGCCGCGCAGCTCCTCCGCCTGCTTCTGGGAGTCCTGGGCCTCGGCCTTCATGGCGGAGCACCTCTCGGCGGCCCTGGAGGCGGCCGTGGCCATCTCCGACTGCAGCAGCCGCAGCCGCTCCTCCAGCTTCTTGCTCTTCTCCGACTCGGCCACGGCCAGCCGCCGCATCTCCTTGCTCTCCACCTCCTTCTCCAGCAGCTGCCGGCGCGTGAGGGAGAGCTCCTTCTCCAGGCTGCCGAGGAGGCTGTTCTTCCGCTCGGCATCCTGGAGGCAGCGGGACATCTGCTCCTTCCAGCTCTCCTCGGCCTTGCCTTTCTCCTGCAGGGCGGCCAGCTCCTTCTCGGCCCCCGCCGCAGCCTCCCGGCTCTGGGCCAGCTCCTTCCCTTTCTCCAGGAGCTCCCGTTTCAGCTTCTCGGTGGAGCTGGCCTGCACGGACCGGGCGGCGGCCAAGAGCTTCTCCAGCTCTGCAGACCTCTCCTTGTGCTGCGCCACTTCCCGTCGCAAGGCCTCGACCTCGGCCGCCTGCCGCTGCTCGGACGAGGCTGCCGCTTGCTCCAGCTTGGCCACAGCCCCGCTCTGCTCCTCGCTCTGGTGCTCCAGCCTCTCCAGCCGGCCGCGAAGCGCCTCGCACTCCTTCTGCTTCTTGTCGCAGAGCTCCCGGCCGGCGGCCGCCTCCTGCTCCTGGCGCCGCTTCTCTCCCTCCAGCTTCTGGAGCAGCAGGTCCTTGGCCCCCAGGGTGGCTCTGATGCCGTCCAGCTCCGCCTCCCGGGCCCTGGCCCCCTCCAGGAAGCCCTGCAGCTCCCCCTCCGCCTTGGCCGCCCGCTCCTTCAGTGCCTCCAGCGAGGCCAGTTCGCTCTTCAGCTTCTGCACCGTCTTCTGCAGGTCCCGCAGCTCCTCGTCGCGGGAGACGTTCTTCACCCGCAGCTCATCCAGCTCCCGCTCCTTCTCCTCCGCCGCAGCCTGGGCCCGGGCCACCTCCTCCTGGAGCCCGGAGACCTCCACCCTCAGCTCGTTGGTGACGTTCTGCAGCTGCACCTCCAGGGCGGCCCGGCCGGCCTTCTCCGCAGCCAGCTCCGCTCGGGTCCGCTCCTGCTCTCCGGCCAGCCGCTGGGCTTCCCCGTCCCGCGTGGCCAGCTCTCGCCTCTGCTGCACGGCGGCTTCCTCCAGCTTCCCTTTCAGAGACTTCACCTGGCTGGCCAGCTGCTCCACCTCCTGCTCCCTTTCCTTGACGGCAGACCTGGCGCTGGAGAGGCTGCCCTCTGCCGCGGCCAGGTCTTTGTGGCTCCGCTCCCGGAGCTGCTGCAGCCGAGCCTCCAGCGCAGCTCTGCCCTCTCTTTCCGCTGCCAGCTCTTTGGCGAGGCCTTCCAGGGCCAGGGCGGCCTTGCGCTCCTCCTCCTCCTTCGCTCTTGCCAGGCTCTGGCCTGCCTCCTGGGCTGCCGCGGCCAGCTTCTCCCGCCAAGAGGCCACCTCCGCCCGGAGCGTCTCCTCTGCACTCTCCCTTTCCTGGGCCTGAGCCAGAGCGCGGGAGGCCTGGGCCTGCAGCGTGGCTTGCGCTTCCTGGTACTTGCTCTTCAACTGCTTCAGCTGCGCTTCCGCTGCGGCCGCTTTCTCCCGCTCGGCCTGCAGCTGCTGGCCGGCCTGTTCTCGGTCTTGCTCCAGGGCCTGGAGCCTCTCCTCCAGCTGGCCCTGCCGACCTCCAGCCCCCGAGGGGAGCTCCCCCAGCCGCCTGGCCTTCTCCCCGCTCATTTCCCGCTGCGCCTGATCGTGGTGCTTGGTCAGCTCCTGGAGCTGCTCCTCCAGGTCCGCAATGCGCCGCAGGTTGCCTTCCAGGGACTCGGCCGCCCTCCTCTTCTCGTCCTCCAGGATGCCTTCCGTGTTGCGGACAGACTCCTCCAGCACCAGGAGGCGCTCCTGCAGGCGGGCGTTCTCCTTGCTCAGCTTCTCCCTCTCGGCCAGCCTCTGCTGGGCCTCCCGCAGCTGCCCTTTCAGAGCCGGCACCATCCCCGCCTGGGCCTCGCTCTGCTGGCACTGGGCCCCGAGGGCCACGATCCTGGCCTCCAGCTCCCGGACCTTCTGGCCCAGCTCTGATTTCTCCCGCTGGGCCTCTATGGCGGAGGCATCCCGGGCTCCCTCCAGGGCCTGCAGGCGGCTAGCCAGAGAGGACCGCTCCGCTTCCGCCTCCTCCAGCCTCCTCCGTGCCAGCCCCAGCTCCTGGTCAGCCCTGCGGCGCTCTTCTTGGCCCGCGGCCTCCACCCGCCCCAGGGCTTCCTTGCTTTGCTTCAGGGAGCTGTTCAGCTGATCCACCTGGAGGCTCAGCTCCTGCATAGCTGCCCGGGCTGCCTGCTCCTTTTGCTGCAGCTCTTCCACCCGCCGGCTGTTCTGGCTCTTCTCGGCTTCTGCCTGCTGGTGCCAGGCCAACAGCTCCTGGTCCTTCTGGCAAAGGAAGCCCGTCAGCTTGGCTATCTCGGTGGTCAGGGTGTTCACCTGGGCCGTCAAGCGCTCTGCTTCTGCCTGGCTGTCCTGCTCCAGCTTCTGCTTGGCCTGAGAGAGCTCCGAGGTGGAGTTCTGCATGCTGGAGAGGAGGCCGGTCAGCTGGAGCTTCTCCTCCTCGAAGTTGCCCCGGTCGGTCTGGAGCGTGGCTTCCAGCAGGCGCTTCTCCTCTTCCACACGGGCCACGGTGGCCTGGAGCTCCACTTGCTGGCCAAGGAGGCTGGCCACCTGTTGCTTCAGGTCTTCGAGCTGCCAGGACAAAGAGGACAGGACAGACTTCCATTAGCACAGCGTTCCCTTCCCCTCCACTATGGCCACAAAGCTACCCTTCCCAGCCACTGGGCCTTCTGCGCTGTCCTTCGAGCGGGGGTATGTCAATCACTCAGATAATGGGTAGGTACACAGCATGGTGCATACTGATTTCGGCCCCCTATGCCTGCTAGAAGCAGAGCAGCCATCTTCCCTCCCACCAGAGCAGAGATGGCCCCAGTACTGAAGGTACCTGCCCAGAGCTCAGCATTTCCTGTGCTTCCACACCTGTGCATCTCCTCCCCGCTCCTTCCTACCTGCAAGACGTTCCCCATGACCTCTCCAGTCCCCGGAGAAGAGCTGCTCTCCTTCAGCTTCGCCAGCTGGTCCTCCAACAAGGAGATCTTCCCCTGCAGAATCTCCAGTTTCTCTTCCAAGCATTTCTGGGGAAGGGAACATAAGCCTTTCAGAGAAGGGAAAAAAGCCCCTGATCCCCTTTGGCCTACTCCACCCTAAATACTGCTGGCAGAGTTGAAATATGCAAGGCTGCACAGCACCAGGCTACTTGAGGCATGTAATAGGTGCATTGTGAAGAGGAACATCTTGCATACTGGAGAGGAGAGAGACTAACTCCCTCTTCTGGGGGGCATTCAGTCTGTTCAGCCGCAGTTCTGGAGGCAAGCAGGGAGGAAGTGTTCTCAAGAGAGCCTCCAAAGAGCCAGTGCAAAGTTAGTTGCACACATCAGTCTGCTCCTATCCACAGGGGTAGCCAGACTGTGGCTCTCCAGATGCCCATGGACTACAATTCCCATGAGCCCCTGCCAGCACATATAGCGTTTTGTCTGCCCTCGCGCCCACCCTCCCCTCTCCATTTCCTGCTCCAAGAATATATATTTTTTAATGGAGCAGTCCGTGTTGCTGTGGGACCGCAAAGCTATTTTGCATAAGTTAATATAAAATTTCCCCTAAAGTGTCCACAGTCTTTTTGGGATTGGGCAGGCAAAACACAGTCCCTGTTTTCTGGCAGAGGTAAATGAATTTGGGGGGGGGGGGGGAGCATGTGATGATGCAGCCCTCTCCTGGTCTGCCAGGCATCCCTGCTCTTTGTTTTTAAGCCTGCTGTTCACACACAATCACTCTTCGGGGTATAGCTACCATGTTCAGACTCTCAAATATAAACGGAGACCGAAACACCACGAATCCCAAAAAGGGCGGGGGAGGAATGCTTTATCATTGTGGCGTTTCTCCATAGTAACACGCAAGTGCTGATTTTTTATTCAAAATGCATTTAAGTTGTGGTGTTACTGCATAGCAATGTGGAAATTCACTTTAAAAGACACACACACGCATGTCAGGGCTCAGGGGGGCACGGACGTTTGAGTCCCCAAGACAACCGCTGTGCTTTGATGGGTGGATTGCTGTGATTGACAAGCTGAGGAGTAGGGGGAGAAGTTTGACTTGTTTTCCCTTGCCGCCTGGTCTGGAGGGAAAACGTGGGAGGGGTCTCCCGTGAGGAGGCTTGCAAACACGCAGCTTACATCTGAACAGGTGTAAGTTCTCTTTAATCACTGAGGGGCCTCTCCTCCCTGACTCTGTTTCGGGAAGGGGATCACTCACTCCCGGCTCCTGTTACAGGTCCTGTGGAGTTGGATGGCTTCCCCAGCCTCTCCCGCATGCTAACCTTCTCGCCCAGGGCTTGGTGGAGGTTGCTTTCCAGGACAGTCCTCCTTTCCTCCCAGTCTCGAAGTGCCGTGTTGTGTTCCGTGGAGAGTTCGTTCATGGCTTCCTGCAGTCCCATGAGGTTGCTAGCCAACTCCCGAAGCTGGCTCAAAAGAGGGGGGAGGTGAGGAACAACTTTGGAGACTTTAATAGTACCACTGACACACACACACACACACACACACACACACACACGCCCCAATGCAGAAGGCACGGTGGCCTGGTCCTTAAAAGTAACTGAGTTAATCTCCAGCAGAAGAAAAGAGCAAGAGCCCAGGAGGACCCTGACAAGCATAGCCTGTGGCAGGGCATGAGATCGCTGAAGGAGTGAACGCTGACTCTCAAAAGCTCGTTTAGAAGGTGCTGATGGACCTGGGATTCCCAACCAAGAGCACAGGGACCCCGAGGGCCTCCTCCTCCTGCCTAAACCGGCTTGGCCTTAAGCGAGGGAACTGGCCACCTGTGCCTGCAGGGCTGGGGTGCAAAAATCAAACCTGGGGGGGGGGAGTTGGTCGTGGAATGGTGGGGGATCTTCTCAGCTCCTGCCTTCCTTTCCGGCCTACAGAAGGCACAGCCACCATAGTAGTAGTAGTAGTAATAGTAAAGGCAGGGGGAGGGAGCAAAAGAAGGGCAAAGGCTGTGGCTGGCTGTGCCACTTCTGGACATAACTTCTGGGGGCCACTGAAGCCTGAAAATGTATATCAGGGGTTCCTCCACAGTCAAAAGATTGAGAAAGGCTGTCCTGCACTCTGCCTCTTCGCCCCTGCTGCAGACAGACTAACACAGCCTCCTGTTTTGATCTCTCTCCCTGGAAGGCACGACATTTGGCTGTACAGAACGGAAATCCATCAGCCTTGTGGGGTGAGGACAGGTGGATTCCCATTCTGAAGAAGAGAGCCATGACTTATGAAAGCTCATCCTCTGCCACAAAGGTTGTGAATTCCTGAAGCTGCTCCTGGACTCTGGGTTTCTACTAATGCAGATCAGTTCATCTTGGGTTAGTCTACATTCACCAGAGATGACTTGCGCAAGGCACTGACCCTCTGGGAAGAGCACACAGGAGACTTGCACATGAAAGGCAAGAGGCCCCTCCCCCAGAGACCCAACTCCTGGTCCCTGCTTCAAAGTCCCTGCCCCGAGAGAAAGACCACCCTGTTGTGCAACAGCATTTCACTGAAATCAAAGGTTACTTCAATCCCTGCCCAATTCCCAGCCCCAGAGAGGCACACCTGTCCCCTACCTGGTGGAATGAGCTCCCCGGTGAGCTGCGGGCCCTGTGGGACTTTTCTGTCTTCCGCAGGGCCTGTAAAACGGAGCTCTTCCGCCAGGTCTATGGTTGAGGCCGGGTTAGTGCAGGAAGAGCAATTGGGGTCCCACTGAGGTCAACAACGAATGCTATTTCTGACTTGTCTCTCCTTTCTCCTCCCTCTCGTAGAAGGGTAAGGGGGGTTGAGGGTTCCATCATCTTGCTGCTGTGATTGTTGTTGTCGATGTTGTGATAGTCCATTTTAATGGGGGTCTCAATGGGTTTTTAATCGGACTTTTGTAAACCGCCACAAGCCACTCGGGAGTGGCGGTTAATAAATTAAATAATAATACATAATAATAATCCTTCTATTCTATTCAGAAATCCCTTCCTTGCCTGGCCCTCCACTTCCTGGCCACCCCTGTCCCAAACCTGGAGGTTACACAAGTACTGCAGGAAACGGGAACATTCCCCTACCTTGAAGGAGAGATCGCCGTTCTCCTCCAAGAGCTGGTTTATCTTCCGGTCCATCTGGCCCTTTTCGGTTTTCAGGTCTTGACACTGCTTCAAGATCTCATGTAGACGCATGAGGAGACTGAGGGAGAAAGAGGAGGCGCTGCTCAAAACAGAAATTGACCCAGGGGAGGTGGGCAAAACACACAGAGTATCAGGGTGTCTTAATGACCAATATGTTTGAGGGCTAAAGTCCACTTTCATTAGCTGCATGACATGAAATACACAACACAGAGAACTTTTTAAAGAAAAGGGAAAGGCACATTGTGATGCAAACTTCAAATTAGCAGCCAACAGAAAGAAGAGGGTCAGGGGTTGAGCCACCAGCTCCAAGTGCAGAGCACCTCAAGGTTTACATATATTAAGAAGAACTAATAACACAATATGCAGTAAGATCACCTAAGAACATAAGAAAAACCATGTTGCATCAGGCCAGGGGCCCATCCAGCCCAACAATCTCTCACCAGGTGGCCAAAACCAGAGGCAATCAGGAGGTCCCCCAATGGGGCCAGAACTCCAGAAGCCCTTCCACTGTGTCCCCCCCGCCTCCCAGGACCAAGGAGACAAAGCACAAGAACATAAGAGAAGCCCTGCTGGATCAGGCCAGTGGCCCATCTAGTCTGCGTCACCCAGTGTCGCAAGCTCAGGGGCCATCAGGAATCCCACCAGCGAGGCCAGAACTCCAGAAGTCCTCCTCCTCTTGCCTCCAAGCACCAAGACAGAGCATCCCTGCCCCAGACAGAAGGACATAAGAGAGGCCATGTTGGATCAGGACAATGGCCCATCCAGGCCAACACAATCAGCCCAATGGCCCATCCAGTCCAACACTCTGTGTCACTCAAGGGCCAAAACTTAGGAAACAAAAACATGAGAAAAAACCCCAACTAAAATCTTGGCTGATGAGAGGCCCTGAAGATCCCCGAGCCAGAGATCCTGGTCAATCCCTAGGGCAGCCAGAGGGCCCCACGGAGGGCAGTGCTTAAGAGGGTCGGGTGGATATCTGGGAAGTCTGGGTTTGAAACCCTCCCTCCTCGCACCGTGGACCTTGCGGGGTCACCGAGCGCTAATCATGCACTCTCAGCCTAATCCACCTCCACAGGGCTGTTGTAAAGGCAAGATGGAGGAGAGGGGAACAAATGTAAACTGCTTTAAGCCTCCATCGGGGAGTAAGTGAATCATACAAATATAAATAGAACAGAAAGAAGACAAGGAGACAAGGAGACGGCACGCAGGCCGGCCAGGGGGGAATGTTCGTGCGGAGAGCTCAGCGGGTTTCTTGTAAGGAGCGCTTGGCAAATACCTTTCGTTCCTTTCTCGGAGCTCCTCCATCTCCTTGGGCTCCACCTGGTCGGCCGCTTGGCTCTTCTGCAGGCGAGACAGGTGGTCGATCCGCTGCTTCATCACCAGGATCTGCGTATCTGGAGCAGAAGAGCCACAGAGAGACACACACACCTGTGAGCAGCTGAAGAAGCTCTCTTGCCAGCGGGCACGGCCACGGCCGCCAAACACAAGGCTGGACTCTCGTTCCCGAAAAATCCCCCTGGAATGGGCTGACTGTGTAAAAAACAACAGTTCTGGACACCAATCTTCAATTTTTGTTTGGGGGCATGGGGGGTGGGGTGGGAGGATCACTTGGTCATGAAATTGGGGTCACTGTAGGTGGGCAGGTAGTTGTGGGTTCCTGCACTGTGCAGGGGGTTGGACTAGATGACCCTGGAGGTCCCTTCCCACTCTAGGATTCGATGATCAGAGATTGTATGGCAGACATCAGCATGTGGCTTGGCTCACTTGCAAGAGCCATCTTCCCCTCTGTACGCGAGTACATCAGCCCCCAACCCACTGTACAGTACAAAACATCCCTGTAAAAAAACCTCAAGATTGGTAACTATTAAAATCAATTCTATGCCTGCGGACAGAGACGCTCGGGGAACAGCCGACTCACCTTTCTCATCAATGAGCTTGCGGTTCTCGGCCACCTCGCGCTCCAGGTCATCCCGGTTCTCCCTTTCGGCCTCCAGCTGCTTCTTCAGCCTCCTCATCTGAAACTGGGGCGTCTGCATGATGTCACCCATGGGAGAGGCAGAGGAGCCCGGCAGGTACCTGCGAAGGAACGTCGGCCACACATTCGGTGGACAGCCGCTCTCAAGTTCAAGCAGTGTTTGCTGTCGTGAGCAATTTTTTAAAACATAGAGGGACGCTTCAGATTTGACAAACTCCCTTTAAAAAGTGCAGAGCCTGCCAAGAAGAGCGAAATCTTAGTGGCCAAGGGCCCTGAGAAGAGACTGGTTTTGTGGCATTGTGTACTGTGCTGTCTCTCCGTGGAAGAGGAGAACTCCTGCAATCAGGGGCCCCGTCCCAGAGCGTTTGGCTGGGAGCAGTGGGAGAATAACACCTGCGGGGCCCTCCGGAACATCCTGCTATCCGACACGCTCGCTGGGCACATCTCGGGGTAGGCCTTGGCCCAACCAGCCTGCGGGGTTACGGACAAACGTTACATTAAGCGATTAAGTCATTAATGGCTCATTGCTGATTGTTGGGTTACAGTTAAATGTTTAATGAGGTTGAAGCAGTTTGCAGTTTATCCAGGATTCTTTAGGAAGATTTCGCATTGAGCTGGGGGTTGGACTAGATGGCCTCTAAGGAGGCTTCCAACTCTAGGATTCTATGGGTCTATTCTACAGAGTACAGTTCTGGAGTATATTGTACAAGTTCACACTGGAGCATGGATATGTTATGCACCTATGTGGTAAACTGCCCTGAGACGTATGGGGGGGGCGGGCGGGGAGGTGGTATAAAAATGCAATAAATAAAATTTGCTTGGGGGCTGAGGTTGGAGCGCTCCTAACCCCAGGCCATTTATTTATTTAGATTTTTATACTGCCCATTCTTTACGGCTCTGGCTGGTTTACATGGAACGTAGCATACATTTACATGGAACATTATATAATTTATATAACAGAATACATCTGCTGCCCAACAGACCCACCAAAAGCAGGGACCCAAAGCGGCAGCTCTCAGCCCGCCCTGGACTCCCTGCCCCTTCTCCAGCTCTCCCTTCTCTTCTCTCCTCGTCCCCTTCCTTGCACATTACAAACCCCCCTCCTTCCAAGAGTTCCTTCCAATGGCTGGAAAATGTTACCCTTGACACGGAGTTTGGGTGCAGTGAGAAGGGGCTACACACCACTCAGGGTAGATTTGGGAGACGGGTCCCTGACTCCTTTTCTGGAGCCTGTGAAATCTTTTTAGCTTGGGGGTGGAGCCAGCTGGGGCTTCTCCCCATCAAGGATTCTGACTGACTGGCCATTGGAGATTTGATCCGCTGGGCACATTTTTTTAAATGTTACTTTGGGCGATCCTCGCTGTGTGGTTGAAAGGAAGCTACGACGGGGCTGGTTCTGCCTTCCAAGGCAGCCATGTCTCTGTGCCCACCGTGCTGGGAAATATAAAAATCAATCATCCAATGCATCATTAAATTCCTCAAGGTGCCCCCTGGCTCCAAAAGGCTGGGGGACCCTGACCCAGGACACGGGGATGCTCCTCAGTCCACTCACCTACTGAGGCTGGAGGACGAGGCAATCTTTTGCAGCTTCAGGAAGTGCACCTCCTGCTTCTGCGGGGTCGTCTCCTCTGAGCTGGTGCTGGAGCCGGAGAAGCTCGCTGAGTGAAGCGCTGGAAACAGGGAGCACACAAGGGCCAAGTGAGCCCCAGGAGTCCACGGAGCGCAGCTGCCGCCCCGAGCTCCGCCAGAAGAACTGACTCAGGCCACTAACACAGTGAATCCCTATTGCCCTCCCGGGACCCGGCTGCGGCCGATGCATCTGGGGGCCTGCCTGCGTTGTGGCCCCTCGGTGTACCAACAAACCTGCGGTGAGGCAGCTGCAAGGTCTACTCCCGGGGAGGGCATGGGAGCAGGCTGGGCAGCGTCCCCCTGCACTTCAGTCAGACATGCTCACCCGGCACTTACTTTTCTTTTGAAGAAAGCTCTCCAGATTCTCACCGAGGCACTCTTCGTTGTAGAGCATGAAGTTCAGGAACTTGGCCATCTCTGCCTGAGGGAGGGAGGCGACGCAGCGTGAGCGATTCAGCGGGCAGGCTGGCCAGGGACGGATCAGGAGAGGGAATCAGCCCGAGATGCCCAGCCTTGGCGCCGGCCTTTCTGAGCCAGCAGGCACTTTAGGGGTCCTGACGCAGCATAGTAAGCGTGGGCACAATCTTCAACACTTAGCTGCTCTTAATATTTGAGCAGAGGAGCTGGTCCGCCCTCTGTTTCTGGTCTATGGACCAATCAGGACACTGTGCACATCCTGATTGGCCCGTGGACCAGAAACAGAAGCTGGCCCAGCCCCCCAACGAATCCAGTGAGAGGCACAATCGCCACCAGTCTCCCCCTGACTGCAGCCAGGAGAGGAGGTCAATGGGGCTGGCCAGGGAGGTCCCTGCCCTGAAAAGGCCCACTGAGGCTTGGAGAGGCCATGGCAAGCATTTCCAGGGGAGAGTGCTGGCAGGAGGGCTGCTGGTGGGTGGGTTCCCTCCCACACTTCCCCATGCCCCTAAAAGCCCTGCTGCAGCCTCTCCAAGCCTCAGAGTTCCTTTTCGGGACACGGGGAGCGAGGAAAGGGGATGCTACCGGCCGCTGTATTTACAGAGGCAATGGGCTTTAAATCTAGTCTATCTAGTAGTAATATATTACGAATAACAAATTTTTATTTGTAGCCCGCCCTTCCAAACAACCAGGGCAGCTAACATCAATAAAATCAACATTAACGTTTAACAACTTTTAAACCGTCAACACACACAATCTGCCCCTCTTAAAATACCCAGGAAGGGGAGTCCTTGAGAAGCGAGACGATCTCCTAATTTCTCCTGGCTGCCACAGCTGACATCCAGGCACTCACTGACAAGGCTGATGAAGCAACGCTTGAAAAATCCGTACAGCCAATCAAACGGCCAGCAGCCAATGAGAAGTCTAACTGGGGAAAGCCACATTTGGCCCCACCCACTGTCTTAATACACTTGGCGGGCAGCAGGAAAGGCACCCAAGGGCCCAATGCTGGGGTGCCGTGATCGAAGCCAGGCCCCGTCTCTTGGCTTTCAACAGTGGCCCAGTCCATAGGGACCAACATCCCAGGACCCACAGAGGGCTTACAAGTCTCTCGCGTCCAGCACATAGAGGAACACCTTAGCCGGAGCGCTCCGTGCAAGGAGAGGAAGTAGAGAGGCCGAGCACTTCACGGGCCGGCCTCAGAAGCTGCAGGCCAAAGGGGGTGTTACCTGAATGTCGTAGTCCACCGTGCTCCACTCCCGGGGAATCTTCTCACTCATGGAGGCCTGATAAAGCAGCAGCATGACCACCTGGGGGGAGGCAGAGAGAGAGCAAGGCACTATGACAGGCCACGAGGGAAGGAAAGGCGATTGGCTGCAGGCTTAGCGAAACACAGCAATGCAGAGGCATGGCACACGATGCCACTGCCTGGCACCAGCCAGTGTCTGAAGCACCTTGTCACATTTTGGGGGAGCCGCCCCCCACTTCTGTCTCAGCTTCCACTCCGCAAGCACCCGGCCCATGGCGAATCCGGGGCCGTCAGCCAGCATGCCTGTTCCAGATAATGAGCTACTCTAGGGTCCCACCAGCCCTTTCCCTCTCTCTGCCATCCCCAGGGGCAACCCTCCCCCCCTGGGCACACCCGGCTGTGCTGATACCTTGGCCAGTTCCAGCTCGTCTCCCGCTAGAAGCTTCTCCTCCGAGACCAGGCTGTGAGAGGTGGACTGGTGCTTGCAGCACTCTGGGGGAAGGGGGGGGGGGATGGGAAGAACAGGATGTTCAGCGTCAACGGTGGGAGAAAGCTTTAAATCTGGGGGGGAGGGGGGGAAGTCCCTGTGAGCAAAGCACTGTGGACAGCCATGCTCTCCTCTTCCCCGCCCAGTCTTTCAGGAGCAGGCGTGCTGGGAGAGAGGGGGGCTCAGGCACCTAAGTGGGCCCCTGATCCCCTGATGGCTCGCTCCGAAAACGTACGTGAGCAGGACACAAAGCTGCAAGGAAGGAGCACTTACTCTCGAGAAAGCTACTGACGTACGCCACCCGCTCCGGCAGACTCTGCTGCAGAACAGCCCGTCCTTCTTCTGTGCCGTGGCTGGAAGAGAACAGAGCAATCGTGTCAGCACACGCAGAGACTCTCGCTGGCCCATTTGGCCACGGGGGAGTGAGAAAACGGAGGCGAATGGGAAAGAGGGGCGTTGAAAAGCAGCCCGCTTCTATAGCTCAACCGGTTTCCTGCGACACGGAGGACAGCCCGGCAAATGGTGCAAGGTCCCCTGCAACTAAAGCGCCTCATGCGGGGGGAGAGAGGAGCAGAACGGCAGGGAAGGGCTCGGAAGCATTTAACGGTTTGAACGTTAAGGAAGCAGGAGAGCCAACTGCTTCGGGGACAATGCTAAGGAGCTGCAGGATTGCCACAGCAAGTACAGCCTGCACCCCTCCAGCCCCACACTCTGCCTCCAAGACGCCTTCTGGCTACCCTAAGGAAGGGTCATTTCCACCACTGCAGCTCTTCTTCTGCCTTCCAGAGCAAGACTTCCTTGTAAGTTCCTGTTCCTAGGGGGAGAGGATGGTTTGTTCCTCATGTGTATTGTTCCCTCTAGTGGTCAGTTCCATATTACACTGGTTAACGTTCAGGATAAAAACCTATATTTAGATCTGTAGGAACGGGGTGGGCAAACTGTTGCCCTCCAGATGTCCATGGACTATAGTTCCCATGAGCCCCTGACAGTGAATGCTGGCAGGGGCTCATGGGAATTGTAGTCCATGGACATCTGGAGGGCCACAGTTTGCCCACCCCTGCTGCAGGGGGATATGCCAGGCACAAACTGGTGTAATGCCGAATCAGCCACTAGGGGGAGCAGAACTACTAGCCCAATGCCGAGCCAATACGGTACAGCCTGAAAATGGTTGCAGTCTTCCCTCCAAGGTAGGGGACAAGGGTGGTAGTAGGGGAGAGAATCTCCCAGAGGCACAACCCTAGTTTGTGGGGTCCTGCAGAGTGCTATTCTCTCACCGGTCCTGGTCCAGGGCTTCAGGCTGGGTTGCCACCAGTATGCTGATGCCACCCGGCTGTTTCTGTTGATGGGCGGCCACCCACCTGTCTGCACCCTCAGATTCTTTGGCCAACTGTCTGGAAGCCATGGTGGGCTGACCCGAGTGGAATCAGCTGAAGCTAAATCCAACTAAAACAGAGGTCCTCTGGCTTGCCGGGAGGGGGAAAGTAATGCAACTCCTGGTTTTGGACAGAATCCATTTAACACTCTCAAACCCCATCAAGAGCCTGGGGTTTTAAATCATCATAGAATCATAAAGCTGGAAGGGACCTCCAGGGTCATCTAGTCCAACCCCTGCACAATGCAGGACACTCACCACTACCTGACCACCCACAGTGACCCCATTTTCATGCCCAAGTGATCCCCCACCAAAAATCTCCAAATTTGGCCTGGCCTGGAGGAAATCCATCTACCACCCCACAGTGGCAATCAGCAATTCCCTGGGTATGCAAGGAAGGGCCACAAGAGACAAACGCTGGCACATCCTTTCCTGGACCCTGGATGCTTCCTTATCCATCAAGGCCCAGGTCACAAATGTTGCTCACCAGGCGTTTTACCACCTTTGTCAGGCATGGCAGCTTGCACCCTACCTCTCAACTCTTGACCTAGCCACCATGACCCCTGCAACCATCACCTCCAGATTACACTTCTATAATCTATGCAGGGCTGCCTTTGAAGCTGCTCAGTGGAAACTCCAACAGGACCAGAATACGGCAGCTCAGGGCCTTAACCAGGACCCCATATTATACCAGTGCTCTCCCAGATGCACCGACTCCAGATTGGAGACCGAACCACATTCAAGGTTTTGATTCAAACATTCAAAGCCATAAATGGTATTTCGCTCCTGTATCTCTGGGATCACATCTTCTTATATGTCCCCCTCCCCGAGAGCGCTAAGATCATATGATTAGTGTAAGCAGCCTGCGTACGGGACCCTAGCGTAAGGGGCCCTGGAGGCCCCTTCCAACATTAGGACTCCCTTAGGACTACCACTCTGCGGCACAAGAGGCTCCTCATGCACACGTTAAGTTCGTGTTATCCCTGAGACAGGCTGCATGTCAACATCTTCCGTCCCCTGAACTAAAGGCAAACCTCTGCACAAACACGCCCAGCTGAACTCATGACAGGGCAGGGAAATTGTTCCAAGCCTCTTACATTTTGTCGATGATCTTGATGAAGACTCGACAGTCCTGGAGCGGAGACAGCGAATTCAGAGCCTCTTCCAGCTTCAAGCTGTTCACCTGCAGAGGAGGAAGAGCCAAGTCACAGGTGGGAACCCACAAGAACAAGGATCCATGCCGGACCGTCCTGGCAAGGGGGCACAAGGCATCCACTCCCCAACCCAGAGCGTGCGGATGGCCTGGTCTGAGGAAATTCCCTCTTGGGACATGCAGGGCCTCAAGCCTCAAAGATGGCATTTTGCCCGGAGGCGGAAGGATCCCGTTCGGACACACGCCTCAGCGTTACGCAGCCCAGAGGGAACTGCGCAGCTGGCACAAGACCCATCACCAAAGAAACCATTCGCTCCTGATTCCACCAGAGTCATGTCAAGCCACAAGTCGGCAGCAGGAGTCATTCGTTGAGGATCGCAACACATGATAACGAAAAGCGATTCGGAGGCCTGGGTTACACTTTCCCTCTCAGGCTCACAAACAAAAGTAGGAGGAGGAAACCAGACCCAGAAGCAAATCCCCCCGATGAGCTCTCAAAGGCTTGGCCTCGGACCTGGACTCAGTCCAAATCCCTACCCTGCCACGAATCTGATCCCCACTCCCAGAACCCCTGGTTTGCCTCCCAACACTGCCAGGGAAGCTTGTTCCGTGACCTTGGCCAGTCACCCGCTCTCTGCCTAACCTGCCTCACAGGGTTGTGGAGAGAAGAAAACAATAGAAGTCACTTTGGGTCCCCACTGGTAAGAAAGGCAGGATATGAATGAAGTTAATAAAGTAAACATTAATAAAGGATGCATTCAGACGTAAGCACCGTTAAGGAAATATGCGGATAAACAGTACAGAGAGCCAGCGTGATGTTGCGGCTAAGAGCAACAGATTCTAACCTGGCGCGTTACGTCGGATTCCCCACTCCTCCACATGCAGCCAGTTGGGTGACCTTGAGCTAATCACAGTCCTGTTATAAGCTGTTCTGACAAAGCAGTCCTGTCTGGCCTCTCTCAGCCTCACCTACCTCACAGTAAGCTGCTTTGAGACTCCTTCTGGCAGTGAAAATGTTATAGTTATTTATATGTATGGTTCTTTGAATAGTTCTCAGCTCCATGTAAACCGCCCTGAGACTTCAGGGAGGGCGGTATATAAATGCGGAAAATAAATATGATTATGAATATAAAAATATAAAAGCAGGGTGTAAAACCCACCTCTTCTTGTTCTTCTACATCTTCCTTCTTGTGCAGCATTTAACTCCAGACACCTAGGCTGCATAAAGCTCCCCACTCACCAATAGCAAAGGCTCCAAGCTTTCCTGATTTACGATCCAGGTAGCCAGGGAGCATACTAACATTGGTTAATACACAGCTCTGCATCTGTATATCACAGGTAACCATTTAAGTGTGACCAGAAGCTGGATTTGTGCACTTTTATCCTTAACGGCAATTGCACCAACATCTGAATGTAGCCAACACAAAAGGTGTTACAGCAAAGCACGGATTTCCACAATAACTGTAGGACTCTGCATTTGTTTTCTTAAGAATGCTGCCCACGGCAAAGAAACAAATTCATTGTGCCTGATCCATCAGCAGCTCACCGGATCCAACGTGTCAAATGCTGTCGTTTATTTACACAACTATTGTTTGCGTAAAATATTTGCTGGCTGCTTCATCGTGGAAATCTTTTCCAGATTTCTTGTAATATTATAACCGCACAACAATGCTGAAAATGCACATAGAAAGCAGCAAAATAAAAACAGCACCCAAAGCCATTTAAAAAGCAGTGGTGAAAATGTGTAAGCACTTGGAGGAAGAGGAGGAGAAGAGTTGGTTCTTATACGCCATTTTTCCCTCCCCGAAGGAGTCTCAAAGTGGCTTCCAGTCGCCTTCCCTTCTTCTCCCCACAACAGACACCCTGTGAGGGAGGGGAGGCCGAGAGAGCCCCAAGATTACTGAAGAAGAGCTGGTTCTTAGATGCCGCTTTTCTGTACCTGAAGGAGTCTCAAAGCAGCTTACAGTCACCTTCCCTTTCCTCTCCCCACAACAGACGCCTTGTGAGGTGGGTGAGGCTGAGAGTCCTGATATTACTGATGAAGAAGAAGAAGAGTTGGTTCTTATACACTGCTTTTCTCTACCCAAAGGAGTCTCCAAGTGGCTTCCAATCGCCTTCCCTTTCCTCTCCCCACAACAGACACTCTGTCAGGTAGGCGAGGCGGAGAGAGCACTGGCAAAACATCTTGGTCAGAACAGCTCTATCAGTGCTGTGGTAAGCCCAAGGTCACCCAGCTGCCTGCAGGTCAAGGAAGAGTGGTGAATCAAACCTGGCTTGCCAAATTAGAAGCCGCTGCTTTTAACCACAAATACACCAAGCTGGTTCTCAAATGTACAATAAACCAACCAAATTCATGTGTGCAAAGGTTAGGGGTAACTCTCACACATATGGATTTGGTTGGTTTATTGTACACATCAACACTAAGAGATACTTAGGTGTCACTTTACAAATACGAGGGGGGAGCACACACTAATTCCTACCCAAGCCCAGTATTATTGTACTTATCCTGGATGCTTTAGGCTGATCCTGCATTGAGCAAGGGGTTGGACTAGATGACCTATAGGGTCCCTTTCAACCCAAGGATTCTGTAAGCAAACATTGTCTGTTTTCACTTAACTAAAAGCACTCGGGGGAACAACCAGGGCAGAGCCAGAGAATTGGGAACCAAAGCATACGCGCAGGGGCGGCCCGGTTGCTGAG
Organism: Paroedura picta; assembly: GCF_049243985.1. Taxonomy (NCBI): domain Eukaryota; kingdom Metazoa; phylum Chordata; class Lepidosauria; order Squamata; family Gekkonidae; genus Paroedura; species Paroedura picta. The sequence continues at coordinate 1,287,294 of NC_135374.1, forward strand.
GAAGGACCACGGAGGGAGTTCGCCTGTGAAGCATTCAGAGGACCCCGCACAAATGTTCACCAGCCCCAATGGCAAGACGTGCAGCACTTTTAAGTCTAGAAGGCAAAAATCTAGACCTTTTTCCCACCGCCCAGCCCAAATCCAAAGCCCCCCCCCCCCACCCCACCCGGAGAAAGTCCGCAAGATGTGTCCCCCAAAGAACAAAGCTGGGGGAGTCACGGTGCTCTCCTCCCCCGGTGTTCATTTGGGAATGGAAAAGGCCACCCAGGAGCACGGGAGAATCCCCCTTTCCTGGCTGCTCTCAAGAAAGAGCGCCATCAAGGCCTTGCCCCTGGGGCTGCTGGGAGAAACGCAACCATGATTTTGCGGCAAGGAAAGGCCACACCCAGCGACTTGTATCCGTGATTAAGCAAGCTGAGATAACAGGCTGCACTTCAGTTCCTCACTGCGAAGGGACGCAAGTTGGGCACGGCACTGAAGCCCCGCCCACGGAGATCCTGCCCCACGGGCCCCACGACTGGCTCTGGGGATTAACTTCCCTGCCCACATCCCTCTCTTGGGGAGCCACGGCTGCGCTTGAGGGGACCAGTTTGGACGGTTTCTGCCCGCCCCTGGGGATTAATAGAGATAGATCTCTTTGGCTCCTGGCTGGCTCTTTGCGGGCCTCCCGGGTGATTCTGCAGAGGCCCTCCTGGCCACGGAGAACAATGGGCCGGCTGTTCTTTCATCATCCTCTCCCAGGCACTGGAAGCCCCACCCCCCCCCGCCTTTCCAGGGTTTCCCAAGTAGCCAGGGGACGGGGAGCAGGGCACCTCTCTGGGGAAAGACTGTGGACAAAGTGGACAAAGCACACCCTGGAGCCACCGCGATGCCCCCAAGGCAGCTCCCCTCTCTGCCACCAGCCCAGCAGCTGCATTTGGCCCACCGGGTGTCCCTCACCGGGTGGGGTCTTCACTACACTCAAGGCCAACCCCGTTAGGGAGGGTCCTCCAGCCTCTGACAGTGATGCTTCTGCACAATTCTTTGCCGACATAAAGGAGGGGTGTGGGGGGGAACATTATAATAAATAATAAAGGCTGACTCATGTTCAATGTGTGGTCTACTAAGACTCCTAGATCCTTTTCGCACATGCTACTGCCAAGACAAGTCTCCCCCATCCTATACTGATGTCTATGATTTTTCCTACCTAAAGGCAGATCTTTACATTTGTCCCTATTGAACTTCATTTTATTCAGTTTAGCCCACTTCTCGATGTTCTCCCATCTGCACCAGGCGAGGCAGCTGGCACCTTATTTCTCAGAGCCAGACCTAGCCAAAGTGATCCATGCGACAGTCACCTCTAGATTAGACTTCTGCAACTCGCTCTACACAGGGCTGCCCTGGAGGCTGCTCTGGAAGCTCCAACTGGTCCAAAATGCAGCAGGTCAAGTCCTTACAGGGACTCAGTGGAGGGCCGATATGACACCTGTGCTCTCCCAGGTGCGCTGGCTCCAGATAACCTTCAAAGGCCTAAACGGTCTTGGATCAGTATATATATGGGGCTGTCTTATACTACCCCAAGAGCATTAAGATCATAATTTAATTTCTGGCGGCTTATAAATGTAACAAAAAATAAACAAACATCTGCACAGGATCCCCATCCCAAAAATAGTGAAACTGGCCTTGATGGGGGCCACAGCTTTTTTGGCCCTGGCCCCAGTTGGAGATCAGGGCCCTTCACCAGTTCTGCACAGCCTGCAAGATAGAGCAATTCCACCAGGGCCCCCAAAAAACCACAATTAATTATTTAATGGTGCACAATTAATTATTTATTAATTGTGCACCATAATAAATAATTAACAAGTTTTACATTATTTTTATTGTTCAGCTCAACTTTTGAGTTCCTACCTGTTAAGGTTCGGTTTTGTTCCTTTTTTGGTTTAGCCTCTAGTACCAAGATCATGTTTTAGTGACAAATATATATATATTATTTATTTTACATTCATAGCCTGACCTTCTCTAGAGGGCAACTTACTAAAAATTTAAAATATACAACAGTTGTTACATAAGTTTTAAAACTGTAAAATTTATACAACCACCAGGTCTGCAATACTAGCCAGAAGACCAACAATTTCATAACTTGAATTCCTTTAGAACTCCTGCCTGTGTGCCTCTTGTGCAGACTTTGGTACCAGTTAATTTGTACCCACGGAAAACACCCAGCCCTGGATATCCTTGCCCCTGGCTACGGGGCAAGACTGAAAGAATTTCTAGGAAAACTTCCACTGATGTCTTCTGCTTGCTCTGATTCACCAAGTCATTTCCTCGGGCAGCACAGCCAGTGAGTGAACTGAGCAATTACCAGAAAGAAACAAGGGACTTCCTTAATTGCCTGCACCAGCCCTCCTTTTAGTGATATTTAAGACCTTACAGCAGGGGAGAAGGCTGCCAGAGGGAAGGTGCCAGCCTGTGCTTTTGTATTCAGATGCAAATCCATGGCCAAATTATACTCCTTAACCTTAGGAGAAGGCAAAGGTAGAGCAAGGCAAAAACCCTCCAGGATCTCTGAGCCTATCTGGCCAGGAAGAAAATTTCCTTCCTGACCCCAAAGTAATGAAACGAATCATAGAGTTGGAAGAGGCCATACAGGCCATCTAGTCCAACCCCCTGCTCAACGCAGGATCAGTCCTAAGCATCCTAAAGCATCAGTCCTAAAGGTAAAGGTAAAGGTATCCCCTGTGCAAGCACCGAGTCATGTCTGACCCTTGGGGTGACGCCCTCTAGCGTTTTCATGGCAGACTCAATACGGGGTGGTTTGCCAGTGCCTTCCCCAGTCATTACCATTTACCCCCCAGCAAGCAAGCTGGGTACTCATTTTACCGACCTCGGAAGGATGGAAGGCTGAGTCAACCTTGAGCCGGCTGCTGGGATTGAACTCCCAGCCTCATGGGCAAAGCTTTCAGATGGCTGCCTTACCACTCTGCGCCACAAGAGGCTCTTTCATCAGTCCTAAGCATCCTAAAACTGGATGCTTTGGAGCTTTTGGCCTCAGTTGGAGAGATGCGGGGCCTGAAGAAGATTGACCAACAGGCAAGACCAACAGGCAAGAGTTGGTGGATGAGGTGAAGGAGGTGGGGACCCTAGGGGGAAGTGACCATGTCCTCATAGAATTCCTTTTGAGATGGGGAGCCAAGGAAGCTTGTAGCCAGACGCGGATGTTGGATTTTCGTAGGGCAAACTTTAATAAACTCAGAGACATGATGAGTGTCATACCATGGACGAGAATGCTGGAAGGGAAGGGAGCATGTGAAGGGTGGGCGCTACTCAATCAAGAGCTATTGCATGCTCAATCAATGACTATTCCAGAAAGACGAAAACACTGCAGGAGCTCTAAGAAGCCTATTTGGATGAACAGAGAACTTCAAGAGGAACTAAGAAAGAAAAGGAAAATGTTCAGGAAATGGAGGGAAGGACAGAGCTCTAAAGAAGAGTACCTACAGGTTACTAGGCACTGTAGATCAATCATCAGAAAGGCCAAAGCTGAGAGTGAGCTAAGATTGGCCAGGGAAGCCCATTGTAACAAGAAAAGATTTTTCAGTTACGTGAGGAGCAAACGTAAAGTAAAGGAGGCAATAGGCCCGCTGTTGGGTGCGGATGGACAAACTCTAACGAAAGATGCAGAGAAAGCAGAAAGGCTTAGTGCCTATTTTACATCTGTTTTTTCCCACAGGTCTAAGTGTTTAGGCACATCTAGAGATGGCTGTAGCCAAAGGATAGTGTCTGGGTGGCAGGTTAACATGGATAGAGAGGTGGTCGAGAGGCATTTAGCTGCACTGGATGAGTTCAAATCCCCTGGTCCAGATGAAATGCACCCGAGAGTACTCAAAGAACTTTCCAGAGAACTTGCACAGCCCTTGTCAATCATCTTCGGAACCTCTTTAAGGACTGGAGATGTCCCGGAGGACTGGAAAAGAGCAAACGTTATTCCGATCTTCAAAAAAGGGAGGAAGGATGACCCGGGAAACTACAGACCAGTGAGTCTGACCTCTGTTGTGGGGAAGATAATGGAGCAGATATTAAAGGGAGCGATCTGCAAACATCTGGAGGACAATTTGGTGATCCAAGGAAGTCAGCATGGATTTGTCTCCAACAGGTCCTGCCAGACCAACCTAGTTTCCTTTTTTGACCAAGTAACAGGTTTGCTGGATCGGGGAAATTTGGTTGATGTCATTTACTTGGATTTTAGTAAAGCTTTTGACAAGGTTCCCCATGATGTTCTGATGGATAAGTTGAAGGACTGCAATCTGGATTTTCAGATCGTTAGGTGGATAGGGAATTGGTTAGAGAACCGCACTCAAAAAGTTGTTGTCAATGGTGTTTCATCAGACTGGAGAGAGGTGAGTAGCGGGGTACCTCAGGGTTCGGTGCTCGGCCCGGTACTTTTTAACATATTTATTAATGATCTAGATGAGGGGGTGGAGGGACTACTCATCAAGTTTGCAGATGACACCAAATTGGGAGGACTGGCAAATACTCCGGAAGATAGAGACAGAGTTCAACGAGATCTGAACACAATGGAAAAATGGGCAAATGAGAACAAGATGCAATTTAATAAAGATAAGTGTAAAGTTCTGCATCTGGGTCAGAAAAATGAAAAGCATGCCTACTGGATGGGGGATACGCTTCTAGGTAGCACTGTGTGTGAACGAGACCTTGGGGTACTTGTGGATTGTAAACTAAACATGAGCAGGCAGTGTGATGCAGCGGTAAAAAAGGCAAATGCCATTTTGGGCTGTATCAACAGAGGCATCACATCAAAATCACAAGATGTCATAGTCCCATTGTATACGGCACTGGTCAGACCACACCTGGAGTACTGTGTGCAGTTCTGGAGGCCTCACTTCAAGAAGGACATTGATAAAATTGAAAGGGTACAGAGGAGAGCGACGAAGATGATCTGGGGCCAAGGGACCAAGCCCTATGAAGATAGGTTGAGGGACTTGGGAATGTTCAGCCTGGAGAAAAGGAGGTTGAGAGGGGACATGATAGCCCTCTTTAAGTATTTGAAAGGTTGTCACTTGGAGGAGGGCAGGATGCTGTTTCTGCTGGCTGCAGAGGAAAGGACACGCAGTAATGGGTTTAAACTTCAAGTACAACGATATAGGCTAGATATCAGGAAAAAGTTTTTCTCAGTCAGAGTCGTTCAGCAGTGGAATAGGCTGCCTAAGGAGGTGGTGAGTGCCCCCTCACTGGAAGTCTTCAAGCAAAGGTTGGATACACACTTTTCTTGGATGCTTTAGGATGCTTAGGGCTAATCCTGCGTTGAGCAGGGGGTTGGACTAGATGGCCTGTATGGCCCCTTCCAACTCTATGATTCTATGATTCTATGATTCTATGACATAAATACAACTGGTCGAAAATTAGCTAATGGCAATTTGCAATTTACATTGAAAGAGAATTACACCGCTGTGGACAGACGGATTGAAGAATAAAAGATTCTAGCAATGGACCTTTCGTTACCACAATTTATTACACTGGTGTCAACAGTACAGGGTCTTTTTTGATTTACATTGCGGTCCGCACTGAACTTTCCTATTTGCCGACTAAATTCTCAGGATCGGCACAGCTCTGAAGTGACCATCCAGCCTCTGCTTCAAAACTCCTAAAGGAGGAAAGCCCCCATATCTCCAGAGGAAACCTGTTCCACTGAGGAGCCACTTTGCCAGGAAATTGTTCCTAACTTCTACGCAAAAACTCTTCATTTAACATCAATCCACTGGCTCCATGAAAGCAGTGGTTCTCAGCCCGGGGGCCAGGACCCCTTTGGGGTTGAACGGCCCTTTCACAGGGCCAGCAGCTTGGCCCTACCCCCTGCTTCTGGTGGCCAAGGCCAGTGGGGATCGGAAAGCTTTCCTGCTCTTATCCAGCCAGATTTGGTGAGGCGTGAATAAGCCCCCTAGGGAAAGCCTAAACCACACAGCACAAAGAGCAGGGAGGGAAGGACAAGAGGCCTCTCCACTCTTGGGGTTACCGAGAGTAAGGCGGGGGGATACGTTACCCAGGCAAGAAGGGCCGCAGCTCGTGTGTCGTGAACAGACATCTTGGCGCTTTACCAGGTTACCTCCCAGACCTACAAATGTCAAAAGAAAAATTGAAAACCATGAGATAAACAGATTGTCCACCCCCAAGATGACACCCTCCCCATTAGCCAGAGAGAGAGAAAGAGAGAAATACAAGGACTCCGTCCTCTGGAGAGTTTGCATTCCAAGTTCTGCTGCAGATGGAAAAGACGGGCTGCCACTCGAAGCACAAAGCACAAGAGTTGCTTTCGCGACAGCCAACCAACCAGGGATGTCGTTTTGTATCCCGGCTGCATTGAACACGGAGCACCCGGGAGTGGGTTTCCATGCCGGTCTTAGGCCTACCAAGCCACTACCATGGGCATTCACAGAAAGAACCACCTTATACTGATCCAGAAAACGCAGCAGTTATTTGGGTTCCAGAGGGAGCTAAGGACCTTGGATATGCTAGACAATGAGTATGCAATCCTGCCTTCATACACATATTAAAATGAGATATGTAATATCAAACACGACCCCTCCAAAAAAACTTTAGGATGGTTAGGGCTGATCCTGCGTTGAGCAGGGGGTTGGACTAGATGGCCTGTATGGCCCCTTCCAACTCTATGATTCTGTGATTCTATGAAAACAAAAACCAAAGCAGGAGCTTTCTATTACTCACGACCATAGTCCAGACTTCTGCATCCAACAGCCCACCGGCCCTTTCTGCTGCACAATTTAGAACTGTACTGACTTTTCTTCCCTTTGACTGTGAAAAGTAAGCAGTTGCTGGACCCATTCTACAGGTGCAAATATGGAGTGGTGTCTCTGTCACTCCACTTGAACGAGGCTTGAGTCCAGGGGCATCTTTAAGACCAATAAAGTGTTATTCAAGGCATACACTTTTGTGTGCATCCATACCTCTTCAGATACCGAGGAAGAGCTGCTTTTTATTCCGTGCTTTTCACTACCTGAGGGAGTCTCAAAACAGCTCACAATCACCTTTCCTCCCTCTGTGGTAGCTGAGAGCTTTGAGAGAATTGTAAATAGCCCAAGGTCACCCAGTTGGCTGCATGTGGAGGAATGGGGGATCAAACCTGGCTCTCCAGATTAGTGGTGTCCCTCTTAACCACTGCACCACACTGCTCACGGAAGCTCATCCCTTGAATAAAAATTTGTCTTCGAGGTGCCCCTGGACTCACAATTTGTTCTGTGGCTTCAGACCAACACGACTGCCCCCCGGAATCAGTCACCACACTTGTTTGCCAGGAGGAGAGTGCCAAGGCTTGTGCCAGCGGGGACTGCAAGCAGAACACATGGCTGAGAATCAAGGCCTCCCCACCACCTCCTGCCTGATCCCTTCTAGCTGGAGACTGAACCAGGGACCTTCTGCGGGCCAACTAGAGGCTCTGATGCTGGGGGTTGAACCAGGGACCTTCTATACACCAAGGAAATGTCCCTTCCCTGAGCCACAGTCCCTTCCCCCAAGTCTGACAGCAGCCTTCGCTCTACCCCTCTCTGTTGTAGCCCCTGCTTTTTGGAACGCCCTGCCTGATGCGATCAGGAATGCTCTCTCTTTCCTGTCATTTCACAAAACACTTAAAATAAAAATTCTCAGGACTTATCAAGGGAATGAGGTTTATGTCTGTGATATGTAAGGCAGCTTTCATTGCACACTGCATATATCCTGCATTGCTCTCTGTAGTGCAGCTGCATTAGAATCATTGATTTGGAAGGGACTTCCAGTGTCATCTAGTCCTCCCCCCTGCAGAATGCAAGAAATTCACAACTACCTGCCCTCCCACAGTGACCTCAATTCCAGGCCCAGGTGATGCCCCCCCCCCCAAAAGCCAGAATCTCTGGTCAGTCTGACCTGGAGTAAATTTGCTTCCTGACCCCGAAGTGGCATTTCCCTGGGCACATATTACACTGCTTATTGCACGTCATATACTGTTCCCGTTGCATTTTTCTTGTAATCCTGCTTTACTGTCTGTACCTATGGTGCGTTAGAGCATTGTTCTCCCACTTCACTGCACAGTTGCCTCTATGAACTAGCCTGTTCTGAGCACATTATTTTAAAATTGTAATCCACCATAAGTCTCAGAGACAAAGGCAGAGTCTAAATGAACCAACAGGAGCGAAATACACAAAAGCAGCAGCTCTAATGAGGCTGGAGTTCCTCAAGATTTGGGTGGGTTCCCCAGCATACCCCCCCCAAATGAAAAGATTAAGAAAACAGCACGATGAGGCTTGAGGGCCATGCACACCAAATGCACAGAGAAGGTTGGAAGCCACTGAGAATTCAATAAAAGAAAAAGGATGGGCGGGGGGAGGGGGGATTAGGCCGCTGAAGCCCCCTCCCCACCACCCAGGGGAGTTTACAGAACTGGAGATTACCCCCTCCCTCCTTCCACAAATCCTTGCAGGGCCCACCTGGCTGTATCTAATAGGGAGCTTGGAGGTTCCCTGTTTATCAGCAGAGGGGTGAGATAAGTATCCCCCCAGGCAAGGGAAGGTTTCCTGTCTGAACACTCCTCAGGTAAGTACAAAAGGATTACTTTGTGTCTGTCCTTAAAAGGAAAGGATGTCCCCTCTCAAAAATGGAGTGCAACATGGACTAAGCAACTGCATCCATTTCCGGGAGGCACAGAACGCTGAGTGACGCTTGAGACAGATGAACCCCCTTTTCTGTGTAAAAAACCCACTAATTTTTTCTGAGAATCACCAGAAAAGCCATTCTTCCAACATGGGGGAGGTCACTTAAGTATCACAAAATCTGATGTACAACTTGCTACCTGAACATGATGAGGGTATTAGGACTGGGGGGAAGAACGATTCCCTGACCCTAATCACCCCCTCCCCCAATCCAGGATGCCTCTAACCCACCTCTGAACATGCTATGTTATGTTATGATTGTTACCTGACAGATTGTTATAGTGTTCTCTGTCATTTTATACAACAGTCTATGTAAACCGCCCAGAGCCGTAGGGAAGGGCGGCATAAAAACCCAAACAAACAAACAACAAATAGGGGCTCTAACCACTCCAACGGAGAGCCAGGGTGGTAGATAAGCATTTCTGGAACAGGCCGGTTCTAATCCCCATTTGAGCCATGGAAGCCTGCTGGGTGACTTTGGGCCAGTCAGCCTAGCCTACCTCACAGGGTTGTTGTGAGGATAGAATGGAGGTGAAAAGGATGTCAGGTACTGGTGGGCCCCACTGGGGAAAAGGGTGGAGTATACACGGATTAAATAAATTATTCTTATGATCTAAGGTTCTTATGTGCCCTCTGGCCCAGCTGGTACGGAGCTTTGGGCTGGGCTGCCACCAGTATGCTGATGACACCCAGCTCTATCTCCTCATGGAAGGCCGGCCTGGACTCCCCCCCCCCCCGGAACCATTTGCCAGATGTTTGGAAGCAGTGACCGAATGGTTCGAGCAGAGTCGCCTGAGGTCCTGTGGCTGGGGGGAAGGGGGCAGGACCAGACAGCGCACTTACCCGCCCTGGGAGGGATGCAACTTACCATCGCGCCCCAGGCCAGGAATCTGGGGGTGACCATTGATGCCTCCCTGACCATGGAGGCTCAGGTCAAGAGAATAGCGGGCCAGGCGTTTTTCTATCTCCACCAGGCCCGGCTACTAGCGCCCTACCTGTCCCCTGACCACTTGGCTAGTGATCCATGCGACAGTCACCTCCAGAATAGATTTCTGTAACTCGCTCTGCGCCGGCCTGCCCTTGTGCCTGACCCGGACACTTCAGCTGGTGCAAAACGCGGCTGCTCGGGTCCTCACCGGCACACCTTGGAGGGCCCACATCCAGCAGCTGCTGAGACAGCTGCACTGGTTGCCAATTGCTGCCCGAATCCAGTTCAAGGCGAGTTGGGACCCACATACCTGAGGGACCGTCTGTTGCCCTATGCCCCCCACAGGGCTCTACGCTCTGCAGGGAGAATCCCCTAGTCGTTCCCGGCCCTAGAGAAGCGCTCCTGGCCTCGACTAGGGCCAGGGCCTTTTCGGTCCTGGCCCCTACCTGGTGGAATGAGCTCCCGGGAGAGCTGCGGGCCCTGTGGGATCTTTCAACGTTCCGCAGGGCCTGCAAAACGGAGCTCTTCCGCCAGGTTTTTGGTTGAGGCCGAGGCCAGCGAATGAGAGCCAGCATTCCCCCCCCCCCCCCGGACCTAGTAGGTTAGATCCCCCCCCCTCCTCCCTGCCGCTCTGATAGCAGGGGTGGGAATAATGAGAGCTTCCGCCATGTTGGGATTGTTTTAAAGTCTTTTAATGGGTATTTTAATGGGGATTGGACTGCTGTGACCCACCACGAGCCTACAGGGAGTGGCGGGAAAACAATCAATCAATCAATCAATCATCATCTGTACATAAACCAGTGTTATAAAAAGTGCCACAGGTCACCCACCATTCATAAAGGAAACAAAGAAGTTTAAAATCTTGTCCTCAACGGGGCAGGGTTGTACAATGTTTTCACAGACTAGTACTAGAAACTCTTCCAAAAACCATAGATTCAAAGTCAGGGATCTTAGTTCTTTGCCAAACTCAGTTTCCACAGAAAACAAGCCATCCTCCAAGCACCCTGAAACCACACCCTGCCCCTACGTTTAAATCAGTTCACATCCCTATTTATTTTCAACACTTTTCAATTGTTTGGCTTCCCCGTTAGTCCCCGAGAGCTCCGGAAAGCATGAGTGGCACAAGCAAGTTCAAAGGCAGGGCCGGAGCGATGAGGATCCATCCCACACTCAACCAACCAGGTGCTTCCCGTGAGCAGCACACTGCCCTGAACGAGGAGGGACCGCCTGACAAACTTGTTGGGGGTCTCAGCTGCTTCTGGGCTTTAATCCCGCTGTTAAAGACTAACAACACTTATCACAATAGGAGCTCTTGTGCATCACAGCGTCCACGCATCTTGGAGACTGGCTATTTGGCATCCCAGAGAATACTGTTGTCCAGGGGTAGTCAAACTGCGGCCCTCCAGATGTCCATGGACTACAATTCCCAGGAGCCCCTGCCAGCGAACGCTGGCAGGGGCTCCTGGGAATTGTAGTCCATGGACATCTGGAGGGCCGCAGTTTGACTACCCCTGCTGTTGTCAGTGCTGTGGCATTCACTTCTGGTCTTAGAGTCAGAGTGCAACGTATTGGGGTGTAAGCTTTGGAGAGTCACGGTTTCTTACGCCCTCACCAAGCAAGGTGCTTAAGCTACAGGATTTGCAACTTGGTCCAACCCCTGCACCCATCACTACCAACCAGGAAACAGTCCAGTTGTTTGGAGCAGCAGTGTGTTAACCCAGCCAAAAGGGTGTTGGAGCTCACTGGTAGAGCCTCTGCTTGGCAGACAGGAGGCCCCAGGTTCAATCCCCAGCATCTCCACTTAATAGGACCAGGCAGGAGGGGAGGGGAACGACTTCCTCGGTCTTCAGACCCTGGAGATCGGCTGCCAGTCGGAGGGGTCTGACTCAGTAGAAGGCAGCTTCATGTGTTCAAAGGCATTAAGAAACCCAGCCTGGTGCCCAGTGCATCCTCCTGCTCACAACTGTACTATTTTCAAAGAAAGCTTTCCCCTGTGGGGACTAGGGATCTGGCTGTTTCATCGGGAGCAAGCAGTTCACATGGAAAAGGGACTCGTCCTATTGAATTTCACTTTGTCCCTTTCCAGGCTGGGAATCAACTCAGTTCAGTCCAAAACAAGTTAAAATCATGACCAGAGAGAGGTTCTTGCACCGCACTAGAGCTGCCAAAATAGACTGGCTGTTCCGTAAGGACCCATCCCTAGAGCAGGGGCTTCTAATCTGGTGAGCCCGGCTGGATTCCCTTCTCCTCCACATGCAGCCAGCCGGGTGACTCTGGGCCTGTCACAGTCCTGATAATGCTGTTCTCACAGAGCAGTCCTGTCCGAGCTCTCTCAGCCCCACCTCCCTCCCAGGGTGTCTGTTGTGCGGAGAGGAAAGGAAGGTGATTGGAAGCCGCTCTGAGACTCCTTCGTGCAGTGAAAAGTGGGAGATAAAAACCAACAACTCTTCTTCCTTTTCTAATCAGAGGAGAAATAGGAGTGCTGGCAAAACCCTGCCTGCACCACACTCCTTTTCTGCGCTTCTACATAAAAACTGGTTAAGGAACTCTGCTGAAGGTGTTCTAATGAGACTCAGAATGCAAGCCTCTTTGGGGCGAGGTGCTTTCTCCTGGTTCGTCAGCCCAGCAGCACTGAACCTGCCCTCCATCCCCAAGCCCAGAATATGAACTTTGGCTCTCCTTAACCCTGGCCAGAAGCCAAGAAAGGCCCGGCCTCCCCTGGGAGACCGGCCACACCTCAGGACTCAGCGGGGTGAAGAGAGGAGATGAACTGGAAGAGGCCACCCCGCCAGCTGGGCCCTGCGAACACCAGGGGCAGCATCCTAAAGTGCTTTGCACATGGAGAGGTGGCACTTAGTGGAACCAAAGGCACAGTGCAGCACACCCACTGCACACACCGCACTTCTTCACACATTCTCCAATATCAGCACACACGGGAAGTGACCAACTGCTCACCCTCAGGAAGGGAAGGCTGCCGGTGGACTGCCGGTTTGTTATAACGAAGCCCCTCCAGCATTTGCCTCTCGGGAGATTCATGCCAAGTATTTAAAAGGCTGCCATACAGAGGATGGAGCAGAGTTGTTCTCTCTCTCTCCCAAAATGTTAGAACTCGAGGGCATCAAGTGAAGCTGAAGGGCAGGAAGTTCAGGCCGGACAAAAGGAAATACTAATTTACACAGAGAGTGATTCAAAGGTGGGATCTGCTATCAGAGGGTGCAGAGATGGCCACAGGGACAAACTCTAAATGCCACGCCACCCCAACCCTGCAGGGCCTAACCTCCTGTTGATGCTAGTCTTCCTGTCGCATGCAAGGAGCTCAGGATATGTTTATGGGTCTTTGGCTCTCTCAGCAAGCTGAACCTCAAACTGAACCCCAATACTTGGGCCCTTCAAGCAGCTCTGAAGGGGAGGGGAAGAGGCCACCCTGTCATATCGTCCTACTTCTCAGTCACTCATAGCCGGGACCACCAACTCTCCACAGGACCTCAGGGGGAGCAACTGTTCCTTCCTGTGGCTATCAGAGAACAGCTGTCAAGGGGCAAACAAACGTGTTTTTGAGCTGTTTCCCTGCCTCTATAGCCAGGCTGGCAAGTGAGCGGTCTGAGTTGATAGAGATTCAAACAAACTCATTTCTGAAGGGCAGTTTTAGGATCCCCCAGAACAGAATCTTATCCTGACCAGCCCAGAATGCCTCTTTGCAACATACAAAGGATGAAAAGCAATTCCCTCTCTTTAAAGCACAGCAAGCCCCCTTGGAGAGTTCTGCTACTTCACTAAACAATTTCTAAACCAGGCGAGGTGCCCGTGGGTGCCGATGGGAGCCCGCTGACAACCTTCATGGCACCCACCAAACATTTTTAGAAACTGAGTGGGGCCAGGTGTGGATTCTGCCCAGCATGGCTCCTCACAGGCCACTGGACATTTGATGAGCTGTGCAGAATTTTTTTAAGTGTTGGCTGAACAGCTGCTACAACCACAGGGATCTCCCCTGCATGTGTTAAAGTGAGCTGTGACAGACATCAGCTGGCTGGCTCCGCCTCCTGCAGCAGCCATTTTGTGGGTGTGCCCGCCACCCTGCATCAGAACCCCATTGGTGCCTGCAGTCCCTTCACCAGGGATCCAGGATCAGCCATCTCCATTACAGACAGAGTTCTGAATGTGAATATCAAATTCATTTTGAGTGGGTAAAGCTAGTGGCTGCACACCAGAATGCACTGCAAGTGTCTTGGAGGGAATATAGCAATCTCCCTTCCTGCCTGAGTTCAGCCTGACCATGCTTTGCTCCTACAGAAGAGGCAAATAGCACTAGGAATGCCTTTTATCAACCACCTCTGGCATGAGAGGGGCTGTGGCTCAATGGCAGAGCATCCGCTTGCCACGTAGGAGGTCCCAGGTTCAATCCCTGGCATCTCTAGTTAAAAGATCTGGCAGTAGGTGACATGCAAAGAAATTCACAGTATCTTCAACTAAAAGGACCAGGTGACAGGTGATGTGAAAGACCTCCGCTGGAGACCTTGAGATAGGGGCTGTGTCTCAGTGGTAGAGCCCCAGCTTGGTCTGCCGAAGGTCCCAAGTTCAATCCCTGGCAACTCCAGTTTAAAAGGGCAAAGCAGGAGGTGATGTGAGAGACCTCCGCCTGAGACCTTGCAAAGCCATGGCCAGTCGGGAGAAGGAGGGAGTAGGCTTCTAATCCTCACCAATCCCCTCTTGCAACAGCTCAGGTTCCTGGACTAGACTAAAACAAAGTTCCCCAACATGGTGCCCACTGCTCCCCCATTCTGAAAAGTTCAGCAGGCACCAGAGGAAATACTGGAGGGTGTTATGGTGCCCATGAGCACCATGTTGGAGCACCCTGCCTTAGAGAGTGCCCAGAGGAACCTCCAGATCACTTGTGCGCTACACAGCTGGTCCAATGGCAGGAGACCGATGGCAGGAAGGAGCAGGACCTCAGGTGCCCTGGTGTGGGGGTGGGGAGGACTAGCCCTGCCCTTCTTCCTTCTGCAGGAGAATGTAAAATTCTGTGATCTGGAAAGCGTCTGATGGCTGATTAATATACTGCTGTTCAAAATGGCTGTTCTATTTTACATTTGCTTCCCTGAGCTTGGAAAACAGAGAATAAAGTTCTACACCAGGGGGTTGCACGGAACACAAAGAGAAGGTATCCCCAATCCAAAAGTGAAGCCTTTGTTACTCTGAATGTTTCCTAAACAGGAAGTATTTGGCCTTCTTTTGGTCACATGGAAACTTTCAGGTTCCAGCTAGAAAACCTATGACCAAAAGAGAAAAAAAAAACCTTTCTGCAGCTCGAGCCTGCAGCTCATGTTCGGAAACAAGAAACAAGTTTCCAGTGCATGCAAACTAGAACTCCCTGCACACCAATTAATGAGTTCGGCACCCCCCCCCCCCCAGGCTTCCATGTGGACGGGCCTGCTGTGCTTCAGGCAATGCCTCAATCTGCTCCTACTGGCAAAGAGTCCTGTGGCTCCTTCCACCAATTTATTGTGGCACACAAGCCTGCAGAAAACATTCCCTATGAAAAGATCAGTTCCACCTGTGGCATTTGACTGTTGCAGCAAGGATCGCTACCTCCCTTGGCCACTAGAAGAATTTATTTTTATAATGTTTTATTTATATTGGAAGGCAACCTCAGCTGTGACCTGGATGGCCCAGGCCAGCCCAGTCTCAGCCGCTAAGCAGGGTCAGCCCTGGTCAGTATTTGCATGGGAGGCCACCAAGGAAGGGTCACTATGCAGGGGCGGATGGTATGACTTTAAACCCATTATGCGCAGTAATGGGTTTAAACTACAAGTACAACGATATAGGCTAGATATCAGGAAAAAGTTCTTCACAGTCAGAGTAGTTCAGCAGTGGAATAGGCTGCCTAAGGAGGTGGTGAGCTCCCCCTCCCTGGCAGTCTTCAAGCAAAGGCTGGATACACACTTTTCTTGGATGCTTTAGGATGCTTAGGGCTGATCCTGCGTTGAGCAGGGGGTTGGACTAGATGGCCTCTATGGCCCCTTCCCACTCTATGATTCTATGACTTTCACCCTGACCTGGACGGCCCAGGTGCTCTCAATCTGATCAGGTCTCAGCAGCTAAGTGGGGACAGCCCTGGTCAGTATTTGGATGACAGGCCACCAAGGGAGGACTAGGGCTGTGACGTGGAGTCAGGCAACATCAAACTGAACCTGTCCTTCTCTTGCCTGGCATATCCCACCAGGGTCGCCATAAGTCAGAAAAAGCCACCATGAGTTCCGCAGGAGAGAAAGGTGGCTGGGACATATATATTTTAAATAAACAAGGCTTTACGCAAATTCAATGATTTCTGACACTAATTCTGACAGCCTTAAGGAAAGCATACATCCAGGGCGCCATTCCAATAAAAGATCCAAAATCCAAGGACTGTTTTGCAAACCAGGAACTTTAAATCTTCCAACATTTGTCTTTAATCACAGCCCAGTTATATAACACGCCCCCACCTGCCAAGAGGGAAGAAGGCTGTTAAAGCATTGACAGGAAGTATCATTCCCTCCATGGGGGGCTGGGGGGAGCACGGCCTCCTAACCTGTCACTGGACCCCTCTGGCCCACCTCCAGTCCTCTTTCTGACACTGGCTCACATGCCGTGGGTGAAATCACTCAAAGCGGACCCGAGCACAGGGTCCCAACCTTCACTCTCTGCCACGGGCTTTTGCAATTTGTTCTCACTACTAACGCAGTAGCCGGTGCCAGATTTGCAGAGTCAGACCTGCCTCCAGGTGAGCAGGGAGGGGCGGTTCTAACAAGGGCTGAGTTTATTTTTCCACATTACTACTGGTGTGTCAGCATGCTTCTGGATAGTAAAACCCCGCATTTTTGTATGGGAGGTTCAGCGATACCACACGATACGCCCCATAAATATACGATGTCTCCTAAAATCAAGCCACTCCCAGACATGTAGATTTCTCTTCCTTCTTAACGCTGGCCTTACCAAAGCTTTAAGATGGAACGCACAACAGGCAATAACTCCCGGTCCGGTACACCCATGCAAACGTCAGGAGAAAACCAATTCCAGTCACTGTGACAGCTGCTTTTAATTACAGTTCCTGTGCAAATGAACGCCACGCCACGCCTTGGGGAAACCTGCCCTTCGAAACCCTCCCTCCTCTGCAACCAACGTGCCTAGAAAGTGACTCTGGCTTCCAAATTAAAATATGGCTACTCGACAAGGAGTTTCTCAACAGCATTTTGGCACTAAAACCCATCCTGGCACCCTCTAATGGTGAGATGCCCACAGCTCTCTGGGCTCTATCCAGGCAGGACGAGTGCAGTCCCCCGGGATGCCTTGGAAGGTGGTTTGGAGCAGGGGTAGTCAAACTGCGGCTCTCCAGATGTCCATAGACTACAATTCCCAGGAGCCCCTGCCAGTGAATGCTGGCAGGGGCTCATGGGAATAGTAGTCCATGGACATCTGGAGGGCCGCAGTTTGACTACCACTGAGGCGGCTTCTGGAGCCAAATGCAGCAGCAAGACAGGCCGAGGGCCCTGCCTGCCAAGAGGTTCCCTCACAAGCTCTCTAGCCAAGGTAGGCTGCCCATTCGCACCTGGCCACAAGTCAAAACGCTGGCTGTGATCTCTGCAGCCCCAAAGAGCCAGCTTGGTGTCGGGGTCAAGAGCAGTAGCCCTAAATATTTCTCAGCATTAAGATTTTGATGTGGTCTCCCCTGTGTGTGCACAAATACACTCACACACCAAGTGGTCTGCATAACCTCTCCTGGCGTGCTCAGCTTGAATGCCACGCAGAAGCCCCCCCCCCCCCCGGCCTCTTGCAGACAAATAAAGAGCGAGCCCTGTTGCTCCAACTCACAAAGGGCACAAGCGCTACCACAGCCCGTGGCAAGGCCCTGGTGGACCTCCTTCCATTGCTCGTACGGAGGGAGGGAGGGAGGGAGGGAGGGAGGGAGGGAGGAGAGTCTGCTGGAAAGCAGGCTCCTGGACAAAAGCAAGAGAGCCACGACCTCCCCAGGAAGCAGCTCGCCTCGGGTAGCCCATGACCTGAAGCAGGGAGCCCAGGGGTAAACGTAAGCGAGAGAGCATTTCTGCATGCATTCCAGCAGTCCAACTCCTCTCAGAGCTTTAATGAACATCAAGAAGGGCAGCTCCATGCGGCCACAGGAGACGGGCATCACGGGACCCCCCGCCTTCACAAGGGAATGGTAAGCAGAGCTACACCCCTGGCATCAAAGGAAGTTGGGTGTGACTCTGCTTAGGGCTGTGCCGCTATCAGATCAAAGGTCCCTCCAGCAGCAACAAGACAAAAGCAACAGCCCCGCAGCACCTTCGAGGCTAGCAAAATTTGTGGCAGGGGAGGAGCTTCTGAGTCACTGCTTGGTTCTCCCGCTCTGGGGAAGTGAGCTGGGACTCCCGGAAGCTCCTCCCCTGCCACAAATTGTGTCAGCCTTGAAAGTGCGACTGGACTCCGGCTCCTTTAAATTTAGACTGCATCTATATTAGTTATTTGTTTTGTTCCTGCTTTCTGTGAACCGCCCTTGGGAGGGCAGTAGATAGATAAAATAACATAAATAATCCACGTTTTGGCTTTAGACCAGCCTCTCCCCCCTTTCCCGTCCCCCCAGCACCCAGAGGGAAAAGTCGCCTTCGGCCAGCTGGACCATCCCGGCATAAGTTGGAAAGGGGTTGGGGCGAGGCCACTTATAGGGCGGCCATCCACTAACATGCAGGCCCCCAGCAGGCTAGCAACAATGGGGTCAGGCGGGTGCGTCACGCAGGCTTCGTCAGCAGGACATGGGCGACAGTCAGCAGGGTGTCCCCTTTAGGAACTGGGACCACCAAACAAAACGGGACCCCCCTCTTTCTGAGCCTGCAGGCCCAGCGGGCATTCTGGGAGGGAGGGAGGGAGGGGGCAACCCCAAAATGGCTGCCCAGGAGGCAGAGCCAATCACACGGGGAGGGGGGGGTTAAAACACGCTCCGAAGGAAGGAAGGAAGGAAGGAAGGAAGGAGCGCGGGAACACCAACATCCTCGTGGGGCGGCGGCAGGCGCGTCACCCAGAGGCCGTGGCCCGTGCGCTCCCGAAAGCGCCTGGGGGGCCCCGAGCGCCTGCCAGTGCGGCGTCCGGCGTAGGCGGCAGCCCGCCCGAGCGCCTGCCTCTCCGGCCCCCTCCCCTGCGCCCGCGCCGCCTGGACGGGCCCCGGAGAGCCCCTGCGAGCCAGTCCCCGCGGGGAGGCGCCGGCCCTC
Source organism: Paroedura picta (assembly GCF_049243985.1). Lineage (NCBI taxonomy): Eukaryota > Metazoa > Chordata > Lepidosauria > Squamata > Gekkonidae > Paroedura > Paroedura picta. The sequence continues at coordinate 1,306,151 of NC_135374.1, forward strand.
CTGCCCCAAAAGGTCCCCCGGCCGGCCGGCCCGGCTGCGGCGGAGCAGTTCCCCGAGGTGCGCGCAGGCAGGCAGGCAGGCAAGCAAGGAGGCCCGGCCGCGTCCTGCGCGCAGCCACAAGCAGGCGGCGCACGACGACACGGCAGGCCCGCGCCATGGCGGACGCGGCGGCCCAGCGCAACACGGGCCCGGCCCAGCCCGGCCCACCCTCCCCGGCCCGGCCCCGGCGCCCCTCCGGCGAGGGCAAGAAGAAGGGGAGGAGGGGGAGCCCGCGTCCCGCTCCTCCTCCGTGTCCTGGGACCAAAGCGCGCCCGCCAGCGCCTTACCGGAGCGGGGAGCGGGGAGCGGCGTCGCTGGCGGGGGCCGCCTCCGGGCAGGGCGAAGGGGGCCGCGCGCGCCAAGAGGCCAAAGTTGCTGCGCGCCTCGGCGGGAGGGCGGGACGGACAGGCAGACAGACAGGCAGCCCCCCCCCCCAGCGCGGGCCCGCCTCCCTCCCTCCCTCCCGGGCCGGCCGCCAAGCGCGCGTCACCGCCCGCAGACGCTGGCTGGAAAGGCGCCCGCTCGCCTCGGCCGCCCAGCAGCAGCAGCAGCAGCTCCGCCTCCCCGCAGGCGCCCGCCCCGCCCCTGCCCTCCCCTGCCCAGGGCGCTGCGCCCAGCACCGGCCTGCCTCTCCCGCCAACCTGGAGCTGGAGGGGGGGAGGTCGCCCAAGGGCCGCACTGGGGTCTGGGAGACCCGGGCCCGAATCGCCCGTCTGCCTCGGAGGCCAGCCGGCCACGCTCTGCGCCCGGGACTCAGTGCACCGGGTGGCTGGGGGGGAGGAGGAGGAGGGTCCGCTGGGAAAAGGGACTCAGCAAACAAAATACGAGCGACAGGCTTTGATTCCTGCTCTTCCACGTGCAGCCAGCTGGGTGACAGATCTCCTGGAGCTCTCTCAGGCCCACCTCCCTCGCAGGCTGCCTGTTGTGGCGAGAGGAAGGGAAGGGGATTGGAAGCCCTTGGAGACTCCTTCGGGCAGTGAAACGAGGGGCATCCAGCTCTTCCTGTCTCCATAAACGTGAGCCAGAATCAAAGACCCACATTCTGGTCACTGCTTCACATTCGAGTGGCCAGCCAGGACTGCAACCATCCCAAACCCAAGAGTCTAAGCCTCAGCCTGAAAAGCAGCCCTGGTTCTCTGGATATTTGGGGATTGTCTGCTTTCTCACGCAGCCCCCGGTCTCACTCCAGTTCCGCACCCAGCAAAAGCTCCCCGTCCCCCATCAACACGGGAGCTGGGTCTCCCTTGCCTGCGAGGGGGTTGCGAGAGCTACCTAGAATGCTGCCTTCTGACGCCGCTGGCAGCGAGAGAGACCCTTGGGACCCTCCAGGAAGCATGGGAAACAGCACAAGGGGGGCAGAGTGAGGCCCTCGTGCAGAGCCCACCAAGGGCGAGGCTGGAGTCCAGGGGCCCCTCGAAGACCAACCAGCTTCTACTTGAGGGATGTGTGTGCGCACACGAAAGCTCATCCCTAGAATCAAACCTTGTTGGTCTTCGAGGTGCCCCTGGACTCTACATTGGTTCTTCTCCTTCAGGCCCAAACGGAGACCCCACCCAGAGCCCTGGACTCTCCAAAGCCCCTGCCCACAAGCCCCTGCCAGAGCCGTCTGTTCTACTGCAGGCCAACACGACTTCTCGGCTCTTGCACAGAAAAAGGCTTCTCCTCTAGGGGGGGGAAAACCGGATGAGATCCGAGAGAGGGCCCTTTAGGGGGCCTGCGCATATATTAACCCCCTCCTCCCCACTGCGCCACAATAGGCCTGTGCTCATTAGAAGCAGCTGTTGGAAGCGCCTGGAAGGCCGGCCCCAGTCAGGTTCCTGCTGCCCTCCTCGCCAGGGCAGTCTGCTCAAGGCAGGTTCGGCCTCCTCCTCGGGAGGCAGCCACAAGGGCTGCTGAGTCGGGCTGCGACCGCTCAAGCACGGAGGCTGACAAAGGCTCATCGGAAGAGCAACCCCTTTTGCCAGCTAGGGAAAGAGAGAAGAACCCCCGGCTCTGCAAGGGCTGCCCCTGGGTGGGCTGGGCATGAAAGAGACTCCCGAAGACCAGCACCAACGATTAGGGGTCCCAGATACCCTCTCAATCCCAACAGCCCAAACACCGTTCCAGCCCTGCCTGCTGGGTGAGAGAGTGGTGCTTGAGTAGGACCTGGGAGACCCGGGTTCAAGTCCTAACCTCTGCCGTGAAAGCTTGCTGGGTTAGCCGCAGACTTCCAACCTAACTGTCCTCACAGAGCAGCTGTGAGGATAAGGCAGAAGAGAGGAATGTGAACTGCTTTGGGTCCCCACTGGGTCCCTCGGGAGGTGGTGGGTTCTCCTTCTTTGGAAGTGCTTCAGCAGAGGCTAGAGAGTCATCTGGCAGAAATGCTGATTCTGTGAATTTAGGCAGATGGGGAGTGGGTGGGCAGGAAGGGACGTGCCAGGGTTTGTCTCTTTGGCCCTTCCTTCCAGACCCAGGGAATTGCTGCTGTGGGATGGTAGGTGGATTTCCTCCAGGACAGGCTGGATTCTGGAGGTTTTTGGTTCGTGGGGGGAATCACTTGAGCATGGAATTGGGATCACTGTGGGTGGGCAGGTAGTTGTGAGTTCCTGCAATGAGCAGGGGGTTGGGCTAGATGACCCTGGAGGTCCCTTCCAACTCTGGGATTCTATGAAAGGAAGGAAATAAATAAACAGGCTTCCCACATGGCCAGAAGGACAGGTCTGTAGGGCCACTGCCTCAACAGCCAACCTGGCCTCTTTATTGCCCTCGGGCAGACCCATGGTGACCCAGGAAAAACAGTTAAATAAGACCTGACACGGGATGCGTCCTTGCAAGCAATCTGGTCCTGTGATCTATTCTGTGAGTTAAGTGAAGACAGGTGACCTGAGAAACTACAGGCCAGTGAATCTGACCTAAATTGCAGGGTGTCTGTTGTGGGGAGAGGCTGCTTTGAGACTCCTTCAGTTAGAGAAAAGCGACATATAAGAACCAACTCTTCTTCTTCTTCAGTAATCTCAGGGCTCTCTCAGCCTCCCCTCCCTCACAGGGTGTCTGTTGTGGGGAAAGGAAAAGGAAGGCAATTGGAAGCCGCTTTGAAACTCCTTCAGGTAGAGGAAAGCGACATATAAGAACCAACTCTTCTTCAGTAATCTCAGGGCTCTCTCAGCCTCCTCTCCCTGACAGGGTGTCTGTTGTGGGGAGAGGAAGGGAAGGTGACTGTAAGCCAATTTGAGCCTCCTTTGGGTAGAGAAAAGTGGCATATGAGAGCCAACTCTACTTCTAAAGCAAGTGATGCAGAGGCCCAAATAACAGCCCTGAGCCGCATACTCCCTGGGTAACTCTGCAAAGTTCCCATCCATGCCCAACCTCCAGACAGCTTTTCCTGCTTCCTAATCCAAGCAATGGGGGTGGGGAGGGGGGGGATGCCTGGAAAGAAAGCTCAGTGGCTCCTTATCAGCAAGTCAGATCTTGCCCTCAGTCTCCAGCTAGGCAATCCGACAATCGTGTTGACAAAATATTTAAAGAGCAAAAGGAAGAAATGCCTCAACGGACTGTATACATATTCCAAGGGAAGGCTACTCGTGGAGTGAAGAAAATTTTTTCCACAGCAGAGAAGAGGACTAAGCCAAGAATGGGGCCCCTCAACAGCCAGAGGAGGAAATGGAGCCTCATGGGCTGCAGGTGTTTCTGCAGCAGCAGACGCCCCATCCGCAGGGGCAACGTTTGTCTTACAGAAGCTGAAGTCTTACATCAGGGACAGTAGAAAGAATCTCTGCACAGGAGCTATCCCCTTCCATTCTGGTTAGTTCTTCACCGGTCAGGCAAACTAATTAAGGGGGTAGGGGGGGGGTCACAGAATCATAGAGATCGATGGTGCCATCCAGTCCACCCCGCTGCCCCTCAATCATCCAGCCACTATTTGAAGACTGCCAGTGAGGGGGAGCTCCCCACCTCCTTAGGCAGCCCATTCCACTGCTGAACTGGACTCCTAGAATCCCAGAGTGGGAAGGGGCCATGGAGGCCACCTAGTCCCACCCCCTGCTCAGTGCAGGATCAGCCTCAAGCATCCAGGAGAAGGATCTGTCCAGCCGCTGCTTGAAGACGACCAGTGAGGGGGAGCTAACCACCTCCTTAGGCAGCCCCTTCCACTGCTGAACTAGACTCCTAGAATCCCTGAGTGGGAAGGGGCCATGCAGGCCATCTAGTCCCACCCCCTGCTCAGGGCAGGATCAGCCTCCAGCATCCAGGAGAAGGATCTGTCCAGCCGCTGCTTGAAGACGGCCAGTGAGGGGGAGCTCCCCACCTCCTTAGGCAGCCCCTTCCCCTGCTGAACTAGACTCCTAGAATCCCAGAGTGGGAAGGTGCCATGAAGGCCATCTAGTCCCACCCCCTGCTCAGTGCAGGATCAGCCTCCAGCATCCAGGAGAAGGATCTGTCCAGCCGCTGCTTGGAGACGGCCAGTGAGGGGGAGCTCCCCATCTCCTTAGGCAGCCCATCCCACTGCTGAACTAGACTCCTAGAATCCCAGAGCGGGAAGGGGCCATGCAGGCCATCTAGTCCCACCACCTGCTCAGTGCAGGATCAGCCTCAAGCATCCAGGAGAAGGATCTGTCCAGCCGCTGCTTGAAGACGACCAGTGAGGGGGAGCTCCCCACCTCCTTAGGCAGCCCCTTCCACTGCTGAACTTCCCCCCCTGATATCTAGGCAGCACCATTGTATACACAGTTGGAACCCATTCCTGCAGGTCCTCTCCTCTGCTGCCAACAGGAACCTCTCCCTGCCCTACTCCAAGTGACAAGCTTTCAAATCCTCCAAGAGCCATCCTGTCCCCTCAACCTCCTCCAGGCTGGACATTGCCAAATCCCTCAGCCTTTCCTCCCAGGGCTTGATCCCCCAGCCCCAAACCTGCCTTGTCCCTTATCCTCTGCCCCCCTCCATTTGGTCCACATTTGGTTTTTGAAGCGAGACCTCCAGAACTGGACAAAGTGCTCCAGGTGAGGGTCTGCAATGCAGTATACAGCAGGACTATGACATCTAGTGATTTTGAGGTGATGCCCCTATGCAGCCCAAAGCTGCATTGGCCTTTTGTCCTGCTGCATCACACTGTCTGCTCCTATTTAGCTAACAGTCCACAAGTACCCCAAGATCTCATTCACACACACTGGGTCACAAGCTAGTAACCACAATGACTAAATGGGACCTCCTAATCCAGAGGCATTCAATCTCTGAATCTCAGTGCCCAGAGGCAACATCAAGCCTCAGCTTCTATATCAGTGTGTGAATACACACACACACACAAGCTTCTTGATCACCACAGAAACAAAGAGTTCATTCAGTTTCTTCACCATTTCCCTCCTGCCATCCTTCTGTCCCTTTATGTTTCATGCTCCCAATATTTCAGTAAGTATTTATGGTTTGTCTTAACCAACAAGAGGTTAAGCTAAACATTTTGTAGAGAAGATTTGAAGGTGGAAACAGAAGGCATTCCCATCATACCTTTTGGGAGAGAGTCCCAGAATGGACTGCAAGGGAGAAGTCACAAAATCAGGAATCAACAAACAAATCATAGAATCATAGAGTTGGAAGGGGCCATAGAGGCCATCTAGTCCAACCCCCTGCTCAACGCAGGATCAGCCCTAAGCATCCTAAAGCATCCAAGAAAAGTGTGTATCCAACCTTTGCTTGAAGACTTCCAGTGAGGGGGAGCTCCCCACCTCCTTAGGCAGCCTATTCCACTGCTGAACTACTCTGACTGTGAAATTTTTTTCCTGATATCTAGCCTATATCGTTGTACTTGAAGTTTAAACCCATTACTGCGTGTCCTCTCCTCTGCAGCCAACAGAAACAGCATCCTGCCCTCCTCCAAGTGACAACCTGTCAAATACTTAAAGAGGGCTATCATGTCCCCTCTCAACCACCTTTTCTCCAGGCTGAACATTCCCAAGTCCCTCAACCTATCTTCATAGAAGATAGAAGAAGAAGAAGAAGAAGAAAAAGTAGTTACGCAAACCTAGGGTTGTCTCATTGGCACTTTGTGGGACTACCAATGAGAGGTAAATGCAATAAAACAAGGCAAAAGGATCAGACAGATCCACACGGGGAACAGCCCTTAAATGGCTGAGTTCCTTCCTCCAGAGTTGCGGACAGAGGGTAGCGATAGGAGAGAGAGTATCTAACCGGCACCAGCTCACACGTGGAATCCCTCAAGGAGCTGTCCTCTCTCCTATCTTATTCAACATCTTTATGCGCCCTCTGGCCAGCTGGTGCGGAGGTTTGGGCTGGGGTGCCACCAGTATGCGGATGACACCCAGCTCTTCCTCCTGGTGGATGGCTGCCCTGACTCCCCCCCAGAAGAGAGTCATTCCCGGTCCTAAGGAAGCTTGCCTGGCCTCGACCAGGGCCAGGGCCTTTTCGGTCCTGGCCCCAACCTGGTGGAAGGAGCTCCCGGAACAGCTGCGGGAATTGTCATCACTGCGGGAATTGTCATCAAGACGGAGCTCTTCCGCCAGGCTTTCGGTTGAGGCCGGGCAACAAGAAGATCTAGCCCCCCTCACAAATGTTACAGTTGCATCTGTCATCTGCCCCCTCCCTTTCCCTTCTTAGGTGTGGAATTGGGTTAGTTGTATTGAATTTTGCCACCATTCTTGTCTTAACTTTTGTATTAATTGTTTTATTGTGCTTTTATTGTTTTAGGAGATTGGTTTTTATGTGACCCGCCTCGAACCTCTGGGGGGGGGATACAAATTAAATAAATCTACCACCTCCGCCAAGCCAAGCTACTAGCGCCCTACCTGGACCCAGAGCACCTAGCCACAGTGATCCATGTGACGGTCACCTCTAGACTTCTGCAACTCGCTCTACGCAGGCCTACCCTTATCTTTGATCTGGAAACTACAACGGGTGCAGAATGCTGTGGCCAGGATCCTCACCAAAACATCATGGAGATCCCACATCTGGCCGATACTCCAACAACTCGGCTGGCTCCCAGTTGAATTCCGGATTAAGTTAAAGGTTTTGGTAACCACCTTTAAGGCCATATGCATTTTGGGCCCGGTGTACTTGAGAGACCGCCTCCTTGCCTATGCCCCCAAGAGAGCCTTTTGCTCCGCCACCTCCAACTGGCTGTGGATCCCTGGCCCCAAAGAAACACGGCAGACCTCAACAAGGGCCAGAGCCTTTTTGGTCCTGGCCCCCATCTGGTGGAACGAGCTCCCTGAAGAGATCAGAGCCTTGCCTGAATTTCCACAATTCCGCAGGGCCTGCAAAAGGGAGCTATTCCACCAGGCATTCGCTTGAGGCCGACCGACTGAGAACATGTTTTCTTTATGTTGTGTTATAAATTGTTACTTGGTTGTTATGATGTTGTATTGAAACTGTATGTTATAGATTAAATTATTCTAATGTTCCATGTAAAATTTCATAATGTTCCATGTAAACCGCCCAGAGCTGTAAAGAATGGGTGGTATAAAAATCAAAATAAAATAAAATAAAATAAAAAAATAAATACCCACTTGAAAGGTAGGTAGACAAAGCAGCAGCAATTATTAGAGTTTGGATGCCTGCAGGGAGAAATTATTCTGTGGTAAAAACCGTCACCACCATGCAAATTCTCTGAGCTCAAACGGCTGGCGAAAACACTGAGGCAAATTACCAGAAAATTCATCCTCAGTTACTGATTCCAAACAAATAGTCGGGATCTTAAATTTCCTGCAAAGGGACCAGCTGCACACAGAGCTTGCACATACCTACCTGCCTCACAATTCACCTCATGCAAAAGCACAATCTGAAACAGCCATCTCTGCTTACCCAGGCTCAACAGAACAGGGATATAAAATTTTCAGAAATTCTGAAGCTGTTTCCATTGGACAGCTGTGCTCTTGGACAGCTTCATACAAGGCAACTTCAGAGAAGGCTTTTCCTCACTTAAAAGGAGGCTTTTTCAAGTGCTCCCCCAAATTTCCCACTGGGAACACTGAAAGAGGACTCATATTTTTTCACACTGTATGTGTGAAAAGCCTTGTCGGAAGAAGCATTTCACTCATGCTAAAAGAGAAAACATGATAGAGAAAGGAAGTTTTATCCAGTGCTCTCCCAGATCTTCTAGGCTCTTTGTTGGGAAACGGCAAAAAGTGTCCGAGGGGGGAAAAGGAGGCCTGCAGATCTCCATGACAGAGAACAAGGTTTCAAAACGAAAAGCACAGCATTCTTAGACGTAAAGAACAGATTGAGAAGTCTCCATAATGAACAACTGAACGATCCACAGCCGCCTCTTTTCCTGGGTTCACCTGGTCACTAGCTTGATTCAGTGCCTAGACAGGTTGGCACCTCAGTTAATCCACCTCTTAACGAATTGCTGCAGTGCATAATATTCCACAAAGCTAAGGCAGCCACTGTATAAATGACCACTTTTTACATGTTGATGTCAGTTGTTAGCTTTTAAAACGGCTTTTTAAATAGCTGCTGGGTTTTTTCTTTGTCTCTGTTCTAATTTCAATTTTTTTAGTGTTAATCAGAAGTTACCGTTCACTTTTTCAATTACATCTAGAGCCAGTTTGGTGTAGTGGTTAGGAGTGCGGACTTCTAATCTGGCATGCCGGGTTCGATTCTGCGCTCCCCCACATGCAACCAGCTGGGTGACCTTGGGCTCGCCACGGCACTGATAAAACTGTTCTGACCGGGCAGTGATATCAGCGCTCTCTCAGCCTCACCCACCCCACAGGGTGTCTGTTGTGGGGAGAGGAATGGGAAGGCGACTGTAAGCCACTTTGAGCCTCCTTCGGGTAGGGAAAAGCGGCATATAGGAACCAACTCTTCTTCTTCTATAAAAACCCTACCTAACATTGTTAATCCTCAGAAGGCATTGCATTTATTTTTAAAATGCCAGTTTCGTGGCTAAGGAGCATAAGCCCCAATATAAGCACCAGACCTGTTGTTTGAAATATCTTTCGATTCATTTAATGGTGTTAATGTGTTAAAAAATACTTTATTCCAGTGCCCTAGCCTACTTCAAGTTCTAAGGAAATGTAGCCTATAGCCTTCTCCAGATGTTTCCCGACACAGCCACATGGCACAACCCAGCTGAGCGTCGTCACAAGTAGGCAAGTGACATTATGAGAGCACAAATTAACAGGAGATCTTGTTTCAAAACAGCTGAGAGAGGTGGACACGCTTCCAGAGACAGCACAGAAAATCAGACACTTCCTAAAGCTGTCATAAACATCGGGTACCTCTAGAGCCATCAAGATTGTTATTATTTTTCCTCCACCAGCCCTGTTCTTTAAAAAAATGCATCTACCATACAGGAAGTGAGAGACCATCAACACCCAGGAGAATTCGGTGACTTGCTCTGCAAGTCCATATTTGGTAATTAAAATCTAATTAACTAACATATGCCAAGAAACCTGTATAGCAACAAGCCCTTTTAAAGAGGCCTCCGAGTTTTCCTGCCCCGAACAGCCAGACAAGGCATAATTTACCGGGGGAGAGGTGGTTGAACCTGACCCCTTTTCTCTCTGGCTTCATGCAAAGAAACCCCGCATGACACAGATTAGGGATTCAATCGGCCCCACAGATTCAGGTGGGGCAGCCCAGATATCATGTCTCTCACAACTTCCAGGGATCAAAAGGGAAGCAATGAGGACTGAATACATCTGAAGATACAAAGGTGCCTTACATTGTACAGGAGCTCAGAAAGAAGAAAGTTTTTTTTCTTTCTGGGACATACTCTGGGAACTTCTACACACAAAGAATGAAATCTGCCACCGATTCCTAGGCCCTCGACATAGCAGGAATTCAGGCTATATGAATGGGCACTCAGAATAATGTCTGAGTCCAGGTATAAGTTTTGTATGCAAGAAGTATGCATAAAATGGGAAGGGGCCATGTAGGCCATCCAGTCCCACCCCCTGCTCAATGCAGGGTCAGCCTCAAGCATCCCTGATAAGGATCTGTCCACCCACTGCTTGAAGACCGCCAGTGAGGGGGAGCTCCCCACCTCCTCAGGCAGCCTATTCCACTGCTGAGCTAGACTCCTAGAATCCTAGAGTGGGAAGGGGCCATGCAGGCCATCTAGTCCCACCCCCTGCTCAGTGCAGGATCAGCCTCAAACATCCAGGAGAAGGATCTGTCCAGCCATTGCTTGGAGACCGCCATTTTATTTTATGACACAGATTATTACTAATATTGGTCCTGTATGAAAATTGAATAATATACAGAAACTGGATAAAAATAAATGAGAAACCTGAGAGAATAATGGATACTACGTTCCCTTTGGATCCAAAATGTATGTCAAGTATCTGCCTTTTTTTGCTAGGGAATTTCTCTTCTACGCAACAACAGCAGCTAAACTATTGATTGCTGCAAGATGGATGTAAGACCTACCCAACACTGATTCATGGTTTGAAAAATTAAGAGAGTATGCTGTGAAGGCTAAACTTACCAATTCGGTGAATAGAAGACCACCCGAAGAATTCTATGAGCGTTGGGACTCTTTCCTAAATTATGTTGAAATGTAGTTCATATGACTTGATTTTAAATTTCTGTTTTCTATTCTGTTAAACAAATAAAAAGCCTATAACAAAGAAAGAAAAATAGCTTTGTAATATTTAATTAAATGCCTGTAATAGCTTTCTTTTGTCACAATTATTGTTTGATTTCTAACCCACCACTGCAAGGTGGCTGTTTTGGGGAACAGACACCCACACCTCAATAAAACCCCAATAAAACCCCCCATTAGGACAATCCAGTTAAAGCCAGTATACTGTAGTGGTAATAACCCTTCTCACACACACTGTGGATTTTTGAAATCACTAACAAAAAAAAAGGAGCACAACACAAATAGAGTCCAAGAGCACGTTTAAGACCAACAAAAGATTTATTCAAGGCCTGCACTCGGAAGCTCCCACCTTGTCTAAACCTTGGTTGGGCTTAAAGGTGCAAGAGGTGCTATACAGGTACTATAAAACCAGAGCCCAGATGGGCCCCTTTGAGCCCAACCAAGACGGATTCCAGGCGGGAGCTTTCGAGGGCAGGCCTCTTCCTCCGAATCACTGAACCGCCATCACAGCCGTGGAGAGAGAAAAAGCAAACGGAGAAAAAGTAAACGGAGGCGGTGGCCTATTAATATTTAAAAATAGTTTGATAAGAGTATAAGGTAAGGTGTGATACTACAAACTGGTTACGGAGGGATGTGGGAGTAATTCTTTACTGCATTGTTTAAACTTAAATCTAATTTTATTAATTTATACATTTTTGTATTTAGGAATCAACCACTGAAGAAAAATTGTGAAAACGGAGTATATCTAGAAACCGTTTTGGTTGGTCCTTAAAAAATTATTGATACGTAAAATTTATTATACCTATTATTATTATTATTATTATTATTATTATTATTATTAATTATATTTCTATGCCGCCCTCCCCGGAGGCTCAGGGCGGTTTACATTCGACATATGAATAATACACGGAACAGTCTTCATTAACACTCGTAAACAATTGCCTTGGAAAAGGTTCTTTTTCCCTCTGTCTCTGTTTGGAGCCTTTCTTCCTTTTCCGTATTGTAACATCACGGCTGTGGGGGCAGGAGGCCCAGGCAAGCCGTGGCCAACTGGTCAGCCGGGCCTCCGTGTCCAGATGCGGCCCCATCTGAGTGACCCTCTGGCCTCACCCTTGGGCCAGCCCGCCCTGAGGCCCTCCCTGCTTGTGTTGGGCCTCTTCAGGCCTTGCGGCCCCCAAGGAGCCCCCAGCGCCGGGGAGAAACGGGTGTGTGTGTGGGGGGGGGGACACCAGTATCCCCCTCCCCCTCCCCCAATTCCTCCCCCTCCCGCCTCAGGCCCGTCCCGCCTCCTACCGCCAGGCCCAGCTAGGCCGCAGCGGGGCTCCCGGGCGACGGAGGGCCGCCAAGCCGCCGCCGCCGCCTCCGCTCCCCTCGCCCTCCCGGGCCGACTGGCCTCCGCGCGACGACGGGCCGGGCTCGTCCGGCAGGGCCGTCCTCGGTTGGGGCGGGGGGGGCGGGGGACTACACTTCCCGGCGTGCCTCGCGGCGCAAGGGGCGGAGCCTCCGTGTTTTGCTCCTCCTCCTCCCCGCGGAGGTGTGTTCCCGTCGCCATGGCGACGGCCCCGCGTTCTGATGGGCGGCGCGGACGGCGGCGGGGAGTCGCGGGGATGGTGAGCGGCGGCGGGCGGGGCGCACGTGGGGCGGGGGGGTGGGTGTGGGGGGGGGCAGCACCCACCAGGGCCCGGCACGGGAGGGGGGGGGTCGCAAGGGGGCTTCTCGGCCCGCCCTGCCCCTTGGATGCTGAGACCCCTTTGCTTCCTCCACCACCCCCATGGCTCCCAGGAGCATCAGCCCCTTTATTGCAGGGGTAGTCAGACTGCGGCCCTCCAGGTGCCCGTGGACTACAATTCCCATGAGCCCCTGCCACTGGCAGGGGCTCATGGGAATTGTAGTCCACGGGCATCTGGAGGGCCGCAGTTTGACTGCCCCTGTTTTAGTGTAATCTGGGGGGGGCAACCCCCTCCAAACTGCCCCCCCCCCCGTGCACAGCCTGGGCCAGCCATTCAGCTTGCAGACGGTGTCAAGCACCCTCCTTCCTCAGGGCCCCTTGAGGCAGGGTGCCCGGGGCTCAGCCTGGGGACCAGACCCCACTTTCCCTGGGCGGGGGCAGGCGGCTGAGCGTGTTCTGTCTCTCTGAGCATGGCCAAGCCCCCCTCCTGGGCACGCAGCAGGTCCCTGTGGCAGCCCCAGCAGAAACAAGGAGGCGGAGATGGGAAGGCTCAAGAGCCTGGAGAGAGGCTGCCAGTCTGGCCGGGGAATACTGACCTGGATGGACCAAGGGCCTGGCTCGGTACACTGCTGCTCCCGCCTTTTACACACACACACACACACACACACACACACAGAGCCAGCTTGGTGTAGTGGCTAGGAGTGCGGACTTCTAATCTGGCATGCCGGGTTCGATTCTGCGCTCCCCCACATGCAACCAGCTGGGTGACCTTGGGCTCGCCACGGCACTGATAAAACTGTTCTGACCGGGCAGTTCTCTCAGGGCTCTCTCAGCCTCGCCCACCTCACAGGGTGTCTGTTGTGGGGAGAGGAATGGGAAGGCGACTGTAAGCCGCTTTGAGCCTCCTTCAGGTAGGGAAAAGCGGCATATAAGAACCAACTCTTCTTCTTCTTCAGTAATCTCAGGGCTCTCTCAGCCTCCCCTCCCTCACAGGGTGTCTGTTGTGGGGAGAGGAAGGGGAAGGCGAATGGAAGCCGCTCTGAGCCTCCTTCGGGTAGAGAAAAGCGGCTCATAAGAACCAATTCTTCTTGAGTTTTCAAGGCCTCGAGTGTTTTTCTGTCGCTTGCCTCTTTTCTGCTGCTGCAGACAGATAAATATGGCCATCAATCTTGAACTCTCTCCCTGGAAGGCACTGCATTGAGCCACACAGAATGGGAATCCCTCCGCCTCGAGAGAGAAGGGCAGATGGACTCATTCTAGCTGTAGCTGAAGGAGGGAGCAGTGATTCTCAAAAGCTTCTCCCCTGCCTCAAGCCATGAAAAGTGCTGCTGGCTGCTCTTTTCTACTTTCCAGCAGGATAAATCCCCGGCACCCTTCCTCTGGTTCCTCCTGACACCCAGGCCAGCGGGGCTGCAATGACTCCCATGTTACAGATGGTGAGACTGTGCAGTCAGGGCTTGCTCCAGTTGTCCCAGGGCTGCTTCTCACCAAGCCTTCCAGAACAGACCCAGTTGTTGATCCTCCATGCCCCATCTTCTCTCATTTGAAGTAAAGAAAGGCTCTGAAAGATGAGATGGGCCCTATTTGCACAAACCTCAATGTGGTTGGAAGAGTCGTCACACGTTGGAGGTTAAAGCCCTGCATGGCTTGGGACAGGGGCAGCTGAAGGACTGTCTCCTCCCAGGCGTGACTGCCCAGCAGCTAAGGTCACAGGGAGTGGCCCTCTGGATTGTCCCATAAGTAAAGGCACCTTGTCTGGTGGGCATACAAGACAGGGCCTTTTCAGTAGGAGCCCCACAATTATGGAGCAGCCCTCCCAGAGAGCGGCACCAGGAGCCCTCACTTTGGATGCTGAGGAAGCAGCTGGAGACAGTTTTATGCCGGGCTGAATTTGATGGATTTCATGGTGGTTTAAATTCTGCACTTTCTGATTGTTATTTTCTTCTTATTTTAAGCTGAATGCTGTAAGGATGAAAGGCTGTTAACAAATACAGATGAATACACCGGAAGCTGCCTTCTCTTGAATCAGAGCCCCTTGGCCCATCAAGGTCAGTCTTGTCCACTCAGGCGGTCAGCCGCTCTCCAGGCTGAGGTCTTTCCCCTCGCCTTCCCTCCTGCCTGCTCCTTTTCACTGGAGATGTTGCTGGGGATTGAACCTGCAACCTTCGGCATGCCAAGGAGCAGCTGTGCCACTGAGCCACGGCCCTTCCCTATGGCTCTCCAGGGTCTCTCAGGCCGAGGTCTTTCCCCTCCCCTCCTGCCTGGTCCTCTTACCTGGAGATGCTGCTGGGGGTTGAACGCAGGACCTTCTGCAGGCCAAGCAGAGGCTCTGCCCCAGAGTGACTAACCCAATGTTTGAAATGCACAATTTTTCACCCCATGGGAAGACAGGTCAAGCCAGATTCTTGCCGTGCCCATGCCAACGAACTTGCGTGTTTTGTGTTTTGCCAGCCTAGCCGGAAGGATGTGCACACGGTGGAGTCGCAGTAAATCTCCCATTCAGGCCCCTCCCATGGACTTCTCCTTCCGGGGGATCAGCTTCGTACAAGGTATGGCTTGAATCTGGCCCCAGCTCCCTGCCCCTTTCCATGGCTTCCCCAAGGCTCAAGGGCACAAGGACAGACTGGCCAAGCCGGTAACTCCACTGACAACTAGGTGAGGCCAGGTAGAAATTATGGGGGGGCACGTACTGCCTCTTGGGGGGTGAATCTTTCAGTCCCAGGGCAAATGAGCAGCCGGGGAGATAGTCAAGGTAGGCTGCGAAGTCTTCCTGTAGCTTCCTGCAAACATCTAGGTGAAGGCATCTCAAACATTTCATAAGGATCTTGCATCCTATGTCTCTTCCCCCAGGCTGCATTGTCAAAGGGGCCCTGCTCCCTCCCCAGGACTGGAAAGCAACCCTCTACCTGCTCCCCAAGAAACAAGGGGAGGGGGGAATAACAGCAGCCGTCTCTCTTGAAGGGCTTTTCATGGATGCCGACCAACTTCCAGAGCCAAGAACCCCTGCCCTCCGCCTCATTCCGCCCCCATAACCAGCTCTTCTCTTTTAGCTCCTGTCTGCTCTTTATTTTTTGCTTTGGGCCTCCCAGACCTGCTGACGGAGGAGCCGCGCCCAGGCTTGAAGCCCATCAAGCAGACGGGGGAAGGCCGGCTGCTGACCCAGGCCGTCCGCCTGAACAACAACACCCTCAGCGACCTGACGGAGTTCACGGACATCATGAAGAAGCTGCTGGAGCACCCGGAGGACATCTACTGGATCGACCTCTCCTTCAACGACCTGCCCATCATTGACCCGGTACCCCCACCAGCTGCAAGCAGCACCCGGCTCCCGGGATGGGGGGGAGGGAAGCGACGGGCCACGGAGAACCAAGACGGACGGGGGAACTCTTGCGGTGTGCCTGAAAGCAGGAGCAGTCAAAGGGGAAGAGGAAGTTCAGCTTCTGTTTACGTTCTGTCCTTATCTTTCCTCAGGGCTGTATTTGCAAGAGTATTTTACAACACGGTGTCCATTGGCATCACAGCACCCGCTGATGGCTCATGTTTCTGAAAGGGGGTGAAGCGTTTGCCCCGCAGATCGTCTGCTTGGCCAAAGCAGATTTGATTAGAGCTGCAGATTGTTTTTTTTAAATGCTGCCTTGGCTGCAGCTGCAACCCAAGCACAAGGGTCTGTTTTGTGGACCGTGGCAGTCATTTCGTGGCTGTTCCAACCTTCTGCAGCTGGCTGTGCCTCTTGCAGCAGCCGCTTTGTGCCTGCCCCTCCACGCTGTGTCAACAGTTGCCTGCAGGCTCAAAAGCAGGGGTAGTCAAACTGCGGCCCTCCAGATGTCCATGGACTACAATTCCCAGGAGCCCCTGCCAGCGAATGCTGGCAGGGGCTCCTGGGAATTGTAGTCCATGGACATCTGGAGGGCCGCAGTTTGACTACCCCTGCTCAAAAGAGTCGGGGCCCCCATTTATCCTCACAACCACCTTGCGAGGCAGGCAATGCTGGAAGAGACCAAACAGTTCACGATCACTCAGCAAGCATCACGGGATGGGGGACCGGGAGCCGGGCTTCCCTGGGGGCAGTTCCAAAGCTCTAACCCAGGGTTCCTTGATGGCCCTGGAAGGGTTTCCTGAATGAGTGGGAAGTAATTTTTAATATATGTTTAAAATATGTCAAACACTTATCGGGTCATATGGCCACATATGGCCATGTCAGTCTCCCTCCCCCATGGCCAATGAGGGGCCTGGAAGGGGTGGGGAGGGGAGGGGACCCAGCCATGATCTGCAGTACTTGTGGGGTTTCTCGAACCCTGAAGAATGTTTCGGGGGTTTCTCAACAGTACAGAGGTTGAGAAAGGCTGCTCTGACCCTTGTAGCAGACCCTCCTGGAGCCACCCTCTTCTTCCCCTTCCTGCCGCCAGGTGCTGACCACCTACTACAACCTCCGCACCCTCAACCTCCACGGAAACAGCATCCATGAGCTGTCGGAAGTCGACAAACTGGCCGTGCTGCCTCACCTGCGCAGCCTGACGCTGCATGGAAACCCCATCGAAGAGGAGAAGGGCTACAGGTAAGACCCTCAGGCTGCTGGGGAAGACACGGCTGGGCGGAGGCAGAGAGGGCCCTGTGGGGAGGAGAAGAGGCGCCAGGTGCAGCCGTCAGCCCCAGGGAGGCTTTACGGGGGGCATCTCTGACAATCAGAGAGCAAGGCTAAAGGGAGATGATTGAGACTGAAGGCAGAGTAGCTGCTGAAGATTTCCAACGGCTGAGCATGGCTGCCTGGCAGAATAACGAGAAAGGACAGCTGCTGCCTCCAAAGGGGACCCCAGTGATGCCCTCTGTGCCTTCCCCCCCCCCCCCAGGAGCTACGTCGTCTCCACCCTGCCCAACCTGAAGTCCTTCGATTTCAGCGGCATCACCAAGCTCGACCGCTCCACCGCTGCCGTCTGGCGCCGCATGAACATCAAGCCCAAGAAGGTCCGGAAGAGGCTGAGTGACTACTGAGGGACTTCGCCCGCCCCCCCGCTGCCCCAGCAGCCAGGGGGGGCCTCCGCCTCCTAGGTTAAGGATAAAGCAGCAGAGCAGCTTGGCATGCAAGGGGCACGCCGGGTGGACGATGCCAGGCAGCGGCTCCGGGTCGAGCTACAGAGGGAGAGGAAGCCAGAGGACGCAGGCTGCGCTAGGCACCTGGTTGGCCAAGCAGATGCCCCAAACAGCCCCCCAGCACCCCGCCCGTTGCCCGAATACAGCAGAAACGCAACCCCTCGTGTTCCTGAGCCCTCTGGGCGGATCATGTCCTTTCAGAGCTTAACTGGAAGGAGCCGGAAGGAAAAACGCACAGTGCACGCCTCCCCCCCCCCCCAGGCAAAAGAGGAAAGGGGTTCTTCTCAGGGCTGCCGAGACCGCCCAGGTGGCGCCATGTCCCCCCAGCCCAGGGGCGCTGCCAGAGGGAACGCTCCACGGGAACCACGGGCCGTAGCCCCCTGGACGACACCAGTCGCTGCACCCTTGCCAGGAGACGCTTCCTAAGAACTCATGCCACGAGGGAGCCCACGCCAACCTGAGCCACGGAGGAAGGGGACCTTGCCCCGCTACGGCAGCTCATTCCGCCACCACACAAGCCAGCCGCACCCTGTGCTGCATTCCTCCTGTCTGTCTGCCAACTGCGTCGCCAAATAAAGAGCACTTCGGGAGCATGCCTGGTCGCAGCCAAGTGCTCCAAGGCCACACCTCCACATGACTGGGACGGGGGGGAGGGAAAACAAGCAGTGCCAGAGGAGAAAAGGCGAAATGGTTGGGGTTAGAAGAAGAAGAAGAAGAGTTGGTTCTTATATGCCGCTTTTCCCTACCCGAAGGAGGCTCAAAGCGGCTTACAGTCGCCTTCACATTCCTCTCCCCACAACAGACACCCTGTGGGGTGGGTGAGGCTGAGAGAGCCCTGATATCACTGCTCGGTCAGAACAATTTTATCAGTGCCGTGGCGAGCCCAAGGTCACCCAGCTGGATGCATGTGGGGGAGCGCAGAATCGAACCCGGCTCGCCAGATTAGAAGTCCGCACTCCTAACCACTACACCAAACTGGCTCAAACTGGTTACACTTGAGCAAGTCTGAGCTCTTTCCCCTCTCATCCTCCCTGGTCCTTCTTTGTCTTGGGTTGCCGGGGATTGAACCTGGGACCTCCTGCAGGCCAAGCAGAGGCTCTGCCAGGGTCTCAGGTCTTTCCCCTCCCCTCCTGCCTGGCCCTTTTCACTGGAGATGCCAGGGATTGAACCTGGGACCTTCTGCAGGCCAAGCAGAGGCTCTCCCACTGAGCCACAGCATCTCTCCATGGTTCTCCAGGGTCTCAGGTCAAGGCCTTCCCCATCCCCTCCTGCCTGGTCCCTTTTAACTGGAGATGCTGCCGGGGATTGAACCTGGGACCTTGTGCATGCCAGGCAGAGGCTCTGCCCCTGAGCCAGGGCCCCTCCCTAGTGAATACGTGAAGCTGCCTTGTCCTGACTGAGGCCTCCAGGGCTCAGACCTCCTCCGACTGGCAGCTGCTCTGCAGGGTCTCAGGCTGAGGTCTTCCATCCCGGGACTGAGCAGAGGGCCTCCTGCATACCCAGCAGATCCCCTCCCCTCGCTCCACACAGACAAAGACAAGCAGTTGGCGTGGATGAATGTATTTATATTTTATATCTACTTTAGCAAAAAAAAGAAACCCCAAAGAGTTAAAACAAAAACGACAGCTCGGCTGTGTAAACTGGGGCAGAGCCCCCCCCCCCATCCCCCCGAAGAAGAGACGCGACACCGTCCTCCAACTGTGGGGCAGATCCTTAATATTTTTAAAATCCCAACTTCACCCTCCCGTATATATCCTAAAAACCCCCAAAGAGGATGGCAGCAGAGAGGG
Source organism: Paroedura picta (assembly GCF_049243985.1). Lineage (NCBI taxonomy): Eukaryota > Metazoa > Chordata > Lepidosauria > Squamata > Gekkonidae > Paroedura > Paroedura picta. Next base: position 1,325,271 of record NC_135374.1, read on the forward strand.
TAACAAAATCCACACGCAGTGAGAAAGTGACGTTGCAAATCCAAGTCCTTCCCACCTGAAGGTCAGAATTTCAGCTGTCTCCCCAAGCCTAAACAGTCAGGGTCTCCCCAAATGACAGAGAGGCCGTACCCCCTCCCCCGCCCCGGGCACCCCCGTGTCGTCCCCACCCACATGTGTCTCAGCAGCCATCAAAGTGAGGCAAAATTCACACCTCTGTGAGTCGAGTCAAGCAAACTCCCTGGGTGCTGAGTGACCCCCTGTGTCTTCCTCCAACCTCTCATGGATTGACCTGCCCCAAGGACCCCCTCCCCTCCCCTCCCCAGGGCAGCCGCTGCAGGGCACAGGGGGCAGGACCGACAAGAAGGGGGCAGCCACTGGCTTGTCCGTAACCATCTCTGGGGCAAGGAGCAGGAGATCCTGAGTGCTGAATTCCAGACAAACGTTGCTGCAGCGGTGAGCAGATTAAGGGGAAGAAATGAAAGGTGAAAGGGTGGGGAACGGGGCGGAGAGCACACCAGCCTCGGCCTCACGGGATCCCAAACTGCACGACCAGCTCTTCTTTCGCATCCACCCGGATCTGGGAAAGGGCACTGAAGGCGTACGCAGCTATCCGAGAGACCTGCGGAGGGGGAAGGAAGCATCGAGGAGACGGCTTTGCGGGGGAGCGGTTCTGTCCGCCCCAAACAAGCTGGGAGAAGCCCAGGGATCGCCAGCGGACAATCTTCTTGGCAGAGGGCACGGGGGAAGCAGAGAGGAAGGCAGGAACGCCCCAGGCGCACAGGCCCCAGGGGTCAGCCACGAGGCTTCAGCATCCCCAAACACTCCCACGGCCTTAACTGAGCAGGTGGCCTGGAAATGTGGCTGCAGCACAAGCCCTGCCAAACAGCCCTGCGAGATCTGACCAATGCAGGTCCATCTAGTCCAGCCTCCTGCCTCACACAGGGGCCAGCCAGGCCAAGGCCTTCCCTTGCTGCTGCCTCCCGGCCCTGGGAATCTAATGCCTCTGAAGGTGGCAGGCTCCCTCAGTCCCCACGGACAGATTTATCCTCCACGAATCTAACTATCCCCTTTTAAAGCTGTTTTTCTCCAGGGGCCATCACTTAGATCAAGGCTAGATTCCCACATGAGAGAACAAGTTTCAATCATTCTTCTGAAAGCCCAAAACACATCCTGAAATGCTGCTCCTGAGGAGTAGGGATGGTGGGGGGGGGGGGGGCAGTAAAACGGCCTCCAGCTCCCGGGGGCTGCTGAACTATTCACTTAATGACATCCAGCCCAATAAACCATTTGGGAGACTGAGATATCTCTCTGTTTCGGGTGGGACGTGTCTGCCCTTCCCAGGGGCGCCACGGTAGTCAGGGCTCCCATGAATTCCAAGCCCAAAGCGCTCGCTGCAGCCCTCCCCGCCAGAGGCACAGAGCCTGGCTCAGGTGAGAGAGAGCCTCGCCCGCCTCCAAACTCACCTGCTGCAGGTCTGCAAAGGGCACCGGGTCGCTGGCCAGCACTTGGTGCGGCTGGCTGGTCAGCGACGGGAGGGGAGGGAGCTTCTTCCAGTGCATCAGGCTGTTGCTGAGCATCGCCAGCCGTGTGCTGTGGGAAGAGCGCAAGGAAGAGGAGGAGCCCGAGGCAGCAGCCAAGCCCAGGCAGCCCCCCCCCCACACCACCCCCGCCCCCGCCCCCCTCCAGCGGCAAGAGGTCGGCAGCCCCCCTCCCAGGTTCGCAGGGGAGCCTTCTTCCCTCTCGTTGGAATACGCTGCAGGAGGCTCATGAGCGGCCCTCGTGACCCCCCCAGGATGAGGCCAGGGGAGGGGGCGGGAAGGGCCCTCCAGGGTCACCACCCACAGGAGCCCTACCTGTACTGCCGGGCCCGATCCATGTATTCGTGCTGCTCCATGCCCTGCGAATCCGCGGCTGAAACGTCTATGATGTTGCTACCGGAAGGGAAGAGCGGAATTAGGAAGCGGGGGAGGGGGGACTTCCTACCCCAGCCCAAACGTGCCGCATTCTTGCCTCAACATCCCCAACGGAGATGTCCTTTCTAAGCTAAGCTGCAGCCCCAAAGGGGACACAACCCCCAAGCACTGCCAGCTCCCCACCCAGTACAGAAAAGGCCTTTTTCAGCCGGTGCAACCAAAAGGTGCCCTGGGCCACAGCAACACCAGGGTGGCATCAGGCTGGGTGCTACAGGCTTTTGGGGGCCTTTTGGGGTCTCCATGTGGATCTCACGGGGGCGTCTTCATCCTCCTCCCCATTTTAGCACCACAACAACCCTGCAAGGTACTCTGAGAGATTGATTCAAGGTCATCCAGTGAGCCTCACAGCCAACCAACATCCTGTAATCTCTGCCAGCAGTGCAAGGGAGCCTAGGGTGGGCCATTTAACTGCCCAGTGCTGTCCTGGGATGGCCTCAGTGGCTTTGCTGCCCAAGGCCTGCTCATGCAGAAGGGGGGGGGCTCAGTGTTGACCCTCTTGTGCCAGGCCAGCAGGGGAAGCAGCGCTATCCTGCAGCACCACAGCCTTCCACCTCCTCAGTCGACATGGCCCTCCCTGACCGGCAGTGGGGGTCTCTGCAAGGTCTCAGCCAGTTGTGGAGAGGCTCCAGGTAGAGCCAAGCCCCCCTCCCCCACGGCACAGAGCACAGGATCCTGTGCTAGGAACAGGGCTCAGCATCCAGTGTCTCTGTTCTCATCCTCAGAAAAAGACCTTGGACTTCCTTGTTCCTGCACGGGGAGAACAAACTTTGAATTCTCAAAAGGCTTCCAGAAGACCGTGCACAGCTCTCTTTCTATGGGACCCGCCCCGCCCCACCTTCTTTCTAACCAGTAGTATAATCAGGGTAAAGAAGCAGGCTGATGCATACTTGAAACCTTCCTATCAGGAAGGAAATTTTTCTCCCCTGGGCTGAGCTCCTGTCTCCAAGGGGAGAACACAGTCACAGAATACAGCAGAATCGCCATTCTGCAGAGGCGGCTGAGCCGCGGAGAAGGATAGAGTTGCTTGACTTGTAGGAAGCCGCACGAAAGCAAGCTGACTCCAGCTGCATCAGGCCCAGGGGCACCTCAGGCATTCTCAACCAGGGTCTTGTGAAATCCTGGGGTTTCTGGACAGCCGCAGAAGGATTTCCCAAATGGGCGAGAGCTAGTTGATTGTCTACATATATTTTAAATGTGTTAAATCGTGATATGACCACATATGGTCAAATTGACCCTATGGCCGATAGTGGGCCCGGGGGGGGGGGGCAAGGGGAGGGGACCCAGGTGGGCACGTCCACAGCTCTGCTTCCCAACCATATTCTCCACTCTGGGGCTTCTCAGAGCCTGAAGGATGTTTCAGGGGCTTCTCAACAGTAAAAAGGTTGAGAGAGGCTAGTCCACCTAAGCCAGCCTCCTGTTTCCCACACTGGCCTGTTCATGCCACCAGGAGGGCATCCAGCCCACCCCTTCTTGGGTCTCCCCCAACAACTGATGCTCGGAGATACGCTGCCTCTGCACACGGAGGACCCACTGAGCCCTTTGTGACCCGCCCTCAGAGGCTCTTTAGGACCAGAACTTCCCCATTTCTCAGAGACTTCCGGCTCCTCCTTGGCGGGAAGAAGCTTACATGGCTGTCTTGGCGAGGATGGACGAGAGCAGCGCCTGTTCATCCGTCCGGGCCGAAGGGAGGCTGTAGCAATTGGACTCCGAGCCATTTAAGGACTTGTTGGGGGGGCTGCTGGCTGGCTGCAGGAGGGGCTTCGACTCCTCCCCCTGCAGAGAAGAAATGAGGGGACCGACGGTCAGGTGAGGGTGCTGCGTGACACTTGCAATGGGCCAACCAGTTCCTCTGAAGCAGGGGTGGTCAAACTGCGGCCCTCCAGATGTCCATGGACTACAATTCCCAGGAGCCCCTGCCAGCGAATGCTGGCAGGGGCTCCTGGGAATTATAGTCCATGGACATCTGGAGGGCCGCAGTTTGGCTACCCCTGCTCTGAAGGGTCAACAACAGGGCAGAGAGGCGGAGGCCTTCCCCTGACGGTGCCTCCTGGCTCTGGGGAACCGGATCAGAGATCAGAGCTGCTGAACGTGGAGGTTCCCCTCCCTCACCATGGCTGGTGGCCACTGACTTGTGCTCTCTGGATCTTATTCCCCCTTGAAGGCCAGTTATTCCTGTGGCCCTCACAATTCACCGCCAAATGCCCTCACAACAAACAAGCAATATGGACAAATGTGATGCAGACATTTCCCCACAAAAAAACACCTTCAAAAATTCTGTTCTGGAAGGCTTTTGCTTTTTCTGCCCCACAGGACCGAAAAGTTACAAGGGGAAGGGCCCTACATTGGGATGGTCAACTTCCCTAAGCGCCAAGCAACTTTTCCTGCCCAAAGCATTGCTAAGTGTCTAGGAGAAAATCTGTTTCTCTTGCACAAGGGAAGGGCCAACCCTGGCCGCCACATGCCTGCTGCAGACAGTGAAGCCCTCAGCTGTCCTTCAAAGCCCTGCTGCAGTCGGAAAGCATCCCTCCACCAGCTGGAGCCATCCCTTCCCAACCCATAAGGAGCCCAGCACAGCCTCTGTCTCCTTCAGGAGAGAGTCAAGTGGGTTGCCATGTAGGTCTGAAGCAACACAATAAAACCAGAGTCCAGCAGGGGCACCTTCAAGACCCACAAAGATTTATTCAAGGCGGGAGCTTTAGAGTGCAAGCTCTTCCTCAGGCTAAGAACTGACCATCATAACCGCAGGAATATATAAGCAGGGAGTTATCACGTGGCTGTGTGTGGGTGCTGTGACACAGTTTACTAATGTGACAGGATTGACTTTTGCTTATATATTCCTGCTGTCATGATGGTCAGTTCTTAGTCTGAGGAAGAGAGCTTGCACTCGAAAGCTCCCGCCTGGAATCAATCTTTGTTGGTCTTAAAGGTGCCCCTGCTGGACTCTGTCTCCTTCAGGCAGGGAGGCCACTGGGCTGGCAGCTTCCTCGGGGCCCTTTGCGAGTTTTGCTCCTTGCTGCGTGTTTGGAGAGTGAGACAGCCATTCCCCCAAGGGAACGCAAGTCCTTCAATGACAGATCATGCAGTGGGCTCTGCTGCAGGCCAGGCTCACCACGGTCCTCCCCACCCCCCAATCTGGGATCCCCGCAGGCCGAGCGAGCCCCTTCCCCTCCCCCCCCTCCCCCGGGGCTGCCTGGAGGGCCCTGGCTCGGCGCTCGCGGGGGCTCATGGGAACTGTAGTCCGGGCCCTCAGGCGCGCCCACTCTGGCGGCCCCTCCCGCCGGAAGAGCCCCTCCCGGCCCCGCCCCGCCCGCCTTGCCTCGTTGGCGGCCTCGTTCTCGCTGCTGTAGCAGCACCCCATGGCGGGACAGGCGGCGGCGGCGGCGCTCCGTCTCCGGGCTGGGCGGGCGACGGTGTCCGGCGAGGGCCACTCCGGTCACATGAGGCCCCGCCCCTCCGCCCCGCTTCGGCGTGCTTCCCTCCCCGGCCTTTTCCCCCTCTTCCGGCCACGTGATGCTACCGAGCTCACGTGACGGCGAGGGGCGGGGAGGAGCCCAGAGGAGGGCGGGCTCTTGGGGGTTCTTTTTTTTTCTTCCGCCTCCCCCCCCTCGCTCGCTCGCTCTCCTTCCCCGACGACCAATCAGAGCCGCGCGAGCCTGGAAGGGGCGGGGTTTCCGGGCTGTCTCCAGGGGGAGTCACGTGAGGGGGCCGGGGCGGCCTCTGGCCTGTGAGAGTGTGCGCTTGCCAACCCCCAGATGGGGCCTGGAGTTCTCCCGGAATTCCAAATTATTTTCTCCCCGGGAGAGAGATCGCCCCCCCCGGGAGAAAGTGGCTGCTTGGAATGCTACTCGGTTGTGCACTTATTTGTCATTTGGCACATGGATCATGCAGCCCGGTTGTCTGGCTGCCAGGCTAGAGGCGTTTGGGGGTGGTTGGCCCTGCCTCAAGCCCCCAGTACTATTATTAATAATAATTATTAATAATATTAATAATAATTTAAAATGTCTCGACCGCCTTCCCCACCGACCTCCCAGGATGTCTGTTATGGGGAGAGGAAGGGAAGGCGACTGGAAAGCCACTTTGGGAGTGGACAGTGGGGTGCCACCCCCCCCCCTTCCAGCTCGTCTCTCCTCCCTCCGGCTCCTGTACCTCCCGAAGCAAGCCCCGTTCCCTTCTCACCACTCCTCCCAAGGCGGTGGCCCGGCTGCTGCCTCTCTCCGCTGAGCCCCTGCTAGGTGTCTGGCCCTTCCAGGCGTTGGGCCCCTCCGTGGCCCTTGGGAGCAGGATGGAATTCCCTCCGTCTTCTCCTGGCTGCCCTTAGCCCGGGGGCTGAGCTGCCCATGGGAGGGAGGCTGGTCTCAGGAGGGGAACTCTGCTCACCATCTTGGAGCCAGGCAGGAGAAGACTGGGAGGAGTGGAGAACAACAGGCAGACAAGGGAGGGCTTTGCTCACAGGCCGCTACAGACAGCCAGTGGCAAAAGGCAACCGCTGCTACCCGGCCAAGTGAGGAGACGCCATCTGGCCATTGCACGCAGGTTGTTCAGGCTCAGGACCGGACCGTGTCCCACTCTCCCCCCTTGTCTCCAAAACCCCTGGAAGGGAGGCAGCGAAAAGACCCTCCTGAGATGCGGGGGGGGGGGGGGGGAGAAGGTGGAGTGTGTGATGGCAGCCCAGGGACACCTGGGTTAGGACAGTCAGGAGGGAAGCGTGCACACCTGTGTGATGTGTACCAGCCGCAAAACAAGCACCTGTGCTATAAACCTGTGGTCCTCCAGATGTTCGTAGACTACAATTCCCATGAGCCCCTGCCAGCAAAACGATGGGGAGAGGCGAGGAGCAGCTCTGGTTCCTGACCTTGCCAGCGCTGATTCCTCCTGCCCTTGTGGACGCTGACACTTTGACCCCTTCAGCAGATGCAAGTGGGAAAGGGGATCTCTGAGCCCTCATACCAGAGTCTGACGATGGGGATAAAGTTGCCAACCCCCAGGTAGAGTTTGGAGATCTCCCACGATTACAATTCATCTCCAGGTGAACAAGATCTGGTCCCCTGAAAACATGGCTGCTCCGTGACATTCTCACTTGCTGAGGTCCCACCCCACCCAGGCTCCGCCTTCAAAATCTCCAGGTATTGCCCCACGCAGAGGTGGCTCCCCTAGACCCCCGGGGGTGGGAGTTGCAAACATGGGGTCAAGATGCAAAGTATAGTCCGCACCTAAATTAAGGCAGGGGAGGAATGCTGAGGGGTGAGATGTAGGGAATTCTCCAGGGCTTCTGCCAAGCCTTCAGTTTGGGGGCAATGAATCAATACCATGGACTGGGGTTTACGATTATTACAAGTTAATAAGTTTAATTTCTACAAATTGTCCCAATACTACAATTGGATTCGTGAACTGTGAATTCGTGCTGCAAAACGCCCTGAGCCACAAGGGAGGGCAGTCTAGAGATGTAATAAAATAAATTGCTTGTGAATGGGCTCAGGGCAGGGCAGGCAAGCAGAGGGAAAGCAGGCTCTCGCTCTCTGGCCCCACGGAGGGGGGGTTATCCTGCAGAAGTCTTCAAGCAAAGGTTGGATACACACTTTTCTTGGATGCTTTAGGATGCTTAGGGCTGATCCTGCGTTGAGCAGGGGTTGGACTAGATGGCCTGCATGGCCCCTTCCAACTCTATGATTCTGTGATTCTCTGATAAGTCCCTGGGAAAAGAGCGGGATCAGTTTCTCACTTGACTGAGCTCTGGAGAGCCTTGGGCATCTGGATAAAGGAGCTAACGAATGCCCTGACTTCACAGCCCTTGGTGGAAAAATGACCTCGTGGCAAATCAACGCCTCCTTATCTGTGCCTCAGGGAAGGCTCTGCTGTTTGGGATCCAGATGTCTGGGTGTTTTTGCCCCCTTTCCCCTGATGTCTGGCAATGATAAAGGCCCACCCTCCCTTTCCTTGGGGGCAGGGAGGTCCCTTAGAAGTCTGCATCTCTCAGACCGGCTGTGGGCCCTTCTCCAAGCCAAGAGAAAAACCAACAGCCTCCAGGGCTGCAGTTGATTGTTTGGGAGAGGAGGAGGAGGAGGAGGAGGAGGAGGAGGGCTAATTACAGGGCTGGTTCCTCACCCCCCCCCCTACACACACACACACCCTCCCGCCCAGCCCTCTTTCCTTTTACTGCCCTTCCTGGATTTCCGGCAGCAGTGCCTTCTAGACCAAACACATCCCTGTGGTTTCCATGCTGGTTCCCAGCCTTGGCTTGCGTTTGCAGAGCCCCCAGGCAGCCTGATTGAAGGACAGCGCTGGCCAACCAGCCGGCCAGGGAGGCTTATAGAGGCAGACCAGAACGGGACAAAGGAAGACGGGGAACCCCACCTGCCCTGCCCTGCCCTGCCCTGCAAGTGCCCCAGCGAGAGCACCAGCCCGAGAAGCCACAGACCAGGAGCCCATGCAGGGCAGGTTGCTCTGCCCGGGGAGGTAAGGGGTGCGGGGGCATGCTGAGAACAGCAGCTGAGCTTTGGGGTGGCCTTGCTAAATGGGGGTGGTCCGCCCATCCCATGGGATGAGAACGCAGTGGGCAGAGCTGCCAAACGAAGCAGCTCCCAGAGCTTTCTTCAGAAGGCCGCTGGGTCCATCTGCAGCAGAACAGGGCGAGACTGTAACTCAGTGGCAGATTCCCTGCCTGGCATGCAGAAGGTCCCTGGTTCAAGCCCCGCCAACTCCAGGACCAGGCAGGGGGGGATGGGGAAGGCCTCTGCTCGGGACCTGCCTGGAAAGCTGCTGCCGGTCTGAGCAGGCAGCTTCATGTGTAACAGCTGCCCAGAATGTGTTTCATAACCACCACTAACAAGGAAGAATTCAACCGATCAGGGGTGGTGTACAGCCGTGGTCTTTGTCATGTGCAGCAATGCACAATATTTTAGATATTTCAGATGCGTAGTGTGTTGTATATATTTCTAGTGTACACTGAGGTGCTGTTTTAAGTGTGGTGTGCGTTCTCTTCTTTATAGCCTCTTGACAGTGTGTTGATTTTGAGGAGGCTCCCAAGAACTGGCTGGAGAGCTAGTATTACAATGGCTCATCAACTCAGAACAATTCCCCGGGAGAAAAATGGCTGCTTTGGGAGGGGGACTCTCGGGCATCCCATCCCACGGAAGCCCCTCCCCAATCCTACCCTCCTCAGGCTCCACCCCCCAAATGTCCAGGTGCTTCCTAACCCAGAGCTGGAACCCAACCTAACCCAACCTAAGAGATGGAAAGCCAGAGAGAGTCCCCCCTCCAAAGCAGCCATCTTCTCCAGGGGAACTGGTCTCTGTAGGCTGGAGAGGAGCTGTCAGTCTGGGGGCATCTCCTGCGGCACCTTCAAGGTCAGAAATTTAATTCTGGGTAGAAGCTTTTGTGTGCAGGCACAGGAAAACTTCTAGCCAGAATTAAACGTTATGGGTGTGAAAGGTCCCACCGGACTCGAACTTTGTCTGTCTTTGCCGGGCCCGGCCCAAGCCATGCTCTCCTCCAGGTGTGCCTTTCTCCTCCAGGTGCCCCATGGACCTCCGCCTCCTGCCGTTTGCTCTCCTGATGGCTGCCTGGAGCGTGCCCTCCTCTTCCTCCTCCCCCCACCCCCCGGCCCACCCGGGCTCCAGGCGCAACAGCTGCAAGCCGGTGCCGGACACCATGACCCTGTGCCACGGGGTGGGCTACAGCGAGATGCGCCTGCCCAACCTCCTGGGCCACGACAGCGTGCGGGAGGCCCTGCAGCAGTCCGCCTCCTGGGTGCCCCTGCTGAGCAAGCGGTGCCATCAGGACACCAAGAAGTTCCTCTGCTCCCTCTTTGCTCCCGTGTGCCTCAGCCAGCTGGAGCAGCCCGTCTTGCCCTGCCGGTCGCTCTGCGAGGCCGTGCGCCACGGCTGCAGCCCGGTCATGCTGGCCTTCGGCTTCCCCTGGCCGGAGATGCTCAACTGCAGCCGCTTCCCGCAGGGCGACGACCTGTGCATCCCTCCCGCCAGCCCCGAGGACAGGCCGCCGCCGCCCCGGAAGGAAGGTGAGTGGCAGGGCCTGCAGCGGCCGAGGGCAGGGGCCGGGGCGGTGGGCAGTCCCACACCCGCCTCGCTCTTCTTGGGCTCCTGCTTCTTGTGCTCAGAATTACATGCGAGCTCTAATCAGCCGCCTAGCTCATGTGCCCTTACGTTGCTCTTGTGAATGGCCGCCCTCCCCAGTGTCCTGCTGGTCACAGCCTGGCTCAGCTCTCGGGTCAAGGGGATGGCCGTGTGAGAAAAGAGCCAGAGTCCAGCAGCACCTTCAGGCTGGACAACCCCTGTGGCCGGGGAGGCGCTTGGGGGAGTCACCACCGTCTCAAAGCTGATGGAGTCCCATCCTGTAGCACTAAATATGGCGCCTTCCATGGAGGAAGATCAAGACAGGGAGCCTCGGCTGGAGAGAAGAGCCAGCGGCACCATCAGGACTGGCAACGTGTGTGGCGGGGGAGGAGCTTCCGTGAGTCCCCGCTCACGTCCTCCCCTCCAGCTAGGGCAGTGGCTCTCCACCTGGGGGCCGGGACCCCTTGGGCGGGCGCCGCACCTGTTGCCGCTCCTCCTGAAGGTGCCCACCAATTCATATACAGTCGTGAACCGTGGATCTTCATGCCATTGGTCAGTTTGGGTTTAATTTCCGTGAAAGAACCCTGGCACCATTTGATGGTTGGGGGTCCCCACCACAGGAGGGGCTGGATGAAAGGGCTGCGGCATCAGGAAGGCGGAGAAACACAGGGCTAGGGCAAGAGTCCATCTCCGTTCTGAGGGGCTAAACGGGGTGCCCCCCATGGAGAGCGACTGGAGTGGGCAGCCCTGTTAGGCTCCCTGCAGCAGGGAGAAGGAGCCAGAGTCCAGGAGCACCTTCAAGACTAATGATATTTGGGGCAGGGGAGGAGCTTTCGTGAGGCCCATTGTGACTCAGAAAAGCTCCTCCCCTGCCACAACTTGCGTCCTTCGCACCAGGGTCCGGTCCTCATAGCTTCTCCCCCTTGAGCAGCACAGTCCAACTTTCTGCCAAAGGCCTCTCAGCTCCCTCAAGTGCCTTGCGGGTGAAAATGTTTTCAAGCCCATTTTCACGGATTGGGTGGGGGTTGCCCAAGGGGGCCCAGCGGCTTCTTGCAGTGAAGACTCCCGTGGGCGGCTGTGCAGATCTGAAGCAGCATGACTGAGTCCAGGGGCACATGAGGCCACAACGTGGCCCGGTTGAAAGACACATTTTCACCGTGCTCCTCAGCGGCTTCATCAGGTGAGAGCGAAATGTACACGGAAGCTCCACACTGCTTTGCCAAATGTCTGTAGGCAACGTCTCTTTAATCGCAGAGCACGATTGTTATAGGCAGAAAAGTGCTTGCAAAGAATAACTTTTGCGGGGGACCGAGGGCCGGTGGCTTAGCCTACAAAGCTTGTCTGTCCTCCCTGCAGGAAGGTCTGCCAGTTTCTCCACTTATTTCCCACACAAAGGTCGCCAGACCTACCCGGCATCCTGATGTTCACCAAACTGTGTCTCCACCCCCCCTCCCCCTCCCCCTGTGCAGATACCGTCTGTCCGGCCTGCCTTGACAAGGGGAACAGTGAAAAGGAGTTTTTGGGAAACTTCTGCAGCCAGGACTTTGGTGAGTTCCCTTTTCTCGTAATGGTGGCCAGCCAGGATCAGGGCTGCCAGCGGGGGCCAGCTGGAGGAGCAGAGAAACTCCACGGGCAGCTGTGCGGAGGGGGGGGGCTGCCAAATCTGGACTAGGAGAACCCTGGAGATAGGGGGTGAAGGCTGGAGGGGGGAGACCTCAGCAGGGCTATAACCAGAGTGACCCCTTTCCCAAGCAGCCTCCTCCTCCAAGGGCGCCGATCTGCATAGTCCGGTCAGATATCATGCTGGGAGAGCTGCAGGCCCCACCTGTGGGGGTGGGAAAGGTCAAAATGAGCCACGGGCCAACTGCTGACGGCCCCCTTCCCTCCCCCAGCGCTGAAAATGAGCATCAGGTCTTTGTCCGGCGTGGAAGGGGACCTGAAGGTGCTGCCGGAGAGCAGGGGCCGCACGCTGTACAAGAAGGACGGCTGGTCGGAGGAGGAGCTGAAGAGGCCCGCCCTGTGGCTGCCCGGCGGAGAGGGCTGTCTGTGCAAGGAACTGGCGGGGCCGGGGGCCACGGTCCTGGCCATGGGGCAGAGGGTCGCCGGCCGGCTCGTCATCTCGTGGGTCCGGAAATGGCGCCACGGCGAGAAGGAGATGAAGAAGCTCTCCCGGGCCGTGCGGAAGCTGCGTTGCTAGAGGCCCCGTCCCTCCCCCCAACGAGGGCCAAGAAACACCTTTCCTTTCCTCTCCTCCTGGCTCCGATTCCCCAGTATCCCCCTCGGCTGGCCTCATCCCATCCGATCCCAGAAGCTCAGCAGAGCCCCCTTGGAGGAGAGACCCCCGAGGAAGTCCGGGATGCCGGCACCGAGGCAGGCCTTGGCCAACTGCCTTCGAGGGCTTTTAGCTTCACAACGACCCATGAGGGTAGGCTAAGCCCATGGCCAGCCAGTGAGGTGATGCAGAGATGGAAGCTGGGTTTCCCACCATGCCAGCACACGGCTGTGACCACTAGGCCCCCCCCCCCGTGCCTGGCCTCCCCTCCTTTGCACTTCTTGTGCACAATGATGGCTGCCCTGTCCAATCGGAGCAGGCCCCTGATCATCCCAGCCCTCGGATCCCTCCCCTCTCTGCCGGACGATTCAAACATCTGCAATGTTTCCCCTTTGCGTCAGGTCTTCATTTCCGGTGGCAAAAGAGTAGGCCTGGCTCAGAGCCAGAAGGGGCTGGAGAACCGGCCTTGGCTCCCTCCCCAAAGTAGGCTTTGCGTGTTTTGGGGGGCCGTGCACAAGCCCCCTCCCGTTTGGCCAGAGGCACAACTGCTGTGAGAAGCCGTGCCCTTCCCTCCTCCACGCTGCCTTTCGCCCTCAAGGGTTGCCGGGGAGGGGGCGGGGTGGGCCACTGAGATCTGACATCATCGCACAAGGGGAGATCTGCCTTGCAGGGCTGCTTTGTTACGAATTACGTCTAATTAAAAGACACTTTTCCCAGAGGGTGTGTTTCATTTCAGAGCCGCGGGGGGGGGCGTGGGGGGGCTGGACATTGCTGTGCCAGAATGCAGAAAGGTGGGGGGGAGAGGGGGGAAAGCTATTCTGTGGTGGGTTGCCAACCTCCAGGTGCAGCCTCTCTCAGCCTCCCCTCCCTCACAGGGTGTCTGTTGTGGGGAGTCGAAAGGGAAGGGCATTGGAAGCCCCTTTGAGCCTCCTTCAGGTAGGGAAAAGCGGCATATAAGAACCAACTCTTCTTTTCAAAATAAGAGAGTTTTATTTACTAAATGGAAATTAAATACTTGAGGGTAAAATGCTTTTTACAAAGAAAATGGCAAGTGTGCAGAAAGAAGAAACAAGAGTATTAAAAGACTGAAACTTTCCCCTATGAAAATACCAGCTTGGAGGGTGGGAGGCTAAGAGAAGGAGAAATTGCAAATTCAGAGGCAATCAGCTGCTTGAAGACGGCCAGTGAGGGGGAGCTCCCCACCTCCTCAGGCAGCCCCTTCCCCTGGTGAACTAGACTCCTGGAATCCTAGAGTGGGAAGGGGTCATGCAGGCCATCTAGTCCCACCCCCTGCTCAGTGCAGGATCAGCCTCCAGCATCCAGGAAAAGGATCTGTCCAGCCGCTGCTTGAAGACGGCCAGTGAGGGGGAGCTCCCCACCTCCTCAGGCAGCCCCTTCCACGGCTGAACTAGACTCCTAGAATCCTAGAGTGGGAAGGGGCCATGCAGGCCATCTAGTCCCACCCCCTGCTCAGTGCAGGATCAGCCTGAAGCACCCAGGAGAAGGATCTGTCCAGCCACTGCTTGAAGACTCCAGTGAGGGGGAGCTCCCCACCTCCTTAGGCAGCCTATTCCACTGCTGAACTAGACTCCTAGAATCCTAGACTGGGAAGGGCCCACAAAGGCCATCTAGTCCCACCCCCTGCTCAGTGCAGGATCAGCCTCCAGCATTCAGGAAAACGGTCTATCCAGCCGCTGCTTGAAGACGGCCAGTGAGGGAGTTCACTGCATCAGATCCAAGATGAGATCCCTGAGCCCTTCTGCATCCCAGTCGGAGGGTGGGAGAGGTGCGGAAAGAGCACAGCTGCATCAAGCTCCATCATATACGCACTTGAGGCCTCAGGGATCTCTTCCTCCTTGTGCCTGACCATGGGAGCTTCGGTGCTCCAGAGCTCAGACCATGGAAGTCTTTTGTTTTCTAAGGTGCTGCTTAAGGATGGATGCCGGGTCTCCCCTGTGCCCTGGTGGGTCATGGGGGTCTACGTCTGCCAGGGCCAGGTTGGGAAACTCCTGGAGATTTGGGGATGGAGCCTGGGAAAGAGAGGGGGGGCAGGGGGCAGAAGGCCATGGAGACCAGCCTTCGTTTCTCCAGGGGAACCAATCTCTGGTCTGGAAAGGAGATGCAATTCTGGGGGGGGAGTGGGGAGGTCCCCCAGGGCACACCTGGAGGCTGGCATCCCTGGTGCTACTGGACTAGAAGCTAGCAGCTTGACTGGACCAGCAGGGTCACCCACTGAAATGCTCTCCTGTCTGCCAGAAAGGGGGGCTGTACGTCCGCCGGAGAACTGAATAGCTCTTTGCTACTGAGCAAAGTGCCTCTTCCGCACCCAGAAGATCTCCAGGGCTCACCTGGAGGCTAGCAACCCTCTTATCCTCTAATCTCCAGGAATGTCTGAACTCAGAGTTGGCAATCCCCCCCCCCCCAATCCTAATGGGTCATGGGTGTCTCCCACCAGCTTGCAAGGGACCCTTCACCTTGGGTGAAACCTTCTGCTGACTCCACGCCATGATGAGGTTTGCAGCCCCGGCTGGCCCAGGAGGCCTCCGGGGACCTCTGCGAAATGGGCGAGGAACCCTCTGATGGGCTGGAAGCCACTGCTGCCTCCTTTTGTGCCACCTGGAGGGGCGCTTCCTACTCCGCCCAGCTCCAGAGGGCCAGGTGCAGACAGGTAACCAGAGACCTCATCCATCTTTGATGGGCTGGGCGGGCAGCAGCTGGGCCCACTCATCCGTCGAGCGCAAAGGGCCTCCCTGGGTCAGCCTCCGAGGGGTCGGTGTGCGGAGACGAGGACGGCGGGCATTTGGGGCCAAGGCAGGGGTGAGAACCCCTTCTTGCACTTTTCCAGGTGAGCCACAGAGAGAAAGAAAGCCCCTCATGAGCCCCGATGCCCTCGAGGTTTCCCTTCCCCCTTTTTTGGGGAATCCACTCTGTGGTTTGGGTCCCGCAGAGGAGCATTCTGGTGGGGCCGGCGAGAGCCGCTGGTCTTCTCCAGGGTGGTGGGGCTGAAAACCGGCCCCAGGGGCTGCCCACTCTGCACCAGCTCTGCCTTCCAACGTCCTTTCTGTTTTCCTGAGCAGATGCCTTTTTCTGATGTGCTGAACTGAAAATGTTGCCTGTTACATCTTTTCCGCTGTAACCTCTAAAGAACTCCTGTAACTATTGCTTTTTGTAACCCATGACTTGCATGTTGTACAGAAATGGCATTTTTAAGCTTTATCTTGGGCAATATAAGAGATCCGCTAAAAACTCTAAAATGCCCTTTCCCCGGGGGGTGGGGGGGTGGAGACCTGGCATGCTGAGGGAGAAGAATTTTTAGTTTAATCCCCCCCCCCCCGATGCTTCCTTCTTCCTGAGGTTTTGCATGTATTTTAACTGCATTTTAATTTCTTGTAATAATGTGGAGGGGGGCACTTGATTTTACTGGTTTTAATATGTGATTTTATCACAGAAGTTTAAATCTTTCCGCTGCCTTGGTGGCCCTTGGGAAGGCCAGGTACAAATGCTGTGAATACTAAAATAAATCTCAGCCATGGAGCCATGCAAGGATGGCCACGCTCCCCTCCCCCACAGGCAGCCAGTAGGGGAAGGGGGGTAGGGTTACCAGAACAGGCGGGGAATCTTCTAGAGATGCGGAGATGGGGTCTGGGGGGCAAGGCCCGAGGATCCACCTTCCAAAGGATCCTTTTTCTCTGGGGATCTCTGCCATCTGGAGATGAGCTGAACCTCCGGGGGATCCCCAGGCCCCACCTGGATGCTCTCATCCCTAAGCCACGCAACGCGACATTAATCCGTTGCGCATGTCTGCAGAGTGCAGGAGCTCATTGGTGCCTGTTTTGGGAATGAGAGGCCGTCAGCCTCCCGAGTTCAGGCAAAAGTCACCCTGGGGCCAAGCCTTCCCATCATGTTTCTGCCCTGGAGCTGATGGGTGGAGATTCAATCAAAGGTGTTTGGGGCTAAACATGAGGAAGTCAGAGCGTTTTTGCCTTCTTCTGGGCATAGAGCAGGTCACCACAGGGTCTGGGAGGGGTGGTCCTTGTGAACTTCCTGCCTTGTGCAGGGGGTCGGACTAGATGGCTGTCGAGGTCCCTTCCAGCTCTGTTTCGATGCTTCCGTGTCTCTCACAGGTTCAGGACCTTCGGCCGCTGCCTTCTCTCCCGGCGATGGTCTCCCCAGCCATTGCGCTGGCCTTCATCCCGTTCGTGTTCACCCTCCTCCTCCGCTACCGCCACTACTTCCTCCTCTTCTACCGGGCGGTGCTGGTGCGGCGGCTGCGGGACTACCTGACGGGCATCCCCAAGGAGGAGCGGGCCTTCCAGTACGTCTTGACCCACGCCATCCCCGGGGACCCCCTGCACATCTTGGAGACGTTTGACCAGTGGAGCTACCACTGCGAGTACCTCAGTCATTTGGGGCCCCAGAAAGGTGAAGCAGCCGAGGGCACTCCACGGGCAGGGAAGACTAGGTCCTCCCTCCCTTCCATTTTAGGGAGGGAGGGAGGGAGGGAGGGAGGAAGGAAGGCAGGGAGGGAGGCAGGGAGGGAGGGAGGCAGGGAGGGAGGGAGGAAGGCAGGGAGGGAGAGAGGGAGGGAGGGAGGAAGGAAGGAGGAAGGGAGGGAGGGAGGAAGGAAGGCAGGGAGGGAGAGAGGGAGGGAGGAAGGCAGGCAGGCAGGCAGGGAGGAAGGAAGGAGGAAGGGAGGGAGGAATGCAGGCAGGCAGGCAGGGAGGGAGGGAGGGAGGGAGGCAGGGAGGGAGGAAGGAAGGAAGGAAGGAAGGAGGGAGGGAGGGAGGGAAGGAAAAGAATAGGACAGGAAGGAAGGAAGGTCTGTCCAGGATTAAAGGAAAGGAGGGCGGGAGGGCATCTAGAGTAGCTTGGAGATCAGTTGTAAGTCCAGAAGACCTTCAGGTCCACCTGCCTTGTTGGGCCTGCTGTGCCCTTCCCCTGGTGACCGCTTTCCTTTGGGGCTTCCAGCGAAGATCCTGGAGCGGCTGATCTACGAGAAGTGCCCCCTCTCCGTCCTGGAGCTGGGCACCTACTGCGGCTACGCCACGATCCTCATCGCTCAGTCCCTCCCGCTGGGCGCTCGCCTCTACACGGTGGAGATGGACGTCCGCAAAGCCACGGTGGCCGAGAAGGTGATCCGCCTCGCCGGCTTCGACGATGACACGGTGAGTGTCTCGGAATGCAGGGGGGCCCCTTGCCACCCCCCTGGGAAGCCAGCCTCCGTGCGGCAACTGCCTGGGGGAAGTAGGGCTCCCAACCCCCCACTGGGGGCTTGAGATCTCCAGCTACTGACGAATCTCCAGGCAACGGAGAGCAGTTCACTGGGAGGAGACAGCCCAGTTGGTTAATGGATTCCGTGGTGTTATACCCTCCTGAGGTCTCCCTCCCCTCTCCCCAGGCTCTAGCCCCAAAACCTCCAGAGGATGGAGCGTAAAGGACAGGGACCTCAGTGGGGTATATAAGGGTTCAAGCTCCCAAGTAGCCATTTCTCAGGGGGAACCAATCTCTGTAGTGTCGAGATGAACTGGAATTCCCACGTCCTATCTGGAAGATGGCATCCCTGAACCTCTGTGGGGTACTATGCTATGAATTCACCCTCCCAAGCATCCATTTTCACCGGGGAACTGATCCCTGTAGTCCGGAGATAAGCTGGAATTCCAGGGGGTCCCCAGGCCCCACCTGGAGGCTGGCATCCCTAGCATAGAGGCAGGTAGAGTTGCCAGCTTCCAGGTGGAGCCTGGAGAAGTGCTGGAATTTGAGATGCTCTCCAGATGACAGAGCCCAGTTCCTCAGAGGGAGGGGGAAACGGCTGCTTTGGGGTGAGGGAATCCATGTTTCTTCCACGCAGTTGAGCCCTCTCCCCTTCACAGAGCCTGCTGTCCCCTGGCTTTGCCCCCAGATCTCTGGGAACTGCTCAAGCCAGAGCTGGCAGACTGGCAAATAAGCCCCCTGCCACGTTGCCAACACCTGGAAAACGCACTGGGTCGCCAGCAGCAAGAGGACTTTGGAGTGTGTGCAGAGAGCCTTTCTCTTGCTGTCTGCTGACCGGCCTCCCGTTTGGGAAAGAGCTTCCGACCCTTTCGAAACTGAGTGCTGGGGGTCCTGTGGCTCTGCCACCGAAGGGAGCACTGCAGGTCAATGCCCCGTCCTTTGTGCCATTCCTCCCCCGTCAGTCCGTCCCCAGGGCCGGCTGTCGAGGCCAGCATTACCTGCTCTGCCTGGCAAAGGGGCCTTCCCAACCTCCTGCTGGAAGCGCGGGAGTGGGAGCTGCTTTGGTCCCCCCCCCCGCCCCATATGCCCCCTCTGGGCTCTGCCACAGTGCATCATGTCCTGCAGCGACACTCCCCCTACAAACCTCTGAATCCTACCCTGCTGCACTGCAGGAGGGATGTGTCCCGGCTGCAGCCTTTCTAAGCCAACAAGATCCTACATTTCCTGAGGGGCTCTGAGGGTTGCCAACCTCCAGGTGGCACCAGGAGCATCCCCAGACGACCAAGATCAGCTCCCCTGCAAAAATGGCAGCTTTGGAGGCATTCTCCCCTGCTGAGGCCCCTCCCCTCCCCAACCCCCCAGCTGTTTCCTAACCCAGAGCTCCAGGACGGTTGGCCTTGTTCCCAGGGGAAGCGCTCTTCCCTGTGGGAGGCATTCTTGGGGGAGACCAGAGCCCTGAGAGCCGGGCTTCATCTCTGCAGATCTCACAAGGCTAACTTGGCCCCTGGGGGGCGGATAGTGGCCTGGTGCAGCCGAGTCATACGGTTTACTATTTTTATATGCAGTACTTTATAATTCAATGACCCCCTCCTTATCCCAGCCATCTTGTGTTGACTTTTAACTCATTCCCCTTCTGCTTTAAGTGTTAGTCACTGCAGTGAGTCACTGCAAAACCCTGGGGGGAGTGGCCTGTAAAAAAAAATCTAATAAATCAATCTGGAAAAGAGCCGGACTCCAGGAGCGCAGGAAAGGCGAACATTTATGGCAAGGTGGGAGCTTTTCGGAGTCACGGCTCACTCCTTCAGGACGCGTCAGCCTGTGAGTCTCTCTGTGGCAGCAGAAAAGAGCCAGAGTCCAGGAGCCCCTTCAAGACTAACAAAACTGGGGGCAGGGGAGGAGATTTCACTTCTTCAGATTTCGGTGACGCTGGAAAGCTCCTCTGCTGCCACAAATGCTGTGAGTCTTGGAGATGCTGCTGAACTTGGCTCTTTGCTGCTTCTACAGACAGACTCACACGGCTGCCCATCTGGATCTCTCTCCCTGGAAGGCACTGCATGGACTCCGTCCACCTTGTGATAGAAGGACAGGTGGACTCTCATTCTAGCTGCATCCGAGGAAGTGAGCGGCAACTCCCAAAAGCTCCTCCTCTGCCCTACGTTTTGTCACTCCTGAACTCTTTTCTGCTGCTGGTACAGACAAGACCAGGGTTAGTTAAACTGCGGCCCTCCCGATGTCCACGGACTACAATTCCCATGGGCCCCTGCCAGCAAACGCTGGCAGGGGCCCATGGGAATTGTAGTCCGTGGACATCTGGAGGGCCGCAGTTTGACTACCCCTGGACAAGACGAACACGGCTCCCCATCCTCAATCAACCTGATGAATAAGTCCAGGGGACTTGGCTGCTTCTTCCCTCCCTCCCCCCTGCAGGTGGAGCTTATTGTGGGGCCCTCGGAAGAAGTCATCCCCCAGCTCAAAGAGAAGCACGGCCTGCTCCAAGCGGACTTTGTCTTCATGGACCACTGGAAGCGCTGCTACCTGCGGGACTTGCAGCTTCTTGAGGCCCACGACCTTCTGCCCGAGGGGGCCACGATCCTGGCCGACAACATCATCTTCCCTGGGGCTCCCCAGTTCCTCCAGTACGTCAAGGCCTGTGGCAAGTACCAGTGGAAGCTCCACCGGACCAGCCTGCAGTACTTCCGGGCCATTCGCGATGGCATGGCCCAGCTCTCCTACACGGGTCTCAAGCGATGAGCGGCTGCCTCAGAGGAGCCATTGAGGGGCACCCTGATTATCAGTCACTCCTTTGACACATTAATACCCGCCCTTTCTGTCCTCGTCAGGGTCACCAAGGTGGCTAAGAGATTAAAAAGAAATCTACAAAATCGTGTCTTAAAAATCATTCAACTAAAACAATCAAAACTGAAGCTAAAAATCACATTAAAAAAACATTAAAACAATAACTGAAACAGAAAGCTGGAAGGAGGGGGTCACCGATGGGGCTCTAAACAGAAAAGGCCTTTGCCCGCTGGGAGAAGAGTGCAACAGAAAGTGACAAACAAGCCTCCTGCAGGAGAAAGCTCCAGAGTTCAGGGGCCACAACCAAAAAGGCCCTCTCCCAGGTTGCCACCCACCTAATCTCAGAAGGTGGGGGCACCAAACCAGAGCTTCTAAAGGTGACCATAAGGGCCAGGAGGTTCATAGGAGAGGGAGTACTCTTTGGGTGTGTTGGGCTCAAATCACAGAGGGCTTTGGAAGTCAGTACTTTGACTTGTGCTCAAGCAGAGCTGGTGTAGATGGGTCAACACTGGGGTGATAAACTCCCTACGATCCACTAGAATCAACATCCTGGCTGCAACATTCGGTACTAGGGTTGGGGGCTTCAGCACCCAACCCTATTCTGTACCAACTGTGGCTTCTGGACACTGCAGTAATCTAATCTAGATGTAACCAGGGCATGCACCCACTGGCCAGATCTTTTCTGCCCAGAAAGGGCAGCAGCTGACGAATCAATTGAAACTGGTAGAAGGTGGGCCCATCTACTGCCGCCGTCCGCTTCTCCAGTAGGAGGCCTGGGTCCGGTGCACCCCCAGAACCTGGATCCATTCGCTCAAGGGGAGTGCTGTCCTGTCCACAACAGAACAGGTCATCCTTCAAGCGGAAGGAAGAGGAAAAGAAATACAAGCTGACTGCTTAGCTTCCAAGATCTGGCAAGAACAGACTAGCCTGCAACATCCAAGTCTGGGCCATACTTAGGTCATTTGTCACTGTCCGCCTCTACTTAGAGAACCTGGACCCCCTTGATGGTCTCCCGCCCAATTACTTGTCCAGACAGATCTGCTTAGCTTCTGAGATCTCGTGAGAGAATGCTAGCTTGGGACAAACAAGGCCAGGGCCAAAGAGTCATTAGTCTGCAGAGCAACCACAGACATTATTGGTGGAGGCTGGACCAGAGGGACCTTCATTGGCCCGATCCAGCAGGGCTCTTCTGAGGTTCTTATCAGGGGAAGGCGTTGCTGTCCTGTTGCTAGTCCTCCAGAGGAATTGGTTGGCCCTGTGTTGAGACAGGATGCTGGGTTAGATGGACCACTGGATTGATCCAGCAGGGCTCTTCTGACAGTCCCCCCAGTCCAATGATGGAATCTCAGGCCACACCACAATGGGGATAAAGAACAGGAAACAAACTCATTTAATTGCCAAGGTTTCTGCCCAGAGGAGGCCACAAACAGTTAGGGCTCACCCGCGCACAGAGACATCTCCCGAGGGAACCCGGCAGGCAAGTTCAGAAACTACAATCCATTCCTTTCTGGAGTTTTCTGCAGGCTCCAGAGCGACAGTGAAGGAGTGTGCAGGGACAGTCCGGTAGCCGAACACAGTCTCCCATCATTTCCAGTCAAGGATTCAAGGCCAATGCGGAGCCTCCGAAAACCCCCCTTCCCGTGATGTCCCACCTGGTCATGCTGCTGCAGGAGATGCTCCCAGGCAGGAACCGGTTTCTGCTCCTTTTGCCCCCTTGCCTAGATCATCCACTGGTCTTGATCTTGCTCAGCTCCCTCCATATCCACCTGGGGAGGGAGAAAAGGAGGAGGACGGAGAACGCTTGAGAGGCAAAGAGGATCCGAACGCCAACAAGCAGCAGATGGGACTCTTGTGAGAACGCGAGCTGGAATTTTCCCAGGGGAGTCCCCAGCCTTGAAACTCCCATCAGCCCTCCCTCACTGTTCTACCCGAGATACTGGTGTGGACCAAATAGGCCGAGGAACACAGAAGTATAGAAATGTATTATATATAAACCAGGGTGGACAATCTGTGGCTGTCCAGATGTCTATGGACTACAATTCCCATGGGCTGCTCACACAAACCATGTATTTACCAAAGCTCAAGGTAATTAAAAATATTATATTAAAAATCCATAAAAAGGGAATACTTCTTTTTCCGGTAGGTCACACTCATATCAGTCTAATGTGTACACCGTAAGTACAAAAACATTGATTTATTTAATGTTTTTAAAAAATATTTTAATTACCTTGAGCTCTGGTAAATAAATTTATTTAATATATATTTCTAATATACTTTTGCTTTCCTAGACTCTTTTGTCCTCTCCTGTTTTCCAGCCTGGGTTTTCTGTTCCCCTTTCTTTTTTATTGCTTGTTGACCTTGTGGGGAATTCGCATCCAAGATGCAGCCAAGCCCTGTTTGAACACTCAGACGTCCCCTTTCCCAACTAAATAAGGAAACCAATGAGCTGCCAGTCCTCACCGGGGAGAAAAGCAGGCTATAAATAAACAAACAGGGTTGTGAGTGTCCTGCATAGTGCAGGGGGTTGGACTAGATGACCCAGAAGGTCCCTTCCAACTGTATGATTCTGTGAAATAAATATATTGCAAAGGCCCAGTCAGACCTCGTTAATCTCCCCGTCATCGGGAGACTCGTTGTAGTCATTCATCTCATCCATGTCTTGCATGTCCTCATCGTCTTCAGAATCTTCCTCGCTGTCTTCATCGTCTTCGTCATCCTCCTCTTCCTCCTCATCATAAGTCTGCTAAGGCAAAGCCAAAGACAAGTTGTAATTTCCCCATCACCTCTCTTCACCTGGCATCCCTCCATTCCTCCTTCCACTGTCACACAACCGCCCCTCCACAGGCAAGCATTTGCCTGGCCACATTTTGGATTAAAATTCCCTCCTTGACACCTTTGGCTGAGAAGGTGCTCCCCCACCAGCACCTCCTAGTGCTGTCCACCTTCATGCCCAAGGGTCCGCACCTCTCTCTGCCATACAGATTGCCATGGCTAATGTATCTTCCAAGCCACTAAACACCTCTCTGAACAACATTCTGTCTTCTGTTTGCCCCACCCTCTCCCTACAGCCTCTGCTTGTCATGCAGAAGGTCCCAGGGTCAATCCCTGGCAGGATTATGCTGTCTTTCAACTCTGAAATTTCTGTTTGTTTTCAGATTTCTGTGGGATTATATTTGATTTACACTACACGTAAGAAACAAGGAAGTGAGAGTGGGGTAGATTCTAGTTTTACACTGAAGATGTAGTAGAAGGATCCAGGAAATTGGTGAGAATGTTTGGGACAGTGTCTGACTCTTCTTGCTGCAGCTGCACTTCCCAGCAAGAGGCGTTCCATGGCAGCTTGCCTTTGGGGAGTAGTGACCCTGGACTTCCTTGGTGCCTAGACTTCCAGTCCTGACCAGCATCCTGAAGAAAACGAGATCTTCAGATGGCGGGCTGATTCCTGACAGAGCAGTTCCTCAGGCTTCCTCAGGAAATGGTTGGTTTTCCTGCTTCAGAAGCTTTTAAGCAGAGGCTAGAGAGCCATCTGACAGAAATGCTGATTCCGTGAATTTAAATGGTGACTGGGTGGGCAGATGGGGCTGTGTCTATGTTTGGCTCTTGTGGCCCTTTCTTCCGCCTTCTTGCAAGCCCAGGGAACTACCAATCCCCACTTTGCGATCAGAAGGCAAATTTCCTCCAGTCCAGGGATTGCGGGGGAGGGGGGCATCATCCCGGCATGGAAGTGGGGCCAAAGTAAGTGGGCGGGTAGTTGTGAATCTCCTGCATTCTGCAGGGGGTTGGACTAGATGACCCTGGAGATCCCTTCCAACTCTACAATTCTAACCATTGCCCTAAATAAACATGCTTCCGTCTGCCCCAGCCCCTCGTAACAAACTCCCAGTCTCTTAAATGCCAATAACACCCCGTGACTCCCTCTTGGCCAATCCAGCCTCCTGCCCAATAAAGCTGACATGGTAACAGACCCAGGCCTGCCAGCACCTTCCGCTTCAGGCTCCTCCTCACCCTGCACAAGAAGGAACGCAGAGGCACTCCCACCCGCCCAAAGCAAGCCAAAGGATGACCCCGGCATTACCTCGGAGGCAGGCTTCCCAATGGGGACCAAATTGTTATCCTTCTCTGCGATGCTCTGCAGCTGAAGTCAAGGCACAAGAAACCAAAGTCATTACCGAGACGTGGCCCTGTGCCTGCAGTTGAAGGAGGGGGGCTCTCTCTCACTAGGTTTCTGCTGCGAGGGGGCGGGGGGGGGGGAGACCAGCTTGACAGAGCAGGGGGCACAATGCTGAGTCTAGGGTGGGGGAGACCCAGGTTCAAATCTCCCCACGGCCATGGACCCAAGCGGCGGCCTGACATTTAGGGGCTGGGCCGCTTCCCCCCCCCCTCCTCCTCCTCCTCCTCCCTCACCCAGGCCTGGTGCTGCTGCTCCTGCTGCTGGAGCTCGTTCTCGTCCACGCAGGGCCGGTCCAGGTTGAACCAGAGCGCCTCCGTGACGCGCGGGAAGAGCGAGGGGAAGAGGGTCGACATGCCGCGCGGGGGGAGGGGAGGGGGGCACGACGACGCCCGGGTGCCAGCCTCCTGGGGACGCCGGGAGACCCCCCGGGCTGCGGCAGAAAGGGCTCTACGGCCCCAAGCCCCCCAAGCAGGAGTTGGCAACCCAGGCTGCCGAGGGGCCTTCAGGGGCCAGGGCTTCTGTCGCCGGGAAGCGGGGCGTCTCTGCCACCGGCGGACGGAGGCGCGGGAAACGCCGGGCAGATTCGAACTTCCGGAAATACGCGGTGACCCCGGAAGTTAAAACTTGGTCAGCCAATCAGATTCGCCAGTGATCATGTCAAAGGCCGCCGGGGCTGCCGTAGCGAGCACTTCCGGAGCGCGATGGAATGGACGGGCACTGCGCGGTGCCATAGAGGGCGCTCAAGGCGCATGCGCAAGACATATTGCACTTTTCCGGGAGGGAAGAGGGGCCTTGTTGCGCGTGCGCAGGATGATCTGCTGTGGTCCTGGAGCCCTTCCGGGGTGGGGGGGCCTGAATGTAGCTTTTGAAAGGGGGGGTCGACCTTTCCCTTTCCTGTCGGCTTCTTTGAGAAGTGCGCGTGCGCAGTCCCCCTCCGAGCAACGGCGTCCGCTGGCAGGGGCTCATGGGAAATGCAGTCCATGGACATCTGGAGGGCCGCAATTCGACTACCCCTGCGAGGGAGTCCCTGCAGGGAAAAGGGCAGCTGAGGCTTTTCATTGGGGGGGGAGCATCCCACGTGGCCTCCCTTAAATGGACAGGGTCTGTTTTTCTCCAGGCCTGTTGGCAACCCTGCTGGGCCTGAATTGTGACCCAGCAATGCAGGGCTAAGGAGACTGGCATCTTCCCAAGCCCTTCCGACAACAACAAAAAAAACCCTCCAAGATTGTTTTGCTGCTTCAGACCCGAATCTGGATACATGATTTGGGGCCGTGGGATATGCTGCCGTGTGTCCCTTGCTGGCAGCAGAATCCTCATAGGCAATTTGACATCTCTTGATGTTGCTTGCCAACACACTTTTTCAATTCTGCATTGCAGGCTTCTGGTTGGCTCTACGGTCCTGTTGCTATTTCAAGGGTCATCGGATGGCTCATCCTGTGGATTGTATTGATTCACTCTGGGTAATCCCCCTGGGGTCCCAGTGAGGAAGGAGGACTAGAAGAAACATAATGCAATAAAGAAACTGAAAAAGGAAAATCATAAAAGGAGCCAACACTTGATGTCACACAGCAGTCAAAAACCAGGGGTCCTCAGGAGGTCAACTAGCAGGGCCAGAACTCCAGAGCCCTCCCACTGTGGCCCCCCAAGCACCAAGGAGACAGAGCATCCCTGGCCCAGACAGAAGGACATAAGAGGAGCCCTGTTGGTTCTTATATGCCACTTTACCTGAAGGAGACTCAAGGCAGCTTCCATTCATCTTCCCTTTCCTCTCCCCACAACAGACACCCTGTGAGGGAGATGAGGCTGAGAGAGCCCTGAGATTACTGAAGAAGAAGAAGAGTTGGTTCTTAGATGCTGCTTTTCTCTACCCGAAGGAGTTTCAAAGTGGCTTCCATTCGCCTTCCCTTCCTCTCCCCACAACAGACACCCTGTGAGGTGGGTGAGGCTGAGAGAGCCCTGAGATTACTGAAGAAGAAGAAGAAGAGTTGGTTCTTATATGCCGATTTTCTCTACCTGAAGGAGTCTCAAAGTGGCTTCCATTCGCCTTCCCTTCCTCTCCCCACAACAGACACCCTGTGAGGTGGGTGAGGCTGAGAGAGCCCTGATATCATTGCTCAGTCAGAACAGGTCCATCAGTGCTGTGACTGGCTCAAGCTCACCCAGCTGGCTACATGTGGGGAGGAATGGGGAATCAAACCCGGCTCACCAGATTAGAAGTCTGCGCTCCTAAGTGTGACACCAAGCAGGTCTCTAGTGATGTCAGTGTCCATCTGAATTTCTGGAAAGGCCGCATGTCCCCTGCAGGGCTCTGTCTTAACTCCAGGGTTTCCTGGAACTCTGGTTGGGAATCCCTGCTCTGTGCAAACTAGCCTCTTTTCCTCCCCTTAAGGCTGCCAACGTCAAGGTGAGTTGAAGAATGAAGCAAAAGGACTGACACGAAGGCTGCTAAATAAAAATGATCTAATGTCAAATGGCTTGCATGTCATTTTATAGAGTCAAGCCAAAACGCGGTCCAGATTTGCCTCCTTTTTTCAATACCTGTAAATGTATATTTCACTAGGGATTTGACACTGAGGGATTTTTACTTATCAGCCTTTGTGTCAGTCCTTTGCTTCGTTCTGGATTGGCTGGCCTTCGTTTGCCTCAGTGTGGGGCCTGAAGATCTCCTGGGATTAAAACTGCTCTATAGACATCAGTTCTTCTGGGGGGAAACGGCCACACGGGCAGGGGGATCCCATAACATTTTACACCACCACAGTCCTCCACCTAAATCTGCCCTCCCCAGTCTCCCCCAGATCTCCAGGAGTTTCTTAGCCAAGAGTTGCCACCTCAGATCTCAACCCCCCCCAAGAGGCAGCCCCCCTGTATTAACCCTCAGGGGTTTTCTAGCCCCATCAACTGCTGCCTATTGGCCAGCCCCCCCCCCCCCAATCCCAGCAGCTCTGCCTCTGGGCCCCCACCCAAAGCTCAAACCCTGTTTGTCCCCCGAGGGAATCAGAAAGGGCTGGATTAGGAAATAATCAGCTGACATGGAGATTGTGGTTACTGCAGGAATGGATGCGTTGGCTTTGATCTATCCTCCTGAAAGACAATAAATTCTAGGGTTGCCTAATGTTGTGCAGACTCCAGAGACGGGATACGTTGGGGCAGGCCAGTGGATACACAAGGCTAAGCCAGCCCGGCCCAGCCCAATGCTGTCAGGTCTCAGAAGCTAAGCAGGTCGGCCCTGGCCGGTCCTGCATGCTTAAGAGGAGGGGTGTGTGTGTGTAAGTCAGGAAGGAGGATGCTCTTTTAAGTTGCCAGAGCTGTGTTTTCTCACAGCTTCAAGGATGCTGGGTTCATGAGGTCAGTGCCAAGCTCCACTGCTGCTTTGCAAAGACAGGTTGGCCTGGCTTTTTGGCCTTATGTCTAAAAGGTAAAGGTATCCCCTGTGCAAGCACCGGGTCATGTCTGACCCTTGGGGTGACGCCCTCCAGCGTTTTCATGGCAGACTCAATACGGGGTGGTTTGCCATTCCCTTCCCCAGTCATTACCGTTTACCTCCCCCCCAGCAAGCTGGGTACTCATTTTACCGACCTCGGAAGGATGGAAGGCTGAGTCAACCTTGAGCCGGCTGCTGGGATTGAACTCCCAGCCTCATGGGCAGAGCTTTCAGACAGCTGCCTTACCACTCTGCGCCACAAGAGGTTCTACAGCCTTATGTCTAGGCCAGAGCAAATGTCCAAAGTCCATAGTTCAGAGTCTTGCTTGAAGAGCACACTGGTGCTAGTCTCGTCCCACGATGAGGTCTGTTATTATAGGTGCTGATTCAGGGTTTCTTGCACCATAGAATACAGTCCAGAGGGTCTGGTTGTCACTGGATCTGGTATCACAGAATCTGGTACCATTCAGAGGTAGGGCTCCATCGGTAACAGGGAGACCAGGGTTGCTACGCAGAGGCAGGCCGTGGCCAACCACATCTGTTTGTCTGCCTTGACCTGGATGGCCCAGAGTAGCTGGATCTCATAAGATCTCCAAAGCTGAGTTGACCTTGGCCAGTATTTGTGCAAAAAGCAGCCACAGATGCCCAGGGTTGCTGTGTAGAGGCAGGCCGTGGCAAACCACCTCTGTCATCTCTTGCCTTGAAAGCCCCTTGGGGCTGCCTTGAGTCGGCTGCAACTGGACAGACGGCACTAGCAAGGGGACCCCAGACTATTGGGGCGTGCCCTTGTGGCGATGCCTATATGTGCCTGCCTCAGGTTTGGAGTGACAAGGAAGAAATACATTTAAACCTTCAGGCTAGAGTGGTTTTGAAAACTGACAGGTAGAAGAAGAAGAAGAAGAGTTGGTGCTTATATGCCGCTTTTCCCTACCCGAAGGAGGCTCAAAGCGGCTTACAGTCACCTTCCCATTCCTCTCCCCACAACAGACACCCTGTGGGGTGGGTGAGGCTGAGAGAGCCCTGATATCACTGCCCGGTCAGAACAGTTTTATCAGTGCCATGGCGAGCCCAAGGTCACCCAGCTAGCTGCATGTGGGGGAGTGCAGAATCGAACCCGGCATGCCAGATTAGAAGTCCGCACTCCTAACCACTACACCAAACTGGCTCTCCAAACTGGTACTCTGCTCTTATCTTGCCTGGGGTGAGCAGAGGGAGGCAGATTGAAGAGACCAGCAGAAAGGCATCATTCTATCATATGTGGTAGACTTGTCGAAAAGCGAAGAAAAATTCAACTATGATTCATGATCAGATATTAACAATTAAAATCCGTATTGAAAATTAAATCTGTATGACATCAAAAATGCATGTTATTAAATACAGTGCCAAATAACAGTGGATGAGCAATAGGGTTGTGAGTGTCCTGCATACTGCAGGGGGTTGGACTAGATGACCCAGGAAGGGAAAAGTGGAGTATAAAAACTAGTTCTTCTAAGTATTTGCACTCACTCTGGACAAATTGTAGGCATACTTTTGATGCCATTTACACCCAGGAAGACAGATCAGAATACACCTGTGTGTGGGGGGGGGGGCTGAAACCTCATTGGAAAGTTATGGGAGAGAAAACCTCTTTGGTCCCAGCAGGCTTGAGAGCAGAATTTCATTGGAGAGTGGAAATCCCTGGAGGGTCACGGATGGAGCCTCAGCAGGGTGTCATGCTGCGAGGTCCGCCATTGTCCCCATGAGGAGTGGAGTAAAGACTTTAGATAAACCAACAAGCGATTCCAGCCGTCCTCCCGGGAGATCTCCAGGCCCCGTCTGGAGGTGGCAAGGCAGCCTTCCTGGCCAGCAAGCCCACCAGTGGCTGCACAACGGTTCTTGGCTCTCTGGACCGCCCCAGCCTGTGCAGAGCCCTTTGGGAGCCACAGACAAGCCGGTCTCTGCAGGCAGAAGGGATTCCTGGGCCACTGGTGCTGAGGGAGCAAAGGCCACCTGGCTGCTCTTTGGACCCAGCTCCTTGGGGAGAAGCCGTCCCTTTAAACCTCCTGACCATCGCTCACTGTCACTCAAACGGGGAGGGGGAGTTGCTCTTAAAGCTGCCCTGGAAAAAGCAGGTGGGGCTCTGGGCTTGTCCATCTTTCTCCTGGGCTGCTCAGGTGCACAGGTGAGTATAGCAGCTCAAGGCTGGGGGTCTCAGGGGAGTGCTGTGAAATGGGGGACAAGGAGCTTTCTTGGCTGAACAGGACCTCTTCACTTGGCGTCCGAGGAATACAAAGTCTGTTGGCGTGAAGCCCCATGGAAGGGGGGGGGGGCTCCTGTGACCTGCTGGTGCAGCTGGGCAATGTGGGGGAGGGGCCTGAAGGGGGCTTCTTTCTTGGGTGGGGGGGGGCTTGCTGGTGGCAGAAGGAGGCCTAGCCCTGCTCTGGTGCGTCCCTCCATGGCAGCCCCTCTTTAGCCAGGAGCACAGCCAGAGTCCTTCAAGGCTAGCAAAAGTTGTGTCTCTGCTCACTTCTTCCGACTGGGAGTCCATCGGTCTTTATACCCCATTCTGTACAGCTAACCCCCTCCCCATTTTGGCTTTCAGCTGCAGGGTTTCCAGCCTCTCCGTTCTTTGGACCTGGCATCTGGGGGGTGCCGTGGCTTTCACAGAATCCTGGAGTGGGAAGGGGCCATGCAGGCCATCTAGTCCAACCCCCTGCTCAAGGCAGGATCAACCCAAAGCGTCCTTTCTCTACCCCTGGCTTGCTGGGGGGTTGTGCTGGTGGTCAAGTGCACGGCCGGGGGCCCGAACCACTCTGTCCGAGGCTTGCAAACCCCTGGCGTCAGGGGCGGAAGGGAGGGTGGGCGGGGGAGGGCTGTGCGGGTGAAACTGTCCAGGAATAGAAAGGGAATGGCTGGGGGGCAACATAAGGCACGGCAGCATGGACCAGGAGGAAGGGAAAGAGGGTTTGGGGGGACAGCACAGGGATTCGGAGCCCAGTAGGCTGTTTTGTGGGTGCCCCTCTGTGGAGTTGGGTGGCAGAGTGAGTCCCAGGGAGGGTGGGGGAGGCCGCTTCTTCCCTCTCCTTGTTCTGAGCCCCTGAAAGAAAGGGGGGTGTCAAAAGACAAAGAGCGCCCCGCCCTGCCACTTGGTAGCCTAAATCCTGTATTTGAACCTGAATTGATTGCAGCTTCTTTCAAAGGGTTCC
Source organism: Paroedura picta (assembly GCF_049243985.1). Classification (NCBI taxonomy): domain Eukaryota; kingdom Metazoa; phylum Chordata; class Lepidosauria; order Squamata; family Gekkonidae; genus Paroedura; species Paroedura picta. Next base: position 1,356,369 of record NC_135374.1, read on the forward strand.
TTTTGCTGATGATTAACAGCTGGGAGCAGTTTGTACTCCGAGATAATCACCCTGGTCCTTCCCTCCCCAGCCCCCTCCCCCCTCCCTTTATAGCCAAAACACAAAACTAACTGTTTCAATTAGGTGATGAGTTGCTGGGTGAGGTCTCCTTTGTTAGAAAAGTTGTCTTTTAACACCTGTAAAAGGTAAAGGTATCCCCTGTGCAAGCACCAAGTCATGTCTGACCTTTGGGGTGACACTCTCTAGCGTTTTCATGGCAGACTCAATACGGGGTGGTTTGCCAGTGCCTTAACACCTGTAGGGTCTTCTAATTGGCTTCTGAGCCTAATGGGACCAATTCCCCACCCCTCCTCCACCTGCAGCCAGCTGGGTGACTTTGGTCCAGGCACAGTTTCTTCCAGGTTCCGCAGTCCCACCTCCCTCCCAGGGAGTCTGTTGTGGGAGAGGGAGTTGATTATAAGCCCATCTGAGATCCCTTGTGGGGGGGGGGTAGAAAAATAGGGTGCAAAACAAGCTCATCTTCTTCACCCCTGGCTTGCTCATCAAGGGTGGAGACATCCTATTCTTTAGTAAGCTGAAAGAGTGGAGTAACTGAAGGATGCCCCCCACCCCGCCCTCAGGCTGCTTGGAGATCTTGAGCTCTGAGGCTTAGATAGGCAGATCTTTAGATAGTGGCACAATCTAGAGGTTTATTTGCTTTCGAGTGGTTTATGCTGGGCAATACTCTTGGAGCTAATACACTTGATTGATATTTAAGCTGAGCCTGGAGGCATTAGCTTGGGGGGGGGGGGATCTCAGGACAAAGGCCTTGGAAAGTGAAGCTTTCCCTCTCCTAAAGTCAAAAGGGGTGCCTTATCCTTGCTCTCCCCAGGGCTCTCCCTCCAGTCCCCCAGCAATTCCCCAACCCAGAGCTGAAACCCTTGGAGGTTCCCAAACAGCCTGCCACTTTTGGGGGAAATGAAGGAGGGGATCAGGGAGAGCTAGGTGCAGGCCACCTGAGGCCAGAAGTTCCGCCTGGGCTACCTGTTAGGGTTGTTGGTGGTGGTGGAGGGGGAAATCCAGGGTGTCTCTTGAGATCCTAGGGGTAGAATCATAGAATCCTAGAGTTGGAAGGGGCCATACAGGCCATCTAGTCCAACCCCCTGCTCAACGCAGGATCAGCCCTAAGCATCCTAAAGCATCCAAGAAAAGTGTGTATCCAACCTTTGCTTGAAGACTGCCAGGGAGGGGGAGCTCACCACCTCCTTAGGCAGCCTATTCCACTGCTGAACTACTCTGTGAACATTTCTTTCCTGATATCTAGCCTATATTGTTGTACTTGTAGTTTAAACCCATTACTGCGGTAGGACGGGGCAGAGAGAGGAAACAGAGCAAGAGACAGATCACAGGGAGGAGGGTGCTGAAATGTGTTTCCTGTACAAAAAGGAGCTAATTTGTATGGAAATATTAATGTCCCCCTTTTATGGTATCCCTTGGGGGGAAATCCTGATCTTGCGTATGATTAAATACATTTGCAAGGACTTTTGTGGGTTCTCCAGTCAGTCAGTTGCTTTCGTTTGGAGGAATCCGTTGTTTTTGTTTATATTTTGAATAACAAATAAGTTTGTATCTCCAGTCCTGGCATTATATTTTTGGGGGCCACGCAACCCTGACTTTGAAATGGGCTCTCTCTTGTCCTGCGGGCAATGCCGCCTTTGAAATGGTTCTTCTCCCTCCCCTGGGGGGGGGGGCTGCATTCCCAGGGCGGTCAGAGCCCTGCATGGTGGGGCTTGTGCCTCTTGGCCCTGTGCACTGTGGCCCTAACCCCTGCCTGCCTGCCTTCGCCTGAGGAGCCGGGTGGGGAGTCCTGCCCGGGGTCAATTTCTGCCCCGTCTGTCTTGCAGGCGGAGAGATGGTGCCTCGCTGGCTGTGGCTGAACTTGCTCGGCGCCTTGGCCGTGGCTGCCGTGCGAGAGTCGCTGCTGAATGTGTGCATGAACGCCAAGCACCAGAAGGAGAAGCCGGGTCCAGAGGACGCCCTGCACAGGCAGGTAGGCGCAGACCCCCAGCCACGTCCCTGGGCCAGCCCTGGCCATCTGCACTGCTCGGAGGAGTCCCAAAGCCGCTTACAAACTCCTTTCCATTCCCACCACAGACACCCCGTGAGGCAGGAGGGGCTGAGAGAGCTCTCAGAGAGCTGCTCTGTGAGAAAAGCTCAAAAGAGAATTGTGGACTGTAATCAAATGGTCAGGATGTTGCATTGAAAAAAGGCAGACGTACTGTAGCCTGTAGTACTATATCGCTGTGTATAGAGCAAGGGTGGTGTGGGGGTGAAGAGTATTGGACTCATATCTCATAGAACCCTCAAGTGGGAAGGGGTCACAGAGGCCATCTAGTCCCACCCCCTTCTCAGTGCAGGATCAGCCTCGAGCAGCCAGGAGAAGCATCAGCCGCTGTTTAAAGCCCACTGGTGATTTTTATTGTCCACTTATAGCCAGCTGAGAGACCCTGGGCCAGTCAGAGTTCTCTCAGAGCTGTTCTCATAGAGCAGTTCTCTTTGAACTCTGTCAGCCCCACTGACCTTACAAGGTGTTTATTGTTAGCCAGGTTAGAGAAAAGTGGGGTATAAATATCAACTTTATTTCTGTAATTGTAAATTACAGGACTAGGAAGTTTCTACCCCACTTTAACCTATTCTGTTTAAAAGTTCAAGCTTTGTTTGTGTTCAGATTTCTGTAGTCCAAACTGGACAGATCCTTCTCCTGGATAGAATCATGGAATCACACAGTGGGAAGGGGCCATACAGGCCATCTAGTCCAACCCCCTGCTAAATGCAGGATCAGCCCAAAGCATCCTAAAGCAATGCTTGAGGCTGATCCTGCATTGAGCAGGGGGTCGGACTAGATGGTCTCTAGAGACCCCATCCAACCCTAGGACCCCAAGGTTCCTTGAAGATGTTGCATTCCACCTAGGCTGCTTGTTAGTCTGCCGTGCCCAGCAGAAATCTGCCCTCCTCTTCCTCCCGCAGTGCTCCCCGTGGAAGGACAATGCCTGTTGCACGGCCAACACCAGCCAGGCTGCTCATGAGTCACAGTCGTACCTGTACAACTTCAGTTGGGACCACTGCGGATCCATGTCGCAGAAGTGCAAAGAGCACTTCATCCAGGACACCTGCCTGTACGAATGCTCACCCAACCTGGGGCCCTGGATTAACCCGGTAGGTGGCCGAGTGGAGGATTCAGTGGGGGACAACAAGGAGCTTCTGGTCTCTCTGGACGTGGGCCCCAGAAGGACTCCTTCCCCCTTTCTGTTTTAACTTCAGCACTCTGCTCTTGTCGTCCTTCCTTCCATGTGGACGGGAATGCCAGTGGCCATGTTGGGGTCAGGGAAGGAGTTCTGGCCTGGAGGCCCTGGAGGTTTTCTGCTTCCTTTGGGGCGTAGAGCAGGGATCTCTGAGGAAGTCACGGGAGGTAGCTGAGCATGTCCTGTGTCGTCTGTATGCGAGATCCACGGTGCAGAAATGCATTAGTGGGAAAATGCTGCAAATAGCTCGCCAGCTTAGCAAGGTTAGGGACCTCCTCATTTCAGATTGTTCCTTCCATGTCTTTGGCTTAGTGAGGTTTTCACGGTTCTCCTCCCCCAGTGGATATTAGCAAATAGGCTTCTCTTGCTTTCCTATGAAGTATGTTAGTAAATAAACCCGTTTTGTTCTTAAGCAGCACGTGCTCAGCTTTCCTGCATATTTAGAGTCTGCAACACTACAGGGAGCTGGACTAGATGACCCTGAGGGGACCCTTCCAGCTCTATGTTCCTATGTACCGTCCAGCTTGGCCAAGAAACATAGCCTGTATAATCCGGCTTGTTCCTGGTGTCAGCAGCTTTCCTAGAGGCCCATTAAATGATCCATCTGCCTCAGTCGAAAGCCCAGGAGGCAGCACTGCAGGGTTGGCATGGCTTGGCCCCAGGTGGTAGCAGCTGACTGCTCCAAGGGGGACTTGCAAGGAAGTGGAGGGGCTGGCCTGATCCGGTGCGCTCCAACAAAGGCACACCTTTGAGCAGGCAGCCCAGTCTGGGGCAGCTTTTAGCCCAGAAGGGAAACGGGCAAGGGCTCTTTCCCATGTAAACCTAGGCAGACTGGGAGTGGGTGGGTGGGTGGGCAGGAGGGACTGTGTCCCTGCATGGCTCTTGTGGCCTTTTCTTGAACACCCGGGGAAATGCCAATTGGCACCTTGGGGTCAGGAGGCAAATTTCCTCCTGGGTTCTGTGGTTTTTTTGGGGGGAGGCATCATCTGGGCATGGAATTGGGGCCACCCTGGGTGGGCAGGTAGTTGTGAGTGTCCTGCCTAGTGCAGGGGGTTGGACTAGATGACTCTGGAGGTCCCTTCCAACTCTAGGATGCTCTGCCTTCTGAAGCCTGGCCCTTCTCCTTCCTGCCCCGGCCCATCACCAGAGTAGCAGACCTCGGGTGAGGGGGTTAAGAAGATCCCGTGTGAGGCCCTCCCTGAGGCTCTGGCTCCAGATCTCCAGGAAATCCCGAGTGTGGAGCGGACAGCCCTAACTGTTGCGCTTCTGTCTGGCAGGCGGACACTTCGTGGCGCAAAGAGAGGATCCTGAACGTGCCGCTCTGCAGGGAGGACTGCGAGCAGTGGTGGGAAGACTGCAAGGAGGACATCACCTGCAAGGAGAACTGGCACAAAGGATGGGACTGGTCCACCGGTGAGGGGGCTGGGGGGAGGGGGCTGCTCAGCTGCCCTGGGCCGAGAAGAGCCGGATGCCGGGAGATTGGGGGGGCGGGTTGGCGGGGAGAGGGACCAGCGGGGGGTGTAATGCCCCCACCATTTTTCTAGCCTTTGTCCTGTCTCGAGAGATGACAGTTCGGGGCCAGGAAGAATCCCTTTCTCCCTCATTGGGGATGTGCAGTGCCCGCAAGATCCAGACCTGGGATGCGTGATTGAGACCGGGGTACAGGAGGGTGAGACAGACACTCTGAAAGAGCCAGCCCCGCCTGAATACTCGGTCTGTCACCAAATACCTACCAAAGAGTGCGGGGAGGTTGCGGTCCTGATTTGGGCCTCTGTCTCCTTTAGAGCAGTGGTCCCCAACCTTTTTATCACCGGGGACCACTCAATGCTTGACAATTTTACTGAGGCCCGGTGTGTGTGTGTGTGTGGGGGGGTAGTTTACTCCTCTACTCTCAACCACTGCCCTGACGCTCTCTGATCACTATGGTAATGTTTAAACATTCCTTCAAAATAAGATACAGACACGCCATAACAATGAACATAAGGAACATTTTATTTTCATGGAAATTTTAACTCATGACAATGACAAATCAATGGGAACCCTGAGCTTGTTTCTCTGCAATGAGAGAGTCCCATCTGGGAGTGACGGGAGACAAGGACACCCGAAGTGTGTTGTAAAGGGGCGGGGAGGGGGAGAAGGCGTCCTTCGCGGCCCACTTCCAATTAGCCGACGGACCACATGTGGTCCGCGGCCCACATGTTGGGGATCGCTACTTTAGGGCACTCCCCTCCCCAACGATGCCAGGCCCTGACGGTGTGGGCCTGGCAGGTCTCGGTCTCTGGGCCTTGTTCTTGGCCCTCCAGAGGAATGGCAAGATGGGCTTGCGAAGCCCCAGTCAGGAGATTCCTGGAGATTTGGGGGTGGCGCCTGGAGGAGACTTCAGCAGGACCCCATCCTGTCTCTCTCAGGGCAGATGATCTCTGCAGTCTGGAGATCAGCTGTCATTCCGGGAGATCTCCAGGCCACACCTGGAGGCCAGGAACCCTGGCAAGGAAGGAGCAGAATTCCCAAGCCCCCCCCCCCACCGGGGCTAGTTTCCAAAGACAGAATTGACCATCGCTCCCCAACCCCAGCACAGGGTGGGCTACCAAGTCATTTCCATTCCCTTCCTCTCCCCACACCCTGGGAGGTAGGTGGGGCTGAGAGAGCTCTGAACGAACTGTTCTGAGAACAGCTCTGAAAGAACTACAACTAGTCCATGATCAGCCAGCTGGCTGCATGTAGAGGAGGAATGGGGAATCAAACCTGGCTTGCCAGATTAGAGGTTGCCACTCTTAACCGCGACACCACGCTGAATCCTGGCCTGGGTTTGGTCCTCTTGGGAGCTGCCCCCCATTTCTCCCCAGCGCTCTCTCTTGCCCCATAGTCCAGCTGTGCGAAGGCTCTAACTGGCTTCACCTGCTTCTCCTCCTAGGGACCAATCGCTGCCCCCACGGGGCTTCGTGTTTGCCCTGGTCACTGGTTTTCCCTCACCCCAAAGACCTGTGCGAGAAGATCTGGAGCAACTCCTACCAATACACCACCTTCTCCAGGGGCAGCGGCCGCTGCATCCAGATGTGGTTTGACCCCCAGCAGGGCAACCCCAATGCAGCTGTGGCCAAGTACTACTCTCGAGCAGGAAGGGGGACAGCGGCCTGCCTGCCCCTGGCTTTGCTCTTTCCTGCCTTCCTGGCCCTGCAGTCGGTGTAGCAAGACGAACCCTGCGCTTTTTAGACGCCCACACCCTTTGCAAGTGGCAACCACCTCCTCTGGTGTCGTGCTCCCCCTCCAATTCAGGGGAGCAATTCTGTGGTCGGCCTCCCCGGCGGGACTGAACCCTCGAACTTGACAAGGATCCTGAGGCCTGTCTGTAAATACCCCTCCCCTTCTTTCACTTTGGGCTTTTCCACCCCCCTGCCTATTTCCCCTCCAAAATTCCCCTGCAGGGCTCCTCGCCAGGCGTGACGGCCCAAATGGCTGGATCCCAATGGGCCTCTCAGCTGTGGGGACGAGAAGGAGCCAACCGTGGGTCCAAGGCAAAGTAACAAATATTGGGGGGCTGGGGCGGAGACACCCCCCACTGCCAAAGGGAAAACCTCCCAGCAGCTCAGCCAGCCAGCGAGACGTTCCTTTCAGGGTTTTGCACGTTGTGTGTCTCTGCTTGGGTGGCCGGCTGGGACTTCTTCTGCAGTGCCCCAGGGGTCTTTTGTTCCCAGTTCTGCTTAGATTTCTGCACGTGGTGATGCTGCTCTGGGTGCAGAGAGAGCAGTTCTTTCCAGGGGGGCATTTCTCTTGGCTCGAGATCGGCCCGGCTGCTGAGTCTGTCCCCCTTTCAAATCGCTGTCTTCTTCATGGGCTCCTCGACCGACGGTGAAGAGCTTCTCGTCCTCCAGGAAGCAGCCAAATCCACGCAATCACTTTGCTGCACGATGATTTCCTGGTGTATCGGGGCTCACTAGACCGGCTGTTGTCCCGGGCAAAATCAGATTCGTTTTTCTTACACGTTCTGCCAAAAGGGTGCCTGGCTCAGATCTTGTTGCACCCACGGTTTGTCGCACGCTGTCTGCACGGGTGTTTGTGCCAGGCCGGGTGTTTGGGAACTTTGGACTGAGAACTGACGTCTCTGCGGGCCAGCCTTGCGAAATCCAGGTTGGTTCCTGACTTTTCCGTAGCAACCGCTTAGCCACCTGCAAGAGCTGTGTGGGTGGGAAGTTCCCTCTTGACACACCTGGCTTTCTGAGAGTTCTTGCGAGGGTCAGCCCTGCTTCTCCTGTCTGTAGCGATGCCTGATGCCTGCCTGCCTCCGCTTCCCATCCCAAAGCCTTAACCAGCTTCAGGAATGTGAAAAGCCGACCTGAGGGCCTCTTGCTGGACGCCCAGCACCGCTCTGTGACTCCTCCACCTTCCGCTCCCCCACAAAGCTTTGTACCTGCCCTTGGGAAACGAAAAGAAATAAAGATCTGACGCCGACTCTGCGGAGGGCTTACGTCGAGTGGGAATTGGCTTCTGTGGGTGCAGGTGGCCAGTCGTGCGGGGGAAAGCAGGGAAGGCAATTCTGCACATGCTCTGAGGCCCTGCTTCTGAAAACGTTACAGGAAAATGTTACAGGCCCTGCTTCTGAAAACGTTACACCGCAGCCTTTGACGGATTGAGTGATGTTTGGAGTCCAAGAACTGGGGTAGTGAAGCCCTGAAGTCAGCTGAGTTGGTTCCTGGAACCCACAGGGATGGGAGAATGACACCTAGGCCCATGTTGAGAGAGGGGGCCTGCACAAAGCAGCCCTGAGGGCAGGGCGGAGGAGGGGCTGGGGACTTCACAAACAGAATCACACACAGAACTGGAGGAGACCACCAGGGGCCATCCAGCCCAGCACCCCAGCCTCTCAGGGACTTCAGAATCACACCCTCCTGACAGCAGCTCATCCAGTCTCCTCCTCAAAACTTCCGATGACAAAGGAGACTTCATGGCCAGCCACAGGGCAGAGAGGCCGAGGCCTTCCCCTGAGAAAACCCTCAGAAGAGCCCTGCTGGGTCAGGCCAGGGAGGGTCCCTCCAGTCCAGCCTCCCGTCTCACCCAGGGGCCAGCCAGTTCCTCTGCAGGGCCAGCCACAGGGCAGAGAGGCCGAGGCCTTCCCCTGAGAAGACCCTCAGAAGAGCCCTGCTGGGTCAGGCCAGGGAGGGTCCCTCCAGTCCAGCCTCCCTTCTCACCCAGGGGCCAGCCAGTTCCTCTGCAGGGCCAGCCACAGGGCAGAGAGGCCGAGGCCTTCCCCTGAGAAGAGCCTCAGAAGAGCCCTGCAGGGTCAGGCCAGGGAGGGTCCCTCCAGTCCAGCCTCCCGTCTCACCCAGGGGCCAGCCAGTTCCTCTGCAGGGCCAGCCACAGGGCAGAGAGGCCGAGGCCTTCCCCTGAGAAGACCCTCAGAAGAGCCCTGCTGGGTCAGGCCAAGGAGGGTCCCTCCAGTCCAGCCTCCCGTCTCACCCAGGGGCCAGCCAGTTCCTCTGCAGGGCCGGCCACAGGGCAGAGAGGCCGAGGCCTTCCCCTGAGAAGACCCTCAGAAGAGCCCTGCTGGGTCAGGCCAGGGAGGGTCCCTCCAGTCCAGCCTCCCGTCTCACCCAGGGGCCAGCCAGTTCCTCTGCAGGGCCAGCCACAGGGCAGAGAGGCCGAGGCCTTCCCCTGAGAAGAGCCTCAGAAGAGCCCTGCTGGGTCAGGCCAGGGAGGGTCCCTCCAGTCCAGCCTCCCGTCTCACACAGGGGCCAGCCAGTTCCTCTGCAGGGCCAGCCACAGGGCAGAGAGGCCGAGGCCTTCCCCTGAGAAGACCCTCAGAAGAGCCCTGCTGAGTCAGGCCAGGGAGGGTCCCTCCAGTCCAGCCTCCCGTGTCACCCAGGGGCCAGCCAGTCCCTCTGCAGGGCCAGCCTCAGGACAGGGAGGCCGAGGCCTTCCCCTGAGAAGACCCTCAGAAGAGCCCTGCTGGGTCAGGCCAGGGAGGGTCCCTCCAGTCCAGCCTCCCGTCTCACCCAGGGGCCAGCCAGTTCCTCTGCAGTGCCAGCCACAGGGCAGAGAGGGGTCAGGCCAGGGAGAGTCCCTCCAGTCCAGCCTCCCGTCTCACCCAGGGGCCAGCCAGTTCATCTGCAGGGCAGCCACAGGGCAGAGAGGCCGAGGCCTTCCCCTGAGAAGACCCTCGGAAGAGCCCTGCTGGGTCAGGCCAGGGAGGGTCCCTCCAGTCCAGCCTCCCGTCTCACCCAGGGGCCAGCCAGTTCCTCTGCAGGGCCAGCCACAGGGCAGAGAGGCCGAGGCCTTCCCCTGAGAAGACCCTCAGAAGAGCCCTGCTGGGTCAGGCCAGGGAGGGTCCCTCCAGTCCAGCCTCCCGTCTCACCCAGGGGCCAGCCAGTTCCTCTGCAGGGCCAGCCACAGGGCAGGGAGGCTGAGGCCTTCCCCTGAGAAGACCCTCAGAAGAGCCCTGCTGGGTCAGGCCAGGGAGGGTCCCTCCAGTCCAGCCTCCCGTCTCACCCAGGGGCCAGCCAGTTCCTCTGCAGGGCCAGCCACAGGGCAGAGAGGCTGAGGCCTTCCTAAGGACATCTGGAGAGCCCTGCTGGGTCAGGCCAGGGAGGGTCCTCCAGTCCAGCCTCCCGCCTCACCCAGGGGCCAGCCAGTTCCTCTGGAGGCTAAGGCCTTTCTCTGATGTTGCCTCCTGCCACTGGGATTCCGAGGTTGACTGTCTCTGAACATGGAGGTTCCCCTCTTTCCTTCATGAATCTGTCTAATCCCCCTTGAATCCCCCTATGCCCGTGGCCATCGCTGCCTCCTCTGGCTCCCCATTTTAATCCCTCTCTGCAGACAGAAATCCCTCCTGGTGTTCCTGGATGTTCTCCCAGGAAGGCCGACAGATGGAGCCAAATCAGCGCTGGGCCTGCCGGGCCTCCTGCCTCCTGCCTCCCCCTCCCCCGCGGTTTCTGACCCAAAAGGGCACAGAAGGAAGTTCTCAGGCAGTGAAGGGGGCTGAGTCAGCCCCCAGGGTCTTGCCAATGGGGGGAGGAGGGGGGCTGTCACGGTAGGCTGAATTCCCAACGTTTCTGTGCAAATGTGAGTGGAAGCAGGGGAGGGAGCATAATCCACTGGGCTTTGGCGGCTGCAGTGCTGAGCTCTAGGATTTGGGAGAGCCGGGTTCGAATCTGCAGTCTGCCATGGACGTTTCTGGGGTGACCTCGTGCGACTTGTGCTTGTTCAACCCAACGTTAGTTCGGAGATCAACCGTCTTTTTGGGTATCATTTTTTGAGGGACCAAGCCCCCTTCTCAGATATTCCTGATTCTTGAAAGCTCACCCCCGAAAAAAATTTTTTTTCATAGCAGAGGTGGCCAAAGGGCAACTTTCCAGCTGGCAGGGGCTCATAGTCCATGGACATCTGGAGAGGCTCCATTTGGCCACCCCTACCTTAGGTGTTAGGAGACTCCCACAGACCCACTGAAACTGCCCTACAGGGTTGTTGTGAAGGGAAAACAGGAGAAGATGTTGGATGAGCGAGAGGGTTGTGAGTGTCCTGCGTTGTGCAGCGGGTTGGACTAGATGACCGGGAGGCCCCTTCCAACTCTAGGATTCTACGGAAGGTATAAATGAAGCAAGCAAACCTCCAGCTGGCTCCTTCGTTTTGTAGGCTTCAGAGGTGAGGTGAAAGAGCTCCTATGGTGGGCAGGCTGACCACTTGGAGGGCATCTACCCATTTGTTCCTCTGGCCCATGAGGGCTTAGTTGGTACTATCAGTGGTATCTATGTGCCATTTTGAGAGCTGGAGAAATTCTATGCCAATAAAGGTTTCTTAAATTACTTGAGAGAGAAAAATAGTTTGAGTTTCCAGGTTGCTGTAGGGTCCAATTCCAGAAGAGGTCAAAGGCGGGCCAGATCATAGAATCATAGAGTTGGAAGGGGCCATAGAGGCCATCTAGTCCAACCCCCTGCTCAACGCAGGATCAGCCCTAAGCATCCTAAAGCATCCAAGAAAAGTGTGTATCCAACCTTTGCTTGAAGACTGCCAGTGAGGGGGAGCTCACCACCTCCTTAGGCAGCCTATTCCACTGCTGAACTATTCTGACTGAGAAAAACTTTTTCCTGATATCTAGCCTATATCGTTGTACTTGAAGTTTAAACCCATTACTGCATGTTCTCTCCTCTGCAGCCAGCAGAAACAGCATCCTGCCCTCCTCCAAGTGACAACCTTTCAAATACTTAAAGAGGGCTATCATGTCCCCTCTCAACCTCCTTTTCGCCAGGCTGAACATTCCCAAGTCCCTCAACCTATCTTCATAGGGCTTGGTCCCTTGGCCCCAGATCATCCTCGTCGCTCTCCTCTGTACCCTTTCAATTTTATCTACGTCCTTCTTGAAGTGACTTCCGGGGACGGCCTCGGCCTCTCTGCCAGCTTCTGGTAACTCTGAGGGAACTGGCTGACCACCCTGTGAAACAGGACGCTGGAACCGACGGACCAGTTGTCTGACCCAGCAGGGCTCTTAGCTCTTCCCTGTTGCTGGTCCTGCAGCAGAACAGGCTGAGGCGGGAGGCTGGAGAGGAGGGACCCTCCCTGGCCTGACCCAGCAGGGCTCTTCTTCTGTTCTCATGAGAGCCTCAGCTTCTATAGCCCGTTGTTGGCCCTCTGGAGGAACTGCTTGGAATGCTGGACTAGATGGACCTTCACTGGTCTGATCCATGGGAGACCGGGGTCAGGATGTGGGGGCAGACCCCCCCCCCAGTGTCTCTTGTGGTGGAACCCCAGCAGGGTCCTCGTCAGACACTAGGGGCTTGCTGGCATTTCCCACCCCCTCGTATGCTGTGGCTTGTTTTCCTTTTCTGCCCTGCTGCTGGCATTCCCACCCCCCATGAGTGCAGGCCTCTTCTCTCCTTGCTGTTGGGGTCTTCCTCCCCCTCCCCTGGAGGGGGCTTTGGGACAGGGGGCTCCTGGGGGCAGACAGAGCCCTAGCTTGCCCCCTCCCCTCCCCAGGGGAACCCCCTGGCGGTTAGGTGCCAGCTGGACCTTAATTTTAATCTCCTGTGAGCCTTCAGGAGGGACGCCAGCTCCGGGATGAGAAATACCTGGAGATTTGGGGGGTGGGCTCTGAGAAGGACAGGGGTTTTTGGGTGGGGAAGGGCTTCATTATGAGGCTATGATACCAGGGGGGGGTGGAGTCTAAGGAAGGGGGTGGCGTGGGGAAGGACTTCCTGTCCTGACCCGCTGCCCATCAACCGCATTGGGTGCCACAACTCCTAGTCCTTTGCAAGGCGAACCGGAGGGGTCTCCATGGGGTGGGATCTCAAAGGGCCCGTTTTCTCCAGGGGAGCTGACCTCTGTTGCCAGCGTGGGAGCTCTCCAGCCACCTCCTGGGGGTTGGCAACCCAAAGAAGCCCTAATCCGGGTCAATGGGAGGGCAGTGGCCACTCCAGGGGGTCGCCTGACCCCACCCACCTACCCCCCCTGCCCTGGGGCAGCCGCTTTGGGTTCCTGCCCTGGGGAGAGACGGGGGCTGGGGTGGGAAGGAAGCCCCCGTCCCCAGGACGAGCGCGCGCCGGAGAGCCCCCTAGCCTTTGGGCCCCTTTGGGTTGGGTTGCCAGGCCCGGGGCGGGAGCGTCCGGGAGGCTTGGGGGCGGAGCCGGGGGTGGTGGCCGGAGTCCCCCTTTTCTACGCGGAAGGGCTGCCGGTGGCCCGGAGAGAGCTGCGACCGCGGTTCCCCGCTGGAGGCTGGCGCCTGGCGGGGGGGCTGGGGGGAGGGAGGGCGGCGTCCTTCGGCCCCTCCCCCTGCGCGGTGGTGGCCCTGCGCTCCGGCCCGCCCTCTCCGCCCCCGTCCCCGCCCGGCAAGTTTCCGCCGCGCCGCCGCCAACTTTCTGCCCGCCTGCCTGCTGCCTGGCTGCGTGCTTGGTGCCTGTGGGCCGGGCCGGGCCGGGGCGGCGGCGGGCGCATGAGCCGTGGCGGGGCTTGGCGCGGGCGGCGCTGAGCGGCCGTCGGGGGCATGGCGGCGGGGCCGGGGGGCTTGTGGGGCGCGGGCCCGGCGCCCCCTCCTCCTCCGGCGCCCCCTCCTCCTCCTCCCCCCTCGCCGGCGCCGCCGTGGTACCACAAGGACCTGAGCCGGGCGGCGGCCGAGGAGCTCCTGGCCCGCGCCGGACGCGACGGCAGCTTCCTGGTGCGCGACAGCGAGAGCGTGGCCGGCGCCTTCGCCCTCTGCCTCCTGTGAGTGCCGCGCCACGCCAGGGCAGGGCGGCGGGAGGGCGGCGGGAGGGCAGGGCCAGCGCCGGGCCCCTTTTCCTCCGCCAGCCGCCCCGTCGGGGGGCCACGCTGGGCGGCGGGCCCGGCGGAAGCATCCCCCCGGCCCTGCTCGGCTGTGCCCTGCTGGGGGGCTCCGGGCAGGGGGCCGAAACGTCCCTCCTTCCCCCGCCGCAAAGAAGGGCCCGTCGAGGGGCGCGCGCGGAGACCCCAGCCCTTGTGGCCCTCGAGGCGCGCACCCCGGTCCCGTCTTCCGCGCCGGGGGGGGGGGAGGACTCGCGTCCCAACAGCCCGGCGGGGTAGGCCGGGCGGAGAGGGGGCGCTTAGGCCAAGGCCGGGCGGAGCTCTCCCGCCGCCGTCGGCGTGTTTGGCCAAAAACGAGCCCTTGGGCCCCGCGGGCTTCCCCGTATCGGCTCCTCGCGAGCAGGTGGCGGACGGCGGAGTCGGGGCCCACCTTGACACCAGCCCCCCTCCCCCCCCCGCCTGGCTCCCGGCAGTCCCGGAAGGCGGCCTTGGGACGGACGGGCCGCGCAGGGACAGACAGCCGCCAGCCAGCCAGCCGGGCAAACCTGGCGCGGTCGCAGCGCCCACCGGAAAGCGGCTGCCCAGCAAGCGCGGGAGGGGGGGGGCGGGGGCGGCGGCGAGGCTTCCATCCAGAAACGGCCCTTGGCCAGCCGCGTGCCCCGCAGTTCTCTTTAGGACTTGGGGCGGGGGGGGGGAGAGCTGGTTCTTCGCTGCCCCTTCCCTCCCCCCAGGGGATCCTCAAAGCGGCTTCCCTCCCTGCGAGGGGGGAGGCCGAGAGAGCCCTGCCATTGCTGCTCCGTCAGGGCGCCCAGGGCCACGCTGATGAGGGCGCAGGAGAGGGCGGGGAAGGACTTTTTTGCCCCTGAAATGGCTCCCGCAAGGTCTCCCCCAGCACAGCTACTTATTTAGGGCAGGTCGGGCTCTTCCCGCCCTCGAGGAGTTGGGCTTGGGCTGGGAGGCAGGGAGAGCTTTGGGGCGGGTAACGTCTTGGGGGTCCCCCCCACCCTTTCGATCCAGACTGTGAACCGGGGAGCTCCGTGGCTGTCACTGGGCGGGGGGGGGGGGGATCTCATTAACCCAAGTGGACCGTGTTGCTGGGCTCAGTGAGGGCCACCACTTGCCCCTGGGCCCCTGTCCGTCGTGGCTGCTCAATTTGGGTGGCCTACGGGTAAGCGGGCCCTTTGCGGGAGATGGCCCACCTCTCCTTGACTTTGGGGTGTTCCTCGGAGGGCTGAGGTTCGGCCCTCCAGAAAAGCCATGGCTGGATCTGCACAGCCCCGCCAGCCCCCACCCGGTCTCCCATCTTGCGTTTCTGGGGAAGGTGGTGGAGGGGGCCGCCACAGACCCGCTCCTGGCATTCTTGGAGGACGCTTCGACCCTTGACCCATCCCAGTTGGGCTTCCGTCCTGGCCACGGGGTAGAGACTGTGCCGGTCTCCCTGACGGGACGATATCCAACTCCAGCTGGATGGGGGCAGTTTGGCTGTCTTTGTGCTTTTAGGTCTGTCAGTCACGTTTGACATGGTTTACCATGAGTTGTTTGCCCACCACCTCTTCGGGACAGGGATTAGGGGACAGCCTGACACTGGCTGATCTCCTTCCTCCATCCCCAGATAGGGGGCAGTGGGGGAGAGGTGTCTTGCCCCTTCATTGCTCCCCTGTGGGATGCCTCAGGGGGGCATTCTCTCCCCGTGCTTTTGAACATCTATATGCTCCCTCTGGCACAGCTGGTGCAGAGTTTGGGGCTGGACTGTCACCAATATGTGGGTGACACCCAGCTCTGTCCTCCTGATGGCCGGCTGACCAGACTCCCCCCCCGAAAAACTTGACAGATGTTTGGAAGCAGTGGCTGGATGGCTCAGAAAGAGTTGCCTGAAACTCAGCCCCTCCAAGACGGAGGTCCTGTGGCTGGGTTGTTGTTGTTAGGTGCAAAGTCGAGTCCGACCCATCGCGACCCCATGGACCATGATCCTCCAGGCCCTTCCTGTCCTCTACCATTCCCAGAGTCCATTTAAGTTTGCAACCGACTGCTTCAGTGACTCCATCCAGCCACCTCATTCTCTGTCACCCCCTCTTCTCTTTTGCCCCTCAATCGCTCCTCAATTGTGGCTGGGTAGAAGGGGACAGGACCAGGAAGCGCGTCTCCCATGCCTGGATGGGGTGCAGCTTACAGCTGTATCCTCTGCCAGCTATTTGGGGGTGATCTTCGATGCCTCCCTATCTATGGAGGTGCAGGTCACGAAGGTACTCAAGTGGTGTTTTCCCATCTGCTCCAAGCCAGGCTACAAGGGCCCTACCCGTCACCAAGGACACGTGCCACAGTCATCCATGCAACGGTCACTTCCAGGCTGGACTTCTGTAACTCGCTCTTTGTGAGCCTTCCCTTGTCTCTGACCTGGAAATTGCAGTTGGTGCAAAATTGCAGCTGCGAGGGTCCTCATGGGTACATCCAGCCCATGCTGAGGCTGTTGCGTTGGTACCAATTGGCTTCCGGATCAGGCTCAAGGTTTCGGTTCTTACCTTCGAGGCCACCTGTGGCCTGGGCCCAGCATATCTGAGGACTGTTATCTCCTCATCTCATGCCCCCCCCCGGGCTCTCCACTCTGAGGTTGATCCCAGGGAGATACGCCTGGCCTTGACCAGGGCCTGGGCCTTCTGAGTCCTGGCTGCTCCCGGGAGAGCTGAGGGCCCTGCTGGAGCTGCCACAATTCTGCAGGGCCTGCAAAGGGAGCTCTTCCACCAGGCCTTGGTTGAGGCCGGACTGAGGTTCCCTCCCTGCAGAAGCCCGTTATGCTGGACATCTGGGCAGGGACCACCTCCCCGAGGCAGGGCTGTGTTGCTGCTCCCTGGCAAGGAGGGACGGGGACGGGGACGGGGGGGGGGGGTCATGGAATTGGTCTGTGTTGCTACCATCATTGCTGTATTGCATTGCTGTTGTTTTATGGTTTCATGGATTTTAATTGTAAATCTCCACGAGCCGGCAGGGCCGGGAGTGGCAATTAATAAATGCCAATATAAATAAATAATCTTCC
The DNA here is from genome assembly GCF_049243985.1 of Paroedura picta. Classification (NCBI taxonomy): domain Eukaryota; kingdom Metazoa; phylum Chordata; class Lepidosauria; order Squamata; family Gekkonidae; genus Paroedura; species Paroedura picta. The sequence goes on from NC_135374.1 coordinate 1,372,923, forward strand.
ACTATTTAAAGGTTGCGCCAACTGCCTTAATCTAACATAAGCTATGCTTCTGCATCTTGACTCTCCCTAGTCCTTATTGGCAACCAACATTCCCCCCTCACCCGCCCCCCAGGTACCAGTTCTGGAAGGGGGTTTCACTGGATCTGAAGACTCACAAAAAGCTTAATTCAGGGTCTTTGGGGGTCCTGCCAACCCCCTCCACTTGGGAGGCATAAGTAATGCAGTAAATGTTTCTGCTTTGGACTTTTGTATGTTGCTCTTGATGTTGTTACCCCGGAATGTTACAAAGTAAAAATTAAGGAAAACGTTGTTGTTGTTATTAAAGGTGCATTAGACGGAAACTTTGTTCTAGTTGGCCAGCCAGCCGTGTGAGACAGGATGCTGGACTGGATGGGCCCCCCCTGGCCTGGGAGAGTTTCAGAAGACCACGGAAAGCCATGCTCAGTTTGGGTTTGCTTCTCAGAACAGCGCTGGGGAAATGGGGGGGGGGGGAGAGACTTGCTGGGAGAATCCAGAGCTTGTGGCTTGTGTGCTTTGGGGATTCCCGGAGTCTGAATAGGTTCTTGACCGACCCAGCCCTGATTACCATTAGGAAGATTTTTATATTCACAATAACATCACCTTTAGGGGAGGGTCTGTGGCCCACTGGAGGAGCCTCTGCTTTGGCCACAATTCTGAGGAGGCAGGAAAAGGCAAGAATTCTAAGAAAAGTGGAAGGGGCCAGAAAAAGAGAGGGGGACCCCCGAAAGAGGTGGGTAGTCTCCGCCAGGAGAGCCGCGAGGGCCCTCCGTCTGCAAGGCCTGGCCAAGGTGGTGGAGCAGGGGATGCGTTGGAGGCTGTAGGCTCATAGGGTCACAGTAAGTCAGAACAACAGTAGAGTCAATCAGGCACTTTAAGACCGACCAAGATGGATTCAAGGTGGGAGCTTCCGAGTGCAGGCACTGAAGTCTGAGGAAGAGGGCTCCCACTCAAAAAGTTCACGCCTTGAATCAATCTTGGTTGTCTTAAAGGTGCCCGACTGGACTCTGTTTTTGTTGTGCGACTTCACACCCACACAGCGCCCCACTTGAGTAAGTCCGAAGTGAAAGGACAGCCTTGCCGGGCTGTGTGGAGGCTCAGGGGCATTCTCTGCGTGGGTTCTCCCTCAAAAAAGTGTTTGCAGTGCTGGTCTCACCCCCACCCCCCATCAATTTTGCCATTGTTCCAGCTCTGGGTGCAACATATGGCTGATTGACGGCCCTGTGGCTTCTCACCTGTTGCCCGGCAGCACCAGTAACAGCTGGCGCATAGATTGGAGTGGCTTTTCTTTGCTTAGGACACTGCGCATGCCCGGGGTGTGGGTGGCTCCCTCTTCCTAAAGCCAACCAGAAGGCCTGAGAGAGTAGACCGTGGGCACTATAAGGGATGCCTCTAGCCGCCTTATCCCGAACAAGACCCAGGCCCCGATTGCCCACTCAGGCTGGCAGCCACTTGCCAGGGCCTCGGGCAAAGACCTTTCCTGTCACTTATCACCAGAGATGCCGGGGATTGACCCTGGGGCCTTCTGCATGCCAAGCAGAGGCCTCTGCCCCTGAGCCCTGGCCCTTCCCTGTAATGGAAGCGAAAGAGGCATTCATTCTGGAGTGAGCCGAGGTGTTTGCCTTCCGCCAAAGCAGCCTCCAGTAGAACGATTTAACATCCTCCCCTCCCTCTGTTGTGCTTTTGGGGTGTTATTTATTTATTTACTGCCTTTCTTTAAGTACTTAAAAGGCTGCCTTGTAGAGGATGGAGCAGAGTTGTTCTCTCTTGCCCCGGAGGGACAGACCAGAACCAATGGGATGAAATTAATGCAAAAGAAATTCCGTCAAAACATCCGGAAGAAGTTCCTGACAGTGAGAGCGGTTCCTCAGTGGAACAGGCTTCCTCGGGAGGTGGTGGGTTCTCCATCTTTGGAGATCTTTTAAGCAGAGGCTGGAGAGCCATCTGACGGAGAGGCTGATTCTGTGGAGGTTCAAGGGGGTGGCAGGTGACAGTGGATTAGCGAGAGGGATGTGAGTGTTCTGCCTAGTGCAGGGGGTTGGACTAGATGACCAGGAGGTCCCTTCCAACTCTGTGATTCTATGTACCCCACCTTCTCTCCACAAATGGGCCCCGAATCAGCTTCCCGCCAGTTCTGTCCTCTGTTTTACCACCGCAGCCAGGTGTAGGGTAGGCTGAACGAGTGGGAATGACCCAGTGCGCTTCCCTAGTGCAAGCAGGGTTCGAACTCAGCTCTCCCTGATGCTAGTCTGACATTCTTAACCACTGCAACAAACTGTGCGGGGTGGGCAGCCTCCCTCTGGGTGGCCCGTTGCAACCCAGGGACTTGCAGAGCCCGACTCCTTTCTTAAAGAACTCCCGGCCTCATTCCTGCCAATCTGCGAGGCGGAAAAGTCGTGGTGGTGAAGATGGAGGAAGGCTGCCATTTGCGAGTGTTTGGATGTATCCGATGGAGTGGACTGGGCACTTCAGGGCAGGGGGAGAGCTTGGGGTGGGTCTGCACGGAACCAGCTCTGCCGTTTGGAAGGCAAATAGGTGCAGCGGCCGAGAGAGAAACCTTCTGGGAACGGCACCCACTGGCCACCCCTCTCCTGCCTCGGACTCGGTCGGGGCTTTTAGAACCTCCCAGGGAGTCATTGTGAAGTTTTAACGGTGCATTCTTGTGGGCCTTAAATGGTTTTTCAAGCATGCGTGTTTAGGTCCTGCTGGCCGCCTCAGTGGTCCCTGCGAGGGCCCGGAAAGGCCAGTCGGAACTGGAAAAAAAATTAAAAATAAAAATTAGAATATTGTGCTCTCCGTTAAGCAACCCAGAAACTGCAGCTGGTCCACACTGTGTCAGTCTGATTAATGTTGGAAACCCGGCCATCCCTCTCTTATAAGGGCTTGCCACTGACGGTGCTGGTCCTGATCCTTAAAGCCCTTCGGGGCCATGAGCCACAGAGCTAAGAGGCAGGTTCCAGTCCAAAGCAGGATCCTAAAGCAGGGATCCCCAACACTGTCTGGCAAGTGAGTCGATCTCTTTGGCTAGGGGAGATTTGATGGGTTGTGTATTGCTTCAATAGCCACTCCCCCGTCGCTTGAGATTGCATTGGGTGCGATCTAGTTAGCCGCCTTGTAAGGCAGAAAGTCTGAAACATTTTTTTGTAAATAAGAATCTTTATGGTGTGACTGATGGTTACTGGGTGGCAGCTGTTGTGTGGCTGGCTCCACCCCTTTTTGGCAGCCATATTGTCGCTGCATCAACCAGGCGCTTTCAGGATTCTAAAGGTGTCTGTGGGCTCAGAAAGGTGGAGGATCCTGGGCCTAAAGGATCAGTTGTCCCCAAGTGCTGTCTTCTTAGTCAGAGTGGGGTCCTTTGGGGTTTTAGGTACGCAAGAGCCTCAGGAGAGCCCTGCTGGATCAAACCAGTGGTCCATCTAGCCCAGCCTCCCGTCTCACCCAGGGGCCAGCGAGCTCTTCGGGAGGATCAGGCCTCCTCTTGATGTTGCCTTCTGGCTCTGGATTCAGAGGATGAGTGCCTTCAAGAGAAGAAGTGAGCCAGTGTTGTGTAGTGCTTCCACTGTTGGACACGGCCAGGTTCACCTTTCCACTCAGGCCACGGACACTCACCTGGTGGCCTTGGGCTCTCCCTGCTCCCTGCCCTCCCAGCCTGACCCATCCCTCTGCGTAGGTGAGAGGATAATATGGGGGAGTGGAGAAGGACATAAATCATCGTTTGGGGGTGGATAGGCAGGATCTACCTAAGTCTCGAGGCGCAGAGATAGGATATAAGCCCTCTAGTAAAGAAACGTGATGTCTGGTTGTGGAGTGCCTTGACATGCATTCAGGAAATGTGTCTGTGAGGCAGGCCGCCTGGGAGTTATGCAAATGAGGAATTCGGGATGGGGAGGCTGCTGTGCATTTGCATGCTGGGATGTGTGTTGGTAGCGCTGAAATATGCAAGTAACAAAGGCTGGCAACCGGCCACGGCTCTCCCCTCACCTGCTCCTCTGCCCGCCCCTTCCGACCCCTGCCTCGGTGCCTCTGCCTGACTCCAGGCCCAGCAGTGCTGGTGCAGCCGTGGTCAGTGCAGAGCCTCTGCGTGGCGTGCAGAAGGTCCCCGGTTCAATCCCCAGCAGCATCTCCAGTTAGAAGGGCCAGGCAGGAGCGGATGGGAGATACCTCTGAGAGCCTGGACAGCCATAGGGAAGGGCCATGGCTCAATGGCAGAGCCTCCGTTTGGCCTGCAAAAGGTCCCCAGTTCAATCCCAGCAGCATCTCAGTGAAAAGGACCAGGCAGGAGGGGATGGGAAAGACCTTGGCCTGGGACCCTGGAGAGCCATGAAGTGGTGCTGGAGCTCAGTGGCAGAGCCTCTGCTTGGCCTGCAGGAGGTCCCAGATTCAATCCCTGGCATCGCCAGTTAAAGGACCAGGCAGAAGGGGATGGGAAAGGCCTCTGCCTGACGCCCTGGAGAGCAGCTGCCAGCCTGAGTAGACCAGACTGACCTTGAGGGACTGCTGGTCAATTACTGTAAGGGAGTTTCGTGTGCGTTCCTTGCCTGGCCTTGCTGTGCTGTGGTTTTCTGTCCCAGGAATCACATGTTGAAAATGAAGCCAAAGACCCTGCTGGAGGTCTGGGAGAATCGTTGCCCCTCTGCTCACCATGGGGCAGAGTGGAACACCCGTCCTCTGAGCCTGTTGAAAGGAGGTTGGGGGCTCCTGATGGGAGAGGAGGGGCTCTTGTAATCGCTGAGGCTGGAATGGGAGGCTTGGCCCATTTGGGGACCAGCACAGGGGAAGCCGCACTCTGCAAGCGGAAGGTCCCGGGTTCTGTTCTTGGACTCTGACGCCGAAAAGGATCCCGAGTAGCAGGGCTGGGAAAGGACCTCAGAGGCTGCCAACGGCCTGCTTCCGACATCCTGAGCCAAACGGCGTCTTTTTCTCTCCGCTGATCTCTGCTAAAGCCCCATTTGGCTAAGAGCTGCTCTCTGGCGAATCAATGCTTTTTGGCCCTGAATGGGAAGCGCAGAGAGCAGGAGAGTCTACGCTTGGGCCAAACGGTGCACTCCTCTTCCAGTGCAGGCCTCTGAGCATCTGCTTCGATACGTGGGAGGGGAGGGAGGAAGGAAGGAAGGAGGAGAAAGGGAGGAAGGAAGAAGATGCTGTGTCCAGAGTAGAGGGAGGGAGGGAGGAACTTGGAGTAGGATGAGAAGGAAGGAAGGAAGGAAGGAAGGAAGGAAGGAAGGAAGGAAGGAAAATACAGGGAGAAGGAAGGAAGGAAGGAAGGAACGAAGGAAGGAAGGAAGGAAGGAAGGAAGGAAGGAAGGAAGGAAGGAAGGAAAGAAAATACAGGGAGAAGGGAGGGAGGGAGGGAGGGAGGAAGGAAGGAAGGAAGGAAGGAAGGAAGGAAGGAAAATACTGGGAGAAGGAAGGAAGGAAGAAAGGAAAATACAGGGAGAAGGAAGGAAGGAAGGAAGGAAAATACAGGGAGAAGGGAGGGAGGGAGGGAGGAAAGGAAGGAAGGAAGGAAGGAAGGAAGGAAAATACTGGGAGAAGGAAGGAAGGAAGGAAGGAAAATACAGGGAGAAGGAAGGAAGGAAGGAAAATACAGGGAGAAGGGAGGGAGGGAGGGAGGAAAGGAAGGAAGGAAGGAAGGAAGGAAAATACAGGGAGAAGGGAGGGAGGGAGGGAGGGAGGGAGGAAGGAAGGAAGGAAGGAAGGAAAATACAGGGAGAAGGAAGGAAGGGAGGGAGGAAAGGAAGGAAGGAAGGAAGGAACGAACGAAGGAAGGAAGGAAGGAAAAGACTGAAAGAGGGGAAGGAAGGAAGGAAGGAAGGAAGGAAGGAAGGAAAATACAGGGGGGAGGGAGGGAGGGAGGGAGGGAGGGAGGAAGGAAGGAAAGAAGGAAGGAAGGAAGGAAGGAAGGAAAATACAGGGAGAAGGAAGGAAGGAAGGCTGGCTGATCCTGCCTTGAGCAGGGGGTGGGACTAGATTACCTGGGTGGCCCCTTCCCACTCTATGTAGAGAAATGTCATGAGATGTAGATGGGACTGCTCCCTGTGTTTCCTGCCTGGTGCTTAATGTGGGTCTTTGCTGAGCCCCAGAGCCTGTTTGTTCTATTTATTTATTGTATTTATATCCCACCCTCCCCTGAGGCTCAGGGCGGTTTACATAAAAACGCAGAAAACAGTCCATGGAACTCAGCTTGTCACAATAACAATAACAATAACAATAGCATTAACATAATGGACCATAACGTAACTATCATAATGGAAGCTTGGAATATGTTCACAGAGATCCGTTGAGCATGATCAGAGTGCATCTCCCTCATCCTTCCGGAGAGCATGCTAGCCCTGCACATCTTGGCTTAGGGAGCACACAGAGCATCTACCTCCCAAGAAAGGGACTTCAGAAATTAATACCTACTTATGATGCACAAGATCAATGAGTGTGTCTATTTTAAGACTTCTTTCAAGAACCCCCACACCTGTGGAACTCCCTGCTACTAGAATTGGCTTTTGGAGTTCCATGGTAAGCTTTTAGGCCTGTGATTTTCTAGCATTGCTTAGTCTGTAGTTTGACTTTTCACAGGATGTTCAGTAGATCAGGCTGCCCCTCAAACCAGGCGCAGGCCAAGAATCATAGAATCAAAGAATCATAGAGTTGGAAGGGGCCATACAGGCCATCTAGTCCAACCCCCTGCTCAACGCAGGATCAGCCCTAAGCATCCTAAAGCATCCAAGAAAAGTGTGTATCCAACCTTTGCTTGAAGACTGCCAGTGAGGGGAGCTCACCAACTCCTTAGGCAGCCTATTCCACTGCTGAACTACTCTGACTGTGAAAATTTTTTTCCTGATATCTAGCCTATATCGTTGTACTTGAAGTTTAAACCCATTACTGCGTGTCCTTTCCTCTGCAGCCAACAGAAACAGCATCCTGCCCTCCTCCAAGTGACAACCTTTCAAATACTTAAAGAGGGCTATCATGTCCCCTCTCAACCTCCTTTTCTCCAGGCTGAACATTCCCAAGTCCCTCAACCTATCTTCATAGGGCTTGGTCCCTTGGCCCCAGATCATCCTCGTCGCTCTCCTCTGTACCCTTTCAATTTTATCTACGTCCTTCTTGAAGTGAGGCCTCCAGAACTGCACACAGTACTCCAGGTGTGGTCTGACCAGGGCCGTATACAATGGGACTATGACATCTTGTGATTTTGATGTGATGCCCCTGTTGATACAGCCCAAAATGGCATTTGCCTTTTTTACCGCTGCATCACACTGCCTGCTCAGGTCAGAAGGAGGTCAGAAGAACTGCTCAGGTCAGAAGAACTGGTCAGAAGGAGCATTTGTCCCCAGGGACGAGACGTCCCACGTCTGAAGGTCCGTTCCTTGGGGCCCTGGGCTGGGGACGCCCTTGCAGCGTGGGGGTGGGGGGTTCAGCTGAAGTTGACGGTTCACATTCAAACAAAAGGACTCTAGTTGCTTGTGTGCGAAATGTGAAGGGCAGTGAGGATGTTGCGTAATTTGGAATGTTTTGAAAGCTGTTCAGGAGTGGTGGAGAGCCGGGCAGGGTGCAGAGAGGCTCAGAGAGGCTCAGGGACGGTGAAATATGGTCAGATTCTGTGCTTGGGTCTAGGAAGCAAGGTAGTGGGGGGTCCGTGGCTCAGTGGCAGAGCCTCTGCTCGGCATGCCAAAGGTCTCGGGTTCAATCCCTGGCTTCTCCAGCTAAAAGGACTAGGTGGGGGGGGGATGGGAAAGACTTCTGACTAAGGCCCTCAAGGAGCCATGGGAAGGGGTTGCAGCTCAATGGCAGAGCCTCTGCTTGGCATACAGAAGGTCCCAAGTTCAATCTCTGGCAGCATCTCCAGTTAGAAGGGCCAGGCAGGAGGGGAGGGGAGGGACCTCAGCCTGAGACCCTCAAAGAGCCACAGGGAAGGGCCTTGGCTCAGTGGCAGAGCCTCTGCTTGGCATACAGAAGGTTGCTGGTTCAATCCCCGGCAGCATCTCCAGTGGAAAGGACCAGACAGGGGGGGATGGGAAAGACCTCCCTGCCTGAGAACCGGGAAGCAGCTGCCGATCAGAGTCCACAATATGAGCCTAATGGACCAAGGGTCTGCTTCAGCCTAAGGCAGTTTCGTGTGTGTTCCTGCGTGGACTGCCACTCTCTAGGGAGAAGCCTGGGCCTGCGGCTCTTGGGTGGGCACCCTCTCTGTGGGAAAGGAGAGATCAGCCCAGTGGTGTGTCCCACGCTAGTCCTGAGGCCTTGGCCAGATGCCCGCTGGTGCCAGCTGCTCCTCTTGGGCTGGCAGGCAAAACTGGGCTGGGGATGTGGGGCTGCCCCCACAGTGGTTCCTAGCGTAGGCAGGGTCCGTAGTGCACCTTCAGTGCCGTCCAGTCCCTTCTGACTTCTGTCGACTCTCTCAGACGCCCTGTCGTTCACAGTCTTGCTCAGGACTTGGGGTGAGTTGATTCCTTTTGGGTGGGGTCTTCCTCTTTTCCGAGCGCTGCAGGGATTCTCTGTTTTCTTAGTGCCCCTGGTGGTTTTTGAGCAAGTCTCTCCTCGGCTGGGCTGTGCGAATTGCAAGCCAGGCCCTTTAGAACTCTTTCCTGGACTGGTTGCTTGGCTTGTCCCATAACGGGGTCAAAGTCTGAGCTGAATATAAAATAGCCCCCCCCCCCCGTGGCTGTGGCAGGGGAGCCTCCTTCTGTGACCCTCCCTGGGGCAGGGTAGGCCCCTTCCAGAAGGGAAGGGGCCTTTCAGCTGGGTAGGGCAGACCTCTCTGCTTTCATCTAAAAGATATACTTTTAAAAAAACACCCAAATGGGAGGGCAAGAAGCAAAGAACAAAACCCTCTGAAAGCCAAAACCCTCTGTTCATTACACACACACACACACACACACACACACACACACACACACACACACAAAGAGAGAGAACTCCGTGGCCCAGGGTAGTCTGATCTCGAAAGCCAGGCAAGGTCGGCCTATGCTTGCCCTTGAACGGAAGGCCACTGCGGAAATCCAGGGTTGCTAGGCAGAGGCAGGCCGTGGCCAGCCACCCCTTCCCTTGGAAACCCTGCGGGGGTTTCCGTAAGTTGGCTGAGACCCCCTGGCCCTTAGCCTCACAAGGTTTTAACCACCTGATTTGTAGCTGAATGCAAGAAGCAGGATGTCCCCAGCATTGGCCTGGCGGAACTGAGCGGGATTGGGGCCCTGCGGGACTTGCAGCAGTTCCGCAGGACCTGCAAGAGAGCTGTTCCGCTAGGCCTACGGTCGAGGCCCGTGGAAAAGCCTCAGTTAGTGGCTTCCGCACACAGGCTACATCGGCCCGCCTCCTAGTTGTGATACGATAGCGCTTTGCTGCCCCGCCTCTCGGAAAGAAGGTTTTAATGTAAACTGGGGCAGGGTGGCATATAGACAATAATAATCATGATGTTTGGTAGACACTTTGTGCTGCTGGCAAAGCAGTGATTAAAGGGCAGGGCTCGGAGGGGTATGATCCACGCGACGGTCACCTCCAGGCTGGACTTCTGCAACTCGCTCCACGCAGGCCTGCCCTTAGCCTTGACCCGGAAACGACAGCTGGTCCAAAACGCAGCGGCCAGGATCCTCACAGCAACACCGTGGAGGTCCCATATCCGGCCCATTCTCCACCAACTGCAGTGGCTGCCAGTTGAATTCTGGATAAGAATTACCTTCAAGGCCATACACCAGGGGTAGTCAAACTGCGGCCCTCCAGATGTCCATGGACTACAATTCCCAGAAGCCCCTGCCAGCGAATGCTGGCAGGGGCTTCTGGGAATTGTAGTCCATGGACATCTGGAGGGCCGCAGTTTGACTACCCCTGCCATACACGGTCAGGGCCCAGTGGACCTGAGGGGTCGCCTCCCTGCCTATGCCCCCAAAAGAGCTCTGCGCTCCACCGCCACCAACCGGCTAATGGCCCGTGCCCCTAAAGAAGTCCGCCTGGCCTCGACTAGGGCCAGAGCATTCTCTGTTCTGACTCCCACCTGGTGGAACGAGCTCCCGGAGGAGATCAGGGCCCTGACGGAGCTAAAACAGTTCTGCAGGGCCTGCAAAAGGGAGCTCTTCCGCCAGGCTTTTGGTTGAGACCAGGCCTAACCAACAGCGACTAAAAGGGCCCCTGCTCCCCCCTCTCTCCCAGAACTCCACCAGAGTGACCTGTTTGCACTGTTGCATTGTTGCATTGTTTACACTGTTACAATGATCAGTTATTAGTATTAATGTTTGGTGCGAGCTTAAATGGACTCCGGGGAATGGGAGAGGACAGGAAGGCCTGGAGGATCATTGTCCATGGGGTCACGATGGGTCGGACGCGACTTCGCAACTAACAACAACAACAAGTATTAATGTTACGGTTATTTATATGTAATGGATTGTTTCATGTGTTGTTTATACATTTTGTGTAAACTGCCCTGAGCCTCCGGGGAGGGCGGTATATAAATATAATAAATAGATAAAATAAAAATAAATATTTCCCTCCGTTCCGTCAGCACGTGTGGGATGGAGGGGACATTTAATTCGTTAGGGACCGCAACTTGCAGGCGCAGGGGAGGAGCGTTCCGTGGGATTCCCGCCGTGCCCTTGTGGGAGCTGCTGCCTCCAGTCCTCCTCTTCGGTCTGCTGTCGCTTTGCTCTGAGAGCGTCTTCATGCCTTTGGAATGCAGCTTCTGTGGCTTCCAGGGGAAAGGGCAGTAAATCATCTGGCCAGCAATTAAGCAGGGTAATTGGGCCAAGACCCCTCTGGACCTCCGGGCCAGACTCCTTTTCTGCCCCTCCCAGGCCTTGGATATTCCCCACTCCACCCCCGGACATCTGCAGGTCTCTGGCCAGAGACAGAGAATCTTGGATTGGGCGTTCCAGCGGGTAAAGTGCATACAGTAGGGGTGCCCAACCTTATGGGGCCTGCGGGCATCTCTGCAATCCTGCCAAAACATGGTGGGCACAGCTACCGAACGGCTGCCATCAAACGGCTGCTGCAGGAGGTGGAGCCAGCCCCAAAATGGTAGCCACCGCTGGGCTTCACAAAGAGCTTTCATCTGCAGTAGCTGCCTTTGCCGAACCAGCGCTTTAAAAATCTGCCCTGCCAATCAGAGGCCTTCCTGGGCAAAAGCCCCCACCTGGTGCCACCCACTTCCTAAAGCACTCCGCTGCGGCCCACCAGAAAAGGGGCTGCCGGCCCCAGGGTGGCCTCGGGCCCCGTGTTGGGGACTCTTGGTGTGTGTGTGTGAGTGTGTTGTTGCCGTGGTCCAGATTTCCTGCTGTAGGATGTCTCCCGCAGAAGGAGAAGCCAGGTGCATGTGGGACTGGTTCTTGTTTTGGGCATTGTGGATTGCCGGCTTCTGAGACACAGGGGGCTCTTTCTCAGGTGAGGTGAGGAAAAAGGAAGGAAAGAAAGTTGTTTGTGTGCTGTAAAACCCCTTCCCCATGTGGACAAAAGTCCTGGACTCCGTGTGCTGTCCGGGGTGGCCAAACCGTCGTCGCCTTCTCCTTCTCTCCTCCTCCTCCTTCTGGGAAGGCCTCGGCCTCTGGCTGTCCCTGCAGAGGAACTGGTTGGTCCCTGGGTGAGACGGGAGGCTGGACTAGTTTGACCTGCACTGGTGGCTCTTTTTAGGTTCTTATTCTTGGTTTTTGCTAAGGCAATAAAGCAAAAAGCATTTTAAGACTGGAGTTGAAGGATGTGAGGTGGCCCCAATCCTGCTGAATGCCTCTATGTTCCAGACCTGCTGGTCACACAACCTCTCTCTGCCTTTAGTCTCCCCACCCTGGCCGGTGTTTTCGTGGGGACCAAGGGAAACGGTCTCTGAGAACTTTTCATTTCCCGGGATTAAGAGATGCAGCTTTGTTGCTAGAAAGCTGGCAATTTAGGGCTTTTTTAGGCATCTGCTTCGCCGCCTTCCTTTGGAGCCCGTGTGCTCCCCGAATTGCGTGCAGGGGTTGTCTCGTGGGGTGGGCCTGTTTGTTGTGCTGTGTTGCTTTGAGCTCTGCAGTAGCCCCACCAACTGTATCTGGTGCCAACCATGAACGAAATAGTAAAACAACTTGGAAGAGAGGACGCTTGGTAGAATTTTGGGATGTGCATTTTGCAGAAAAGCTAGTATTATTATTATTTATTATTATTATTATATTTATATTTATACCCCGCCTCCCCCCGAAGGCTCAAGGCGGCTTACATAACCCCGTCCCCTAAAACCATAAAATGACAATAAAAACCAATAATTTACAGTAATTGTAACAGCGATGGCGTAATCTACTCATTTGCTCTCCGCATCCTCATCTACGGCGGGGGGTGACGCTCTCTACCGCCAGTTTGTGAGGGGGGGGGGCTGATCTTCTTTCCGCCCGGCCTCAGTTATAAGCCTGGCGGAAGAGCTCCGTCTTACAGGCCCTGCGGAATGCTGGTAATTCCCGCAGGGCCCTCAGCTCCTTATACTGTAGACTGGAGTGTCTGTCAGTCATTGCAGGGTGGGCGTAGCTCGCCTCCGAACTCCTGGGGGCTGGGGGGCTGGTTAGAATGTCTGCCACACCCTCCCCTTTGTTAAAAACAGTGGGTGCTTGCAGGCCTTAAGACCAGCCCAAAGCAGTTTTGGTTGAAGACACCCATTTAGTGGTAACCAAGAAATAGGGCTTCATTTCGGAGTTTATTTGTGGGCACAGCTTTGCGTGGTCTGTCTTTCCAGTATGCAGGAGCAGGAAATGGCAAGCTCTCTCTGCTCAACTCTGCCCCTGACCTGGATGGCCCAGGCTAGGCTGACCTCCTCAAATCTCAGGGACTCCGCAGGGGCAGGCTTGGGTGGGAGACCAGCCAAGGTCCACAGTTGTTACGCAGAAGCAGGAAAAGGCAAGAAGAAGAGTTGGTTTTTATCCTCCACTTTTCACTACCTGAAGAAGCCTCAAAGAGGCCCCCCTTCCTCTCTCCACAGCAGACATTCTGTGAGGTAGGTGGGGCTGAGAAAGCTCTGGTAGAACAGCTGATAACAGGACTGTGACTAATCCAAGGTCACCCAGCTGGTTGCATGTGGAGGAGTGAGGAATCAGACCCGGCTCTCCTGATTAGGAGCTGCCACTCTTAACCTCAACACCAAACTGGCGAAGGCCAACAAGCCATCAACTCTAGCCCTAACCAGATAACCCAAGGTGGCCAGTTCTTGGGTCCGGTTAGTATTTGGATGAGAGACCCCCAAGGGTTGCTAGGTAGAGGCAGGCCAGGGCAAACCAGCTCTGAACGGCTTTTGCCCTGTCCTGGATAGCCCAAGTCAGCCCAGTTGCATCGGACCTCTGAAGCTAAGCAGAACCGGCCCTGATGAAAACCCGCAAAGAAGCCCAGAGTGGCTACCCAGAGCCAGGCAGTGGCCGACCCCCTCTGCTGAAAACCCTCTCAAGGATTGCCCTAAATTGGCCCTTTCCAACTTGTAATGATCTTATAACCGTTCTCCTGTTGATTCTGGTAAATCAGGGGTGTGTGGTCATAATGGGGGTGGTTACCATTTTAAAAATAGTTTTCTATAAAATTAACTTAGTAGGAAGAACAGGTTGCGACCGCAATGGCACAAGCCCCCCCCCCCCAAACATGACACGTTGTTTTTGTCGGAGGAAAGATAGGAGAAGGAGTGTGATTTTCAGAATTGGGAAATGACGTCCCCTTGACCGTTAACAGGGACCGAGGACTGCATTTCGAGTATGAAGGAGCATCTCATCCATAGCACCTTCCGATGACGGTGATCCCTACGGTTAGCTTTTTGTATCGGGAATGATCAAACGGTCCATTCAGAGCCACGGCAGGATCACCCAGAGTTGCAACAGGGAGCCTCCGTGGCGGGGGGGGGGGGAGCTTGATTCTCCCTTCCCTCTTCTCCTTGCTGCACAGAAACTTCTCTCTTGCGGACCACAGTTTGGGAACGACTGACTCACTGGGACTCAGGTCTGAGTCAACGCGCATGGGACGCTGTGCGTGGAATGCTGTTACTCAGAGGCACAGCGATCCCGGTTGGTTTTCAGGCCTGGGCCAGGAAGTGCAGCCTGAAGGCAGCAAATGTGACTGTGCTGGGTTGTTCATTCGGCAGGGTGTGTGTGTGTGTTTATGTGGGGGGGACATAGCTGTGGTTTTGTTGCTTTTTTCTAGGATTGCTATTGCTAGGAAAGCTAACTGGACTTGTGGGGGCAGCAGAGGGGGTCTGTGTGGGGAAGGGGTTCTGGCGTCGCAGAAGGAATCCGGTTGTCCTTTCAGCTGTTTGAAAGAAAAACAGTTTTTGGAAACACATGCCCCAAACTCCATGGCAGGGATAGTCAAACCGCGGCCCTCCAGATGTCCATGGATTACAATTCCCATGAGCCCCTGCCAGCAAATGCTGGCAGGGGCTCATGGGAATTGTAGTCCATGGACATCTGGAGGGCCGCGGTTTGACTACCCCTGCTCCACGGGTTGCTTCTTGGTTTCTCCGCTCGGAGCGTGGCCTCTTCCTTGTCCTCTTCCTCATCAGCCTCTGGGTGCTGCAGGGATGTCGCCTCCCTCTTGTTTTGCCAACACGGAGGAGTTCCACCCTCTGCCCCGTGTGTCATGGAAAACGTGCACCGGAGAAGCTTGGGCGCCTTTGTCCGGCAAGGAGAACAGGCTGTTTGTGAGCCGCAGGAATCCTGCCCACGCCTCCCACGGAGTGGACCGTAGCCACCTCTTTGGCAGCTCCTCAGAGCCTTCTGGGGTGGGGGGTGGGGGCCTTGCGCCTCTCCCAGCCCCCTCCCTCTGGGTCAAGCCAGTCTGATTTGGCTGGAACCTTCCTTGCCCAGTTTTTTTCCTTCCCCCAAATAATAATATTTGTTCAGAGGTGGTTGCAGCAGTATGAAACACAGTGGCAGCCGTCAAAGCCAAAATGGTGATCTGAACAGAGCATTTCAAGAAAAAGGGCAGCCAAGAAACACCAGTTTTAGAATCGCAGCATCGTAGCATTGGAAGGGACCTCCAGGGTCATCCAGACCAACCCCCCTGCAGAATGCAGGAAATTCACAACTACCAGCTCCTCACAGTGACCCCAGTTCTATGGCCAGATGGTGTCTCCCTCCAAAAAACCCAGAATCCCTAGCCAGCCTGGCCTTTAAAATCATAGTGGGGAGGGAATCATCTTCCATCTTCCACATAATATATTTCTAGTAAGGCCTTGGAGGAGGAGCTGGTCTCAGGGCTTAAGTGCCACTCTGCTCTTAACACCCACCCAGGGCGGTTGTCCCACCCCTGAGTGCCTCCTCCTCCAACCGGCTTGCCTGTCTGTCCAGCGGCCAGCCAATCACCTTCCGTCCCCCACCCCTGACCACCCCCTCCTCCTTCCACTTCCCTCCGAGGCTTGGAGGCTGCAGATCCCTGCCATGTGAGAGCTGCCCCTGCCGGTGAGTTCCCTGCCTGGGGGTCTCCAGCCTGCACCCTTTCCGGGTCTGAGGGGTCCACAGAGTTCTTCCACCACCACCCCGGTCTTAGCGCCCGTTGTATTCCTGACTGCAACAGGTTTGGCCTTGCATTGCAATATCTCTGTTGTTTTTCAGCCAGTTTCAAAACTTTTAAGAACCAACAGTTCTGTCTCGTTGGAATCTTTAATTCGACGCAAATAATTTGATAAAAAACACCCCAAATTTTTAAAAACAAAAATTAAAAAAATATGAAGTTTTGGTGTTTGATGTTTTCACGTACATCTTGTGCGGCAATCCCATTTGCGTCACTTTCTGGACCAGCACCTCTTTGTACCACCCCCTGAGGCACTTGGAAATCAGGCTCCAAGCACTGCACTCCTGGAGTACATCCTGTGTCACCTGGGGTCTGCCGCATAAACCAGATCCAGAAGGCCAGCCCTTGTAGATCTCGTGGCGCTTGGGCTGCCTGGAATCTCTAGAGCAGAGGTGGCCACACTGTGGCTCACCAGATATCCATGGACTACAATTACCATGAGCCCCTGCCATGCTGGCAGGGGCTCATGGTAACTGTAGTCCACGGATATCTGGAGAGCCACCGTTTGGTCATCCCTGTGCTAAAGGATTATCTCTTGCAGGTCTAAGGGAGAATGTTTACCCTTGAACCAGCCAAATTGAATCAGTTATCCAGACTTAACCCATGGAGGAATTCCGTGGCATTTTAAGGTTTCCTGGTAGAAGCGTTCCGGAGTCAAAGCTCCCTTTACCGGACAGTAGAAATTGAGACCTTTCATTCCGGAAAGCTTCTACTCTCAGACTCGTCCGTCTTTAAGGTGCTCCTGGGTTCAAATCGTGCTGTTCTTTGGCAGATCAGCATGGCTTCCCTCTGAAACCTGGAGGTGACTCTTACGATACCTACCGGAAAGATTCTGTGGCGAGGAGGAGGAGGAGGAGGAGGCTGGCTTGTCTGCATTTAATTAAGATGCAGGGGGAAAGACGTGTGCGCTGGCGGAAGGGATCTGAAGCCGGCGGAACGCCAGATCCCTCCAGGGAAATGAGAAGGAGCCTGCCGCTTGGATGGGATGTTTTTGTGTTCTTAGTTCCAGGAGCAAATCGGCACTTAAGGCCAGCGGAGACATGCCCGTCCTTGTTCCAAAGGCTCTTCTCTGCCAGGAGTTTTTGAGTGTCTGCAGCAGCCGGAATGTTATTTCAGGGCCTTAAGTTTGGGGCTGGGCGTTGCGGCCTTGTCCTGTTCGTTCTCACGGGCAGAGTGGATTTGCCTGTATTAGGGGAAATACGGTGGGTGTAGTGGTGGGACATCCACCAATGGAGACCCCCCCCCTAAACTCCAAGAGAGCCATAGGAAATTCAGTTTTAATTGAAAGGTTGTTTGATTTTGTAGTGTTGTTAAACCCCCCCCCCCGCCCGACCTGATAGGATGTGGTGGTATAGAAATAAAATATTTATTAAAAGGGGCACAGTCAAGTTATAGTTGCCAACCTCCAGGTGGCAGCTGGAGATCTTCCATTGCTGCATCTGATCAGTTCCCCTGGAGAAAATGGCCATTTTGGAACGTGGGACTCTGTCATATTATACTCCACAGAAGTCCCTGCATCTCCCCCCCCTTCATGCTCCACCCATCAAGTCTCCAGGTATTTCCCAACCCTCATCCAAGTAGACTCAACAAAATCAGAGCCCAGTCAGGCACCTTTAAGACCAACAAAGATTTATTCAGGGTGTGAGCTTTCGAGTGCAAGCACTCTTCATCAGACTAAGAACTCCTTACATGACCGTGGGAATATATAGCAAAAATTAGTTCTGTGACATTAGTAAACTGTGTCACACATCCAAATACAGCCAATGATAATTCTTTGCCAAAACAGCCAATCAATCCCCTTGACATTCAGTTGTTATTCACACAAACATGGGAAAAATAAAACTGTCTGTGGAAGTGAGCAAAGACTGTCACACCACCATATGCTGCTAGCCCCATCTGTTCCCAGACCAGTGTGAAACATTCTTACAAGGTAATTGCCGATAACTATCTTATCCCAAGGCCAGGGAGTAAACTCAGCATTCCATAACATTACCATTACTTTAAAGGTAAAGGTAAAGGTATCCCCTGTGCAAGCACCGAGTCATGTCTGACCCTTGGGGTGACGCCCTCCAGCGTTTTCTTGGCAGACTCAATACGGGGTGGTTTGCCAGTCCCTTCCCCAGTCATTACCGTTTACCCCCCAGCAAGCTGGGTACTCATTTTACCTACCTCGGAAGGATGGAAGGCTGAGTCGACCTTGAGCCGGCTGCTGGGCTTGAACTCCCAGCTTCATGGGCAGACAGCTTCAGACTGCATGTCTGCTGCCTTACCACTCTGCGCCACAAGAGGCTCTATACCGTTACTTTACAGTCACATTATCACAAATAAAATAAATTGTGAGGAATATGGATACATGAACAAGATAAGCATGCACAGTGAGATAAAAAACCTTTGTCCTTGTTGAGTCCAGGGTATGCCAAAGTATTGAGTGTTGTAACAACTGGCATTTCTGCAATCTCCCTTTGTAGCCTGTTCTTGAAGTTCCGTTGTAATACCACAGCTACTTTCAGGTCCCTTATTGAATGTCCTGGAAGGCTCAAGTGTTCCCCTGCAGGTTTTTCAGTCTTGTGGCTTTTGGTGTCAGACTTGTGCCCATGAATTCTTTGGCGGAGGCTTTGTGCTACTTCAGGCCAACACGGCTACCCATTTGAATCTACCATGTAGACCAGGGGTAGTCAAACTGCGGCCCTCCAGATGTCCATGGACTACAATTCCCAGGAGCCCCTGCCAGCGAACGCTGGCAGGGGCTCCTGGGAATTGTAGTCCATGGACATCTGGAGGGCCGCAGTTTGACTACCCCTGATGTAGACCCTCTGAGGAGTGGCCAGCCAAGGGTCAGGGGGAGTTGAGCAGGAAACGGCTCCCTCGCCTGCTGAGGGGGGAGGGGAAACCACACTGGTCACTACGCCCCCCCCCCCAGATGCTTCTTCACCCCTCCCCACTTCGCCATGGATGAAAGTGCACGCACCGCTGCCCCCTGCCCACCCACGCATTGTTCCTGCAAGAGCTCAGCTGACCAGGGGCCGACGCGCAAAGACATGTGCTGCCTGCTGTGGGTTCCCCGGGAACTAAAGATAGCGGGCGGTTGGCATCCCCCTGCCTGGGTGCCCCGGGCTGTGTCACGGGGGGGGGGGGCAGGCTGACTTTGCAAAGAGAGAAAATGCGCCCCTGTGTGTGTGTGTGTGTACGCATGGGCACTCCCGCCTCCGGGGCAGATGGGAAAACAGACCAGCCCTCTGAACTATAAATAACTCCGGCCAAGAGGAAGAAAGATGAACTGGAGAGGCGCCCAGGAGAGGTGCGGAGGGGCCTTAACCCTTTGCGGGCGGGCAGGGACCCAGGAGCAGAGTGCTGCCCGAGGAGGAGGAGGAGGAGGAGGAGGAGAAGGAGAAGGAGAAGGAGAAGGAAGAGGAGAAGGAGAAGGAGGAGGAGAAGGAGAAGGAGAAGGAGAAGGAGAAGGAGAAGGGGGAGAAGGAGAAGGAGAAGGAGAAGGAGAAGGAGAAGGAGAAGGAGAAGGAGAGTTGGTCCTTATATGTCGCTTTTCTCTACCCGAAGGAGAGAGGGTTTTTCTCAACCCTCACAGGGTTGTTGTGGGGACAGGACTGGAAAGGAAGCCGCTTTGTAAGCGACTCCTTTGGGTAGTGAAATGCCAGAAACCATCTCTTCTTCCTTCTCCCCCCCCCAGGGTTCTAAGTTTATGGGACCTGCCAGTTTTAGCTTTCAGGCCAATGTCTTCTGCTTGCAGTCTGCTCTGTTTGGGTGTTGAGGCTTCAATTCATCAGAGATGGATGACCTCCCTGGGCCAGGAGAGCCGGACCCCATCGGATCTGGGAAGTGAGGCAGGGCCAGCCTGCTCAGCCCTTGCGCGAGAGAAGAGTGACCTGCCCCCCCCCCCCCGTCCTGCGGCTCTAGCCCGACATCCTTGACATTTATCCTGGGGTTACAGGAATGTATTGTGCCTGCCTGGGCAGCCAGCCACTGAGTGTTCAAAATGTTTCCCCATCTTTCCTTCATTAAGAGCATAAGACGAGCCACATAGGATCAGGCTGCAGCCCACCCCAGCACTGTGTCACTCAGGGGCCAAAGCCCAGGGGCCATCAGGAGGTCCACCAGCAGGGCCAGAACTCCAGGAGCCCCACAAGCACCAAGGAGACTGTGGCCCCACAAGCACCAAGGAGACAGAACATCCCTGCCCCAGACCCAAGAACATAAGAGAAGCCCTGTAGGATCAGGCCAATGGCCCATCCAGGCCAACACTCTGGGTCACTCAGGGGCCAAAGCCCAGGGGCCATCGGGAGGTCCCCCAGCAGGGCCAGAACTCCAGGAGCCCTCCCACTGTGGCCCCACAAGCACCAAGGAGACAGAGCATCCCTGCCTCAGACTTAGACATCCCTCTAGCCGTTGTGGCTACCTCATGGCCCCATGTAAATCACCCTGAGGCTCTGGGGAGGGCAGTGAATGAATGAATGAACGAATGAATGAATGGATGAATGGATGAATGAATGGCCCATAGCCCCACATCTCAGGCCAGCCCGAATGCCCCAGGCCCAGAGGAAGCGGGGTCTTCCAGGGTGCAGGAGGCCAGGCCAGGAGCGTTGGCGTCTGCCCCTCAAATCAAACTGGGGAGGAGGCATCCTCTTGGGTTGCAGAAGCAGCTGCTGGTGAAATGAAAACAGGGCAAGCTGTTGGGGCCAAACCCGGTAGGTCTTTCTCACGAGGAGTCCAGTCACTCCAGCCGAAGCTCTGCTCCTCCTGGTGCGAGACCGGCTGTGGCATATTGGTTCAAATCCCTCCTTCATGGAGACTCATTGGGTGACCTCAGACTGGTCCCCACACTCTCTGCCTATCCTGCCTCACAGGGTTGTTGTGAGGATCAAAAAGGTGAGGGGAACGACAGGAGCCACTTTGGGGAGAGAGGCAAGGCCTAGAAGAATTAAATAAATCAAATTAATGGACGTCTTCCAGGCTTCCGAGTTGGAAGAAAGCATCTCTTTTTGCAGCTGTGTTAATTTGTTTTTCCAGCAGTAATTGAAAATGAGAATGAGAAGGGAAGATCTGCGGGTCCGGCCTGGGTTGCAGAGTGCTGGCTCAATGGTAGAGCCTCCGCTGGGCAGACAGAAGGTCCCAGGTTCAATCCCCGGCATCTCCAGTTAAAAGAAGAAGAAGAGCTGGTTCTTATATGCCACTTTTCCCTACCCGAAGGAGTCTCAAAGCAGCTTCCAGTCGCCTTCCCTTTCCTCTCCCCACAACAGACACCCTGTGGGGTGGGGGAGGCTGAGAGAGCCCTGAGATTACTGAACAAGTAGAAGAGTTGGTTCTTATATGCCGCTTTTCCCTACCCGAAGGAGTCTCAAAGCGGATTACAGTCACCTTCCCTTTCCTCTCCCCACAACAGACACCCTGTGGGGTGGGGGAGGCTGAGAGAGCCCTGAGATTACTGAAGAAGAAGAAGAAGAGTTGGTTCTTAGATGCCACCTTTCTCTACCCGAAGGAGTCTCAAAGCGGCTTCCAATCACCTTCCCTTTCCTCTCCCCACCACAGACACCCTGTGAGGGAGGGAGGCTGAGAGAGCCCGGAGATTACTGAAGAAGAAGAAGAGTTGGTTCTTAGATGCCACTTTTCTCTACCCAAAGGAGTCTCAAAGCGGCTTCCAATCACCTTCCCTTTCCTCTCCCCACCACAGACACCCTGTGAGGGAGGGAGGCTGAGAGAGCCCTGAGATGACTGAAGAAGAAGAAGAGTTGGTTCTTAGATGCCACCTTTCTCTACCCGAAGGAGTCTCAAAGCGGCTTACAGTCGCCTTCCCTTTCCTCTCCCCACAACAGACACCCTGTGAGGGAGGGAGGCTGAGAGAGCCCTGAGATTACTGAAGAAGAAGAAGAGTTGGTTCTTAGATGCCACCTTTCTCTACCCGAAGGAGTCTCAAAGCGGCTTACTGTCGCCTTCCCTTTCCTCTCCCCACAACAGACACCCTGTGAGGGAGGGGAGGCTGAGAGAGCCCGGAGATTACTGAAGAAGAAGAAGAGTTGGTTCTTAGATGCCACTTTTCTCTCCCCGAAGGAGTCTCAGAGTGGCTTCCAATTGCCTTCCCTTCCTCTCCCCACCACAGACACCCTGTGAGGGAGGGAGGCTGAGAGAGCCCTGAGATTACTGAAGAAGAAGAAGAGTTGGTTCTTAGATGCCACCTTTCTCTACCCGAAGGAGTCTCAAAGCGGCTTACAGTCGCCTTCCCTTCCTCTCCCCACAACAGACACCCTGTGAGGGAGATGAGGGTGAGAGAGCCCTGAGATTACTGAAGAAGAAGAAGAAGAGTTGGTTCTTATATGCTGCTTTTCTCTACCTGAAGCGGCTTACAGTCGCCTTCCCTTTCCTCTCCCCACAACAGACACCCTGTGGGGTGGGTGAGGCTGAGAGAGCCCTGATATTCCTGCTCAGTCAGAACAGCCTTATCAGTGCCGTGGCGAGCCCAAGGTCACCCAGCTGGCTGCATGTGGGAGAGCAGTGGGGATTCAAACCCGGCTCACCAGATTAGAGGTCCGTGCTCCTAACTGCTACACCAAGGTGCATCGGAAAGCACAAGAGTCTAGACCAGAAATAGCTCTCGTCTGCCTGGCGCAGGCTGGGAATCCGGGTCCCCTCCCAGCCCCTGACTGTCTCCAGGCCCAGACCGGACGGGTGTTCTGCAATAAATAGACTGGGGCAGGGAGGCTGGCATTCAGGCAGGCTGGGGTCATTCTTGGGAAGCCGACCGCTCAGCATAATGGCCCTTTGTGTCTCCTCCGCTCAGCTGCCTGCCTTTGGGAACGGAGTTTCTCTGTCTGCTGGGGATTAGGCATGGGGCTAGCCGTAGCCGGGCCTCAAAGAGCGGCGGGACCGCAGCCGCGGCATCTGGCTGGAGCCCCGGAGTCAGGGGAGGAGAAACTGGAGCCTGTCGGGACACACATGGTGCGTGCGGCTGGCTGTGGCTCACGTACTCGCTGTGGCACAGCTGAACACGAGGGGCATGCTTCAGGAGACCTCGCCAGTGTGGGGCAGCCTAGCCAAGGTTTGCAAGCTGCCCTGTGTTGTTTCTGGAACTGGGAAATGGCTGTTGTGGCATGGGATGGAGAGGGGGGGGGCTTCTGTTCTTTCCCTGTGTGGCTGTGCTGTCAGAAATACCATAGTAGGCTGCTTTGCCCCCACCCCTCTAAAGAATGTGCCCCTATAAAAGTATCTATTCTAGTACGGACCCAGTCATTTAATCTTCTGGGAATCAGGAGGGGCGCATGGGCAGGGGAGGGGCTGTGGCTCAGCAGAAGAGCCTCTGAAGGTCCCAGGTTCAATCCCCAGCATCTCCAGTTTACGGTGATGGGAAAGACCTCCGCCCAAGACCCATGGAAAAGGGGGAAGCAAAAAGGGGACAGAAAGCCAACCTGAGAAAACAGGTCGGGAACCTGAAGGTTGAGCAGCAAACATATATTACCATTAAAATACAAATATGTATTATTAAGTGCGCAGTGCGAAGACTGAAGACACTGCGATGTTGCGCAGACAGCCTCATTACAGCTGCACATGGTATGAACATAGACCGAACCCGTTTCAACCCAGGGGGCCTTCATCAGCGGTCAAACAAACAAAAGGCCCACATGTTGTAGGGCAGCGTTAGAGCGAGACCTGGTTGGTAGCACAAGAAACGTAAATCGTGAAGCTCCCAACATTACATAATAGTAATTTCAGAGGTGGAGCTCAGAGTAAAAAAGAACCAGGTTCAATCCCCGGCATCTCCAGTTGAACTTGACGGACTGAGGGTGTGATCCAGTAGAAGGCAGCTTTGTGTGTGTGTGTGTGTGTGTGTGTGTGAGGCTTCTGACTCGGGCCCAAAGAGAAATAAAATATATGAAGCAGCGCACAAGACCATCTTGATGGACGTTTTTAGCCTTCCTGTGGGCATAGAGCAGGAGTCAGCAGGAGGGGAAGCCTCAGAAGAGCCCTGCTGGGTCAGACCCGCCTCCCGTCCCACACAGTGGAGGGCTAACCACTGGGCATGGAGGCCGAGGCCTTCCCCCCACCCACGTTGCCTCCTGACTCTGGGATTCAGAGATTTAGTGCCTCTGCATGTGGAGGTTCCCCTCAGTCCCCATGGCTAGTAGCCAATGATAGACTTATATCCTCTATAAATCTCTCTGCACCCCCTTTAAAGCTGTTTATTGTTGCAACCTCTGGAAACCAATTCTACATTTAATCACTCTCTCTGTGTAAAGCTGTAATTCCTCCTGTTCATCTACTACCTACTGCCCATCTATCCTCTGTTTTTAGTATTTTGGGAGAGGGAGAACGATTTCTCTTTGTCGGCTCTCTCTACCCCCAGCATAACGAAATCAGAGTCCAGTAGCACCTTTTAAGACCAACCAAGATTTATTCAAGGTGGGAGCTTCCAAGTGCAAGCAAAGTGCTTTGAATAAATCTTGGTTGGTTGGTCTTAAAAGGTGCTACTGGACTCTGGTTTTGTTGTGCTTCTTCAGACCAACACAGTGACCCATTTGAATCTACCCTCAGCATAGTTTTATAAATCACGTCCCTCTTCTATACTGGAATGTCCTGGACTGTACAGGGAGCTCGACTAAATGACCCCTGAGAACCCTTCCGGCTCTGTGTTTCTCGGTTCTCCGTTTTATAGCTGAAATTCAAAGTATCGCTGAGGGCTTAATCCTGGAGTAAGTTCTCCTCTGGAATGGCTCGACGTAGTGACTGGGAGCAGCAAAATGTTCCGGGGGGATGGGGGGCCCCGGTTAGCTCAAACCCTTGTTCATTCGTGCCCCACTGTTCTCATAAAACCCGAGCCGTTGACAGCAGGCCATAAAAACATGTGTACAAAATTAGATGCAATAAAATAGCATTAATAGCGACTCCTTAATGCAGTGCCCAAACTTTTAAGAATGGCAATAAAATGCTGGGCGTGCTTCTGCAAAATGCAAAACCATTCCCAGTGCAATAGCTTTGATCGCTGTCCTTTCTGCACCCACCACCACTGGCTTCCGAAGAGCTGGAGGATGAGCAGGTGGTGATTAGGGGGTGAACTGTGGATATTTTGAGCCCCCCTTGAGCCGGGCTATCACTGTGGTGGGCTGCCGATTCAGATCCTGACGGCTGCGGAGACAGAATATCCACTCCCTGCATGGAAGGGTTTGCCTTCGGGGAAGCCTGCCTTCTCCCAAGTCCGAACTGCAGAAAACAAAGCCCCGGAAAGGACTGTAGCTCAGTGGTAGAGCATCTGCTTGGCATGCAGAAGGTCCCAAGTTCAATCCCCAGCATCCCAGAGGGGTTTTTGAGGCAAGAGATGTTCAGAGGTCGTTTGCCTTTACCTGTCTCTGCATATAGTGACTTTGACTTCCTTCGTGGTCTCCCATCCAAGTACTAATCAGGGCTCCAAGAAGGGTGCTCGTTATCCGCCAGCTGCCCGTGGGGGCCATGTTGGGGGCCCTTGCTGCAGGGGACTGTTGCAAATACAGTTAGAGGAATGTCTGGGTGGAATTTTGTACGTTCATAAAATCGTATATAAATGATAAAATGCTCTTATGATTTGGTACTGCTTCATTGAGTTGTTTTATCATTTCAAATTGAATTATTGTATACAGATCACTTTTTTATTTTCAGCGTTTGTAAAGTTTTCAGTGCTGAAATGTGGCAGCGTTTCATGTTCGCCACCTAGGAGACCGTACTTGGGTGGAAAGGCAGCATAGAAATGTTTTAGATAAATAGATATTTATCTTGATAGTTGGGTGCTAGTTATGCTTCATGACCCCCCTGGCTAGCATCCAACTACTTAAATCTTCTGGTGACACCAGAGGTGCCTCCCGATTTCTTCCTGGCCCCCAAATGGCCAAGGTGTCTTGGGCCTGCATTTGTGTCCTTTATTTCAGCCGTAAATCCCTGCTTTTCTACCGCAGCGTCTTCGTGAAGGTTGACAATCCAAGGTGACAATAAAAGGCCCGGCGATATCCATATAAACGAAAGCAGCCAAAGTAGAACAAACAAACCCGCCTGCCTGTGCAAGTTCTTGATGGCAAACATGCCAGCTGCAAAGCGGCCACTTGCTCCAGTCATTCTTTCATAAACAAAATGCACCTTTTAGCCCTGCGGCCCCCAGGCTGTTGGGGCTGAGCGCATTTCCATGGAAAAGTCAGAAAGTGGTCTCCAGGAGGGCCGGTAGAGTGGAAGGGTGGCTTCCTCTGTGCTGGTCCAGGACCCACCCTGGAGATGCTGCAGCATCCTTTAATCACCCTCCCTCCCTCCCAGCCTTTGCCACCTTCAGCACTGCGTTTGCAGGCAGCGACTCATAATGGGGGTCCATGCGGAAGCATGGCATTTCTGTGGCCAAGGGGGGAACCAGGGGTCGCTTGAAAAGGTCAAGCACAGTTCCTTCCTCCTTCGCTCCCTTCCTCCCTCCCTTTAATCCTGGACAGATCTTCCTTCCTTCCTTCCTTCCTTCCTTCCTACCTTCCTACCTTCCTTCCTTCCTTCCTTCCTTCCTTCCTTCCTTCCTTCCTTCTCCCTGTATTTTCCTTCCTTCCTTCCTTCCTTCCTTCCTTCCTTCCTTCCTTCCTTCCTTCCTTCCTTCCTTCCTTCCTTCCTTCCTTCCTTCCTTCCTTCCTGCCATGGAACCAAATCCACCCCCCTACCATTTATGCTCCAAGTGGGCCTCCGTGTTGGTCAGATGGGCAGAGGTACCTTGGATGCTTTAGGATGCTTAGGGCTGATCCTGCGTTGAGCAGGGGGTTGGACTAGATGGCCTGTATGGCCCCTTCCGACTCTAGGATTCTATGATTCTATACCCTTGATTGTGAAATGCTGGGAGTAATTAACTGAGACCCATTAATCTCCCATCTTATTTTCTTTATTTGTTGTATTTATATACCGCCCTCCCCTGAGGCTCAGGGCAGTTTACATAGAATGTAGAGCAATACAAGGAACTTAGTTTTTCCATAACGTATAGATAACCACCACAGTAGTAATATGAACATTAATAACTGTAACAAAGGTAACTATAACAATGCAAACAGGTCCAGGGCCAGAACGCATGAGTGGATTCCTGGGAGGACCTTTTTGTTTCCTTAACTGTGCCCCCCTTCCCCCCCCCCCCCCGAATTTAACCCAAACAAACGTGACCTCGTAAATGAAGCTTGTGATTCCTGTTTGGTCCCTACATCTGTTAAATATCTTAGTGATGCTGTATGCTAATTTGCTGCTAGATGCAAGGACCGGTGACTCCTGAATCATCATAGAAGCCAAGAGTTGGAAGAATCCCATTTCCCTGCCTGCTTCTAAAAACCTGTGCAGACCCTGAGTGAGCGACCAGCGGCCTTCCGAGGACCGTCCCCACCCCCCACCGACGGTGCCCTTCTGTTTTCCCCTCCCCAGGACAGGACGGGGCGGGTCGAACTCTTCCCCCTTCGGTCTTACTCGTGTGGGCTGACTCATTGGGGGGGGGGTGCAGGGGAGGGGGCCGTGGCCTTGTGCTGCCTCTGGGCTCTAAGGCAAGGGAGGTTTTTCCTCTGCTGGTGCCCCTGAGTCAGCCTCCCTCCCGCAAGAGGGGTCACGGTGGAGAGGAGCCGGGCAAAGTTCCACTTGCTTTACTTCCGGGCTGCCTCTGGTTTGCTCGAAGGCCGAAGGACACCGTTCTGCAACTCTGTGAGGAGAAGCAGAAGAATCAACCCCTGCCACGGGGGGGGGGGGGACGGAGAGGAGGAGCAGAACGGAGGCGAGAAGCTTCTCTTGACAGAGATCACTTCAGGGTGGGCACCAGGCAGTTGCAGATTCCCCCGCAGCAAGCCCTCCCTGTACTCTGAAATCCAGCACTTCAGGGATTGGATTTAGCGAGAAGGCCGTTGATTGGTTGGGGTGTGACTGTTTTGCACATGGAAGGTCCTCGGTTCAGTCCAAGGCATCTCCCACCCAAAATGTCTTCTGCACCCAGGCTGGAAGATCTTTGGGGGAGATCTCTCTCTCTCTGAGACTGTTGGACTACTGCTGAGTCCAATTTGTGTGTGTTTACATGTCGTCATTTGGATAACTCTGCGTCCCGTATTTAGCCCATGCCGGGTCATGTTACAAAATGCAATGTAGTGCTTGCCATTTGTTGGAACATAAATGCACATTTGACAAAATTAATCCATACCTTAAAAGGGGTACCTTATAGGATTTCTAGACCCTTCGATATTTGATGAGCTCTTTGACTCTCATACCCTGGAAATCCTGTTGGTCTCTCAGGTGCTCCTGGACTTGAGTCTAGCTCAATTCAAGCGAGAAGCCATGTTGGTCTGAAGCAGCAGGACAAATTTGGAGTCCGGGGGCACCTTTTAAGCTTCACTTGAGGTGTGCTCGGGGCCACATCACTAGATGAGTCAAGCTCAAGTTTTCAGCTGGTAGCAGAAGGTGGAGGACAGGAGGGCATTCGGTAAGTCAGACCGAAAAGTCTGTGTCTCTCACCCTAGTTCAACGGTGGCTCTCCAGATGTCCATGGACTACAATTCCCATGAGCCCCTGCCAGCACATGCTGGCAGGGGCTCATGGGAATTGTAGTCCATGGACATCTGGAGAGCCACAGCGTAGCCACCCCTGCCCTTGTTCATCTCACTACTGATAATGGACGGAGCCCTTCAGGCCTTCGTGTTCAAAGCGAATAGCCGTCCCCAGGCCTCATGACCAGCATCCTCGGTGATTGATAAATGCAGAACATGCACAGTCAGCCTGAAGTTCTCCAGGGAAAGACTTACTGCGTGGCTTGGCCCTTTGCCCAGAGTCTCTGAGTGTGTGCGGGAGGCCTTTAATTCATCTTTGGGAAATGGAGCCTGGCCCGACGTATTTGGGACTGGGGTGCGGGGATGGAGGCCCTTGAAGTGCAGAATGCGGTGTTTTTATTTCGTCTGCTTTAAATCTTTGTTTTTTTTCTCTCCCCTCCCTCTTTTCTCGCCGTAGATTCCAGAAACACGTCCACACCTATCGGATTTTGCCAGATGAAGAGGATTTTCTGGCTGTCCAGGTGAGGCTCCTTCCGTCCCCAAAAAATCTCGCATCATTTCTGACTTTGCAAACATTTTGGAAAGCCTTGAAATATTCGGGGGGGAGGCGTTGAGCATCGGAGCTAGTCCAGGCCGTGAGGACAATTGTGTGAGCTTTGGGAGCGCTTGCCGTGTTTTTGCGTTCCTCAGATGTTGAGGCTCTGGGTTGGAGCCCTCACAGTGGTGAGATGACGGGTATTTTGCCTCTGCCCCCTCAAAAGAAAGCCAGGCAGGCAGAAAACAGAGAGGAGGTGCAGGGAGGAAAAAAGGACCCAGAGCGTGTTGGCAGGGTGGGTGGGTGGGTGGGTGACCCATGCCTGCCGTGCAGAATATATTTATTTGCAGAATCTAAACTGTTTACAGTTCTAAGCTGTCTTCTAAAGTTCGAGGGGGCCAGGCATGCCTCCCTGGGGAGGTTGGGTCCTAATTTGGGGGCTACCACCGAAAAGGGCCTCTTTCGTGTGCCCACTAGAGCATCTCTGATAAGTGGGACACTTATGGGGGCTTCTTCCATGAATCTTAATCCCCAGTCAGGAGCATCCGGGAGAGTAAATTACCCCAGTTTCAAGCCACGCTGGGTTTAAGGGACGCAACCAATACTTTGAATCAGGCTTGGGAGTTGATTGGCGGGTAGTGTTATTGCTGTAAACAGTCACATACAGTCCCCCCCCATTGCTGACCCCTACCAGCACTCTAGCCACAGCATTCTGCACTAGCTGCAGCTGCTGTACACTCTTCAAGGGCAGCCCCAAGAAGAGCGCATTGCAGTAGTCTGCAGGTATGTACAAACACGTGCGGTCTTTTTTTAGAGGCAGAGGGGAGGGCTATCCTGAGAGGCTTCATCAGTGGGCGGGCAGGAACAGGGGGAAGAGGGGGCTTTGCTGCAGAAGTGGCTGCCCACTCCTCCCACCCCCACCCCCTGTGCTCTCCAGTCGGGTGAGCCTCCTATGGAGCGGTGCCTCTGGGGCAGTGCAGGCTGGCAAGAGCCCTGCAGATGCCCACACAGCGCTGATCTTGGCAGGAAATCAGCCTGGCCATGCACTGGGTCCTTTATAGCTGCAACAGTAGCCTCATTGTACCGGCCCAGCAGGCAGGAAAAGGCAGACCCGGAGGAGGGGGGTGGCTGGAGAAGAGAGAGGACGTTCCTCACTCCCCCCCAACCCACGCACACATGCAGGCTTTCCGGTCCCACCCCCCTCGTGTCCCGGCAAGAGGGATGACGTGGAAGCCCTCTGAGCACAGGACAGCAAGTGGAGACACTGCCCCCCCATGGAGGACGAGCAGGGGGTGGACGGGGGCTCTCTTCTGCAGAGGGGGTGGGGGGGGAAGTCAGAGCGCTTTTCCTGCTTGCCCTGGAGGCCTGCTCCTTTGCTGTTGGCTGAGGCGTCCTCCCTGTAACGCTTTGCTGTCTCGGTGCAGATGCACTTTGGAAGGCCAGTGGAAGCCGTGGAAATGGCCCAGGCTGATCATGCAGGCAGAACGGGCATTCAGTGACCTTGTGAATGAACGGCTGGCAGGAAGAAAATGGGTTCCTTTAAGTGTGGTGCTAGAGGAGAGTTTTAAGCACAAGGTGGTCTGCCCTGTTAGATTCACGGGTTCAAAGGAAGCCAGGGCCCTGGGAGATCAGTCAGCTGCTTATTGAGATCTCAGCATGGTGGTACAAGAGGCAAAACTGAGCTGAGACCCCCCCCCTGAAAAAAAACACGCCCAAATTATGTACAGAAGGAAGCAGTGGCTCTTCCCAACACAGTGGTTCCGCGGAT
This sequence comes from Paroedura picta, assembly GCF_049243985.1. Classification (NCBI taxonomy): domain Eukaryota; kingdom Metazoa; phylum Chordata; class Lepidosauria; order Squamata; family Gekkonidae; genus Paroedura; species Paroedura picta. Next base: position 1,403,227 of record NC_135374.1, read on the forward strand.
GGGATCTCACTGCGCATTGGCCAGTCATGCTGCCCGCTTCAATTCCGCCTCAGACTTCAAGCTCGGTCCCCGGCAGATCCACCAACGCAACAAGCCCCCGAGGAAAAATGCAGAAGGCTGAGCTCAAATCCAACCTGTGTCTAAACTGAGGCTCTCAGACCACCGGCAAAGAGGAGAGTGGGCGCATCAGCTGAAGGCAGCCAGAGAAGAGGGGGTGGAGGGACTCCGTCAGGGAAGCCACGGGGGCCCTCCCTTTGTGAGGCTGATGGCGAGAGGACGTTTTGGAGGACGTTGGAAGCTCCTTGACGGTGCTTGAATGAATGAATGGCCTCCGAAGCATCTTCCCTTGGACCCTCCCTGGCCTGACCCAGCAGGGCTCTTCCCAGGGTCTTCTCAGGGGAAGGCCTCGGCCTCTCTGCCCTGTGGCTGGCCCTGCAGAGGAACTGGCTGGCCCCTGGGTGAGACGGGAGGCTGGACTGGAGGGACCCTCCCTGGCCTGACCCAGCAGGGCTCTTCTGAGGGTCTTCTCAGGGGAAGGCCTCGGCCTCTCTGCCCTGTGGCTGGCCCTGCAGAGGAACTGGCTGGCCCCTGGGTGAGACGGGAGGCTGGACTGGAGGGACCCTCCCTGGCCTGACCCAGCAGGGCTCTTCTGAGGGTCTTCTCAGGGGAAGGCCTCGGCCTCTCTGCCCTGTGGCTGGCCCTGCAGAGGAACTGGCTGGCCCCTGGGTGAGACGGGAGGCTGGACTGGAGGGACCCTCCCTGGCCTGACCCAGCAGGGCTCTTCTGAGGGTCTTCTCAGGGGAAGGCCTCGGCCTCTCTGCCCGGTGGCTGGCCCTGCAGAGGAACTGGTTGGCCCCTGGGTGAGACGGGAGGCTGGACTGGAGGGACCCTCCCTGGCCTGACCCAGCAGGGCTCTTCTGGGGGTCTTCTCAGGGGAAGGCCTCGGCCTCTCTGCCCTTTGGCTGGCCCTGCAGAGGAACTGGCTGGCCCCTGGGTGAGACGGGAGGCTGGACTGGAGGGACCCTCCCTGGCCTGACCCAGCAGGGCTCTTCTGAGGGTCTTCTCAGGGGAAGGCCTCGGCCTCTCTGCCCTGTGGCTGGCCCTGCAGAGGAACTGGCTGGCCCCTGGGTGAGACGGGAGGCTGGACTGGAGGGACCCTCCCTGGCCTGACCCAGCAGGGCTCTCCTGAGGGTCTTCTCAGGGGAAGGCCTCGGCCTCTCTGCCCTGTGGCTGGCCCTGCAGAGGAACTGGCTGGCCCCTGGGTGAGACGGGAGGCTGGACTGGAGGGACCCTCCCTGGCCTGACCCAGCAGGGCTCTTCCCAGGGTCTTCTCAGGGGAAGGCCTCGGCCTCTCTGCCCTGTGGCTGGCCCTGCAGAGGAAGTGGCTGGCCCCTGGGTGAGACGGGAGGCTGGACTGGAGGGACCCTCCCTGGCCTGACCCAGCAGGGCTCTTCTGAGGGTCTTCTCAGGGGAAGGCCTCGGCCTCTCTGCCCTGTGGCTGGCCCTGCAGAGGAACTGGCTGGCCCCTGGGTGAGACGGGAGGCTGGACTGGAGGGACCCTCCCTGGCCTGACCCAGCAGGGCTCTTCTGAGGGTCTTCTCAGGGGAAGGCCTCGGCCTCTCTGCCCTGTGGCTGGCCCTGCAGAGGAACTGGCTGGTCCCTGGGTGAGACGGGAGGCTGGACTGGAGGGACCCTCCCTGGTCTGACCGAGCAGGGCTCTTCTGAGGTCCTTATCAGGGGAAGGCTCCTGAGTGAGATCCAGCAGAGCGGTTCAGTAGGACTGTTCAAAGGTTCTCATGCACACAAAGGAAGGCCAGCAGACGGCAAGATGGGGCTTGTGGCCCGGGTGTAGATTAATGCCCCGGCTTTGCACTCCCCAGCAGCTGTGCAGCAGGTGTCAGGAAAGGGTTCCCTGGCTCTTCTCGATGTGCCCGCATGTGGGAGAGGGGGTGGGGCATCCTTGCAATGTGATGCTCTGATGCTCTCATGCCTGGCTTCTCAGCCCTTCCTTGCTGCCCCCGGTTCTGCTGCTGGACGGAGGCCCAGACGAGATGTGTGACGTCCCAGTTTGCTGTCTTTGAATTCGCCCTGTTCCAACCATTTGGAGAGGATGTGCTTCTCCTCGCACACTTGCTAAGATTGGCTCTACATCTCACCCCTGTCGTTTCTGTGAGCCTGAAGCTGTGACTGACTCAGGAAACAATTATCCCAGACCGAATTCTTTCCTATGACAGCCACAGCTTTAGGTTCACAGAAACGACAGGTGTAAGATGCAGAGCCAATCCTAGTAGGTAGATCCGGCCCTTCCTTTCTTTAGTGGAAGACTTTTAAGTCGCTTTGACTTGCGGGGCGCGTCTCCTTTGCCTATGCCTGGCACACGCCAGTACTCGGCCATTTTGGGAGGAAGAAATGACGCTTGTCAGTTTTGAATTGGAATGTTCAGGCTGGTTGCCAACTCCAGGCAGGTGGCACAGTGAACTCCCTGGGTAATCACCGCTACCACCTGGCTTACCTGTCCCTTCCACACCTGAGGCCTCGCCTCTGTGGTCTCCCACAGCCCCAGCCCCTGGGCACTGTGAGGGATGAGATACTGCCAGGGTCCACCCCTCTGGGTCTTCCCTTTGGACTTCTGCCAGCATTTCCAAGGTGGGGGAGCTCAACGTGGATCAGAGAACCACGGCCCACTTCCAATTTAGAAAAGATTTATTAAGAGAACAAGGTTTAAAAAGCAGATCTTCAGCACAGCTCAGAGAGTTAAGCAAAAGAGACCAAAAGAAACGGGATGAAATGCCGTCCTTCTGTCCCTCTGCTAAACATGCCCTCTGGTGTTAAGTACAGGGCAGGCCCCTTTGCTTAGAGAGTCCCAAAGTCTCTCATTGCTTTGCTCACATGTCCAAGATGGCTGCTCACCCCTTCTCCCAAGAGCAGGCCCCTTCCCCGATAATCAGCAGGTGAAAGACCCCTCTAGGTATTTGGATGGGAGGCCGCTAAGGAAGACCCCTCTTTCCTCCCCGATATGGCAGTGCTGTGGTTGGGGACCAGCCCCCCCCCACAACTGGTTTGTGTTATGCGCTCCACGCTGTCTTAGTAAGGGTACCACATGCTCACTGGGACGGATGTGGTAACGGGCCTGAGCAAACATTGGGCACTGCCATCTAGCATTTCTATTTCTGGCGTTTAAAATAAATTGCAGTGCCTCTTTCTGAGGGGGGAGGGGGTTTCGTAGCCCCATTTATCAGCAGGGCCGGATGGTGCACCGTCTCACTAACTGGATTTCTGCATAACCCTTTCAGCACCTGACTTTTAAAGAAAACCTTGTTTCACCCAGTTTCACCCAGGATGGTGGGCTTACACCGTGGTGTGCTGTTCGGAGTTGTTCTTTCAAAACTGGCGCAGTTCCCTGAATACCTCCCCCCTCCTCCCTCCCTCCGTCCCTCTTGACGTATGGGACGTTGCACACCCAAAATACAGCAGTTGTGCAACATTTCATGTATTTCTCTGCCCTGCTCCCTTTACGATGTGTGTTTATGGCTCCACCTGGTGCTCAGCAAGGTTCATTGGCCTTCTAGGGGTGTTTGATTTAGCTTGGATAAGCCTGAAAAAACCAGACGATGCTGATTCAGGTATTTTTGGGGAATTTCCCAGAGGAATCACAATCCCCCATTTGTTCTAGTGGGCTTTCTCCCCGGCGAAATCCCCTGAGGTTGAGGAGAGCCTGCTTTCCACAGCCTCAGAGGGGCTGCTGCGGGAGACATTTAAAGACCCCGTCAAAAAGCTGATCCTGAGTGTTGGCCGTTTGGTGGGGTCTTTCTCCTTTATCAACAGTTGCATCACTCGAGAATTATGTAAGAGAAACACAGAGGAGACGATGGCTCAATTCATATAATGGAATGTGCAGTTTGGAGAATTTGTTCCATCTCTACTAAAGGTAGAATCATAGAATCATAGAGTTGGAAGGGGCCAGAGAGGCCACCTAGTCCAACCCCCTGCTCAACGCAGGATCAGCCCTAAGCATCCTAAAGCATATGATAATGATATTAATTAATTTAGATTTTGCCTAACACTGTTGCATTTTGCTTTTGTGTTTGACGTATTTATACTGGGTACATTCCTTGTTCGTTGGGGTCTTTCTTTCCAATAGGCCCCTCTGAATGCGGGGTGGCCACTGGCCACAGGCTCAGGGGGGTCTGCTGGAAAGAGATTTAGTGGTCCCACCGAACAGCTGATACTTGGGATCAGGAGGGAGGGGTCTGTTGGAGAGACAGTTAAAGACCCTATGCCGGCTGCAGGCTAGAGTTTGGGGGGGGGGGGTCAGACCAGAAGAAGAAGGAGGAGGAGGAGGAGGAGGAGGAGGAAGAGGAAGAGGAAGAGGAAGAGGAAGAGGAAGAGGCTCAAAGCGGCTTACAGTTGCCTTCCCTTCCTCTCCCCACACCAGACATCCTGTGAATTGGGCGCAGCTGAGAGAGCTCTGATATCACTGCTCTGTCAGAACAGCTCTATCAGCCCAAGGTCACCCAGCTGGCTGCATGTGGGGGAGTGCAGAATCGAACCCGGCTCGCCAGATTAGAAGTTCATACTCCTAACCACTACACCAAGCTGGCTCTCGGTTGTCTCCCTGACCGTTCTCCCCCTGCCGACCACCAAGCAGCTGATCCATCAGGGGCTTCTCTCCACTGCAAGATCTTGTCGAGAGAAGACCTGAATTGGTCAAACGTAAATCAATTAACCGAACCAGTGGTTTGGTTGAATCAGGAAAACTGAAATCTGAAAAGTACATAATTTTCCTCTGATGCACATTCCTAGTAGGGACTGTTAAAGATGGAAGAATATCCCTGCTGGATCAGGCCAGGGGTCCCTCCAGTCCAGCCTCCTTTCTCACGCAGTGGCAACTAGTCCCCTCAGAGGGCCAGCAGCAGGGCAGAGAGGCCGAGGCCTTCCCCAGAAGCTGGTCGCCTATGAATATGGAGGTAGTAGAGAAAAGGTTTTTTCTGTTTGGCCTGCTCATAAACAATTCAGTCCTACTACCGGCCAAACAAGTTAGTTATTGTAACTATTTACAAAGAATTGGAAGGGACCTCCAGGGTCATCTAGTCCAACCCCCTGCACTATGCAGGACACTCCCAACCCTCTCGCTCCTCCACTGTCACCTGCCGCCCCCTTGAGCCTTCACAGAATCAGCCTCCCCGTCTGTGAAGGCAAAAGCCAAGCACTGACATAATCCCCTTTGCCTGCCCACCCATTCCCAATCTGCCTAAATTCACAGAATCAGCCTCACCGTCAGATGGCTCTCCAGCCTCTATTTAAAAATCTCCAAAGAAGGAGAACCCACCGCCTCCCGAGGAAGCCTGTTCCACTGAGGAACCGCTCTGACTGTCAGGAACTTATTCCGGATGTTTAGATGGAATTTAGAATCATAGAGTTGGAAGGGACCTCCAGGGTCATCTAGTCCAACCCCCTGCACTATGCAGGACCCTCACAACCCTCTCGCTCCTCCACTGTCACCTGCCACCCCCTTGAACCTCCACAGAATCAGCCTCTCCGTCATATGGCTCTCCAGCCTCTGCTAAAAACTCCAAAGAAGGAGAACCCACCGCCTCCCGAGGAAGCCTGTTCCACTGAGGAACCGCTCTGACTGTCAGGAACTTATTCCGGATGTTTAGATGGAATTTAGAATCCTAGAGTTGGAAGGGACCTCCAGGGTCATCTAGTCCAACCCCTGCACTGTGCAGGACACTCACAACCCTCTCGCTCCTCCACTGTCACCTGCCACCCCCTTGAACCTCCACAGAATCAGCCTCTCCGTCAGATGGCTCTCCAGCCTCTGCTTAGAAATCTCCAAAGATGGAGAACCCACCACGTCCCGAGGAAGCCTGTTCCACTGAGAAACCGCTCTGACTGTCAGGAACTCCTTCCGGATGTTTAGCCGAAAATTCTTATGGATTTGCTTTCCACCCTGTCTCTAGGGCCCCAGAGCAGATTATGTTGCAAGTAAAGTTCCACATAAAATTAAAATACATAGTAAAAACAAAATATGCAATACCAATAAAGTATACAGGTAAAAATCTTTAGTCAAGTTAGCAAATTAAATAGATTTTAACTGCTTAAAATTAGACTTGGATCCTCAGTGCCCTGGAATATTTTTTGTCCCTGCTGACGGCTCCCTTTCTTCCCACAGACATCTCAGGGGGTCCAGGTGAGACGCTTCAAGACCCTAAGTGACCTCATTGCCTTATACCTGCAGCCGAACCAGGGCCTCGTCTGCACCCTCCTCTTCCCCGTGGAGCGGGAGAAGGAGAAGGAGTACGTGGAAGACCGGGACTACTCAGGTACGGCCACGCCCTCCCTGCAGGCAGGCACACGGGTCTGCGAGCAGCCAAATACCAGCCGCCGTCTGGCCCACGGATCAGCTGTGAGGCGGTCTCGGACCGAGGGAGGGCAACCGTTGTGGACAGGGGTTCGTGGATATATTCTGGGCTGGGTGCCAGGGAGCTGAAGTTGGGAAAGCACCTGCTTGGCCTGCAGAAGGTCCCAGGTTCAATCCCCAGCATCTCCATTTGAAAAGACCAGGCAGGAGGGGATGGGAAAGACCACTGCCTGAGAATCCGGAGAGCCATTGGAGATGGGCCATAGCTGAGTGGGAAGAGCCTCTGCTTGGTACAGAAGGTCCCTGGTTCAATCCCCGGCATCTCCAATTAAAAAGGACCAGGCCGGAGGGGATGGGAAAGACCTTTCTCTGCCTGAGACCCTGGAGAGCTGCTGCCAGTCTGAATAGACAGTTCTGATGCTGAGGGACAGACAGCCTGATTCAGTGGCAGAAGGCAGCCTCCCTCTTTTCCTGTTATACGGGAGGTCCAGCCCTCCCCCTGGGGCTCATTTCAGCCAGCCAAGTCAGAAAGGCCTGGTTCTCACCCTTATGGTCCTCCCTCGTCTCCTGAAGCAGACTGTTGTCTAAGCAGAGGGCATGAGCATGTACAGAGAGCCATATAAGTGGGCATGTCTGCCATTGGAGGAGCAGGCCTGTGGAGGCCGCCTGTCTGTCTTCGGGGTGGAGAGGGCTGGACCCCAACGCCCACGAAACACAGTGAAGCTCGTAGGGTTGCTTTGCACAAGTGTCCTGGGCTGCCTGAGGGGGTCGGCAGAGAATCTGGGGGAGGGAAGGCAGATTTCTGTGCGGGCAAAAGAGAGGCTCCCCCAGGCATTCTCTCCACCCCCCCCCCCCGCCCCTGGACCCAACTGATGCCTCCCCCTTTCCTTTCAGACGGGGAAGATGAGAAGCCCCCACTGCCACCCCGCTGTGGGTCCACCAGCATTTCTTTTGGGAGCGCCACCCCCGGCGGGGCCAGCAACACCCTTGCCGTGCAGGACGGAATCCTTGAAAGGTAACCAGCAAAAGTCCGGGAACCCTCTCTGGCGGCCTGCAGGGTGGAATGGTTTATTTATATCCCGCTTTGCTCCCTGGTGGGGATCCAGGGGGGCTTATGCTGTTCTCTTCTCCTCCATCTTGGCCTCAGGTGGGTCAGGCTGAGGGGGTGTGACGGGGACAAGGTCACCCAGCCAGCTGCCAGGGAAGAGGAGGGTTTCCGAGTCTTCCTCAGATGCTCTGGACACTCCTCCACACGACTGTAGGAACCCTCCCCACTAGGGATGCCAACCTCCAGGTGGGACCTGGGGATCCCCTGGAATTCCAGCTCATCTCCAGACTACGGAGACCAGTTCCCCTGGATAAATATTTTGGACGGTGGACTGTATGGCCTTGTTGTAACCCACTGAGGTCCAGTCTGCTCCAGGCTCCACCCCCAAATCTGCAGGAGTATCCCTACCTGGATATGACAGCCCTATTCCCCCCCCCCATGCATCTCTGTGCCCCGTCTTTCTTACCCAACTTCCTCAGAGATATAGATACAAAGTGATATTCTCTAATGAACAGAATTTTCTCTGAGCATGTGCAGAGTGTTTAGACCTTGCCACCAGAATGGAAGGGGGCCAGGTTCAGCCCAGGCAGGAATGGATGGGGCAGGAGGGGGAGGGGGCAGGAGGGGTGGCCTTGAGAAAATCCGTGGGGGGGGATTAAGATACAGGAGAGTGCGAGAATCTTCCCCCAGGCTTTGAATACAAGTTGTGTACGTTTTGAATTATCACTTGGGATGTGTTTTTATAATTTTATAACCTAATGGCCCCTTCCCACTCTAGGATTCTCTGAGTCTAGTTCAGCAGTGGAAGGGGCTGCCTAAGGAGGTGGGGAGCTCCCCCTCACTGGCCATCTGCAAGCAGCGGCTGGACAGATCCTTCTCCTGGATGCTGGAGGCTGATCCTGCACTGAGCAGGGGGTGGGACTAGATGGCCTGCATGGCCCCTTCCCACTCTAGGATTCTAGGAGTCTAGTTCAGCAGTGGAAGGGGCTGCCTCAGGAGGTGGGGAGCTCCCCCTCACTGGCCATCTTCAAGCAGCGGCTGGACAGATCCTTCTCCTGGATGCTGGAGGCTGACCCTGCACTGATCAGGGGGTGGGACTGGATGGCCTCCATGGCCCCTTCCCACTCTAGGATTCTAGGAGTCTAGTTCAGCAGGGGAAGGGGCTGCCTAAGGAGGTGGGGAGCTCCCCCTCACTGGCCCTCTTCAAGCAGCGGCTGGACAGATCCTTCTCCTGGATGCTGGAGGCTGATCCTGCACTGAGCAGGGGGAGGGACCAGATGGCCTGCATGGCCCCTTCCCACTCTAGGATTCTAGGAGTCTAGTTCAGCAGTGGAAGGGGCTGCCTAAGGAGGTGGGGATCTCCCCCTCACTGCCCGTCTTCAAGCAGCGGCTGGACAGATCCTTCTCCTGGATACTTGAGGCTAATCCTGCACTGAGCAGGGGGTGGGACTAGATGGCCTCTATGACACCTTCCCACTCTGTGACTACCACGTCTGCAAGGATGGGCCCAGCTCCAAGGGGCAGAAATGTACCCTCAGTGACGGTTGTCTTGTAGACTGGGGGTTGGAGAGAGAACGAGGGGCACAGAGGCATCCCATGTGACTGAGGTTTCAGTTTTGCTCAGTGTAAACACCAAGAGGGATCAATGAGAAATATTTTGTAATCCATCAAACCGGAAGTTTGATTCATACCTCTGGCATCAGTTGGGTGTCCCCCCCCCACCCGCCTAACCTTCCGTTGCAGATGCCAACCACCGTGTCTGGATATCTGCTTGAAGGTGGCTGGCAGCTCAGTCTCTCCGGGGGGGGGGGGTGCTCCTAATGGGAAGCTTTCCTCCTCTTGGGCGCCGTGCCCACCCACCCACCCACGCCCCTTTCCCTTCCAGCACCACCAACGGCCTCAGCACTGTTTCCCATGAATACCTGAAAGGGAGCTACTCCCTGGACCTGGAGGCGGTCAGAGCCGGAGCCAGCAGCCTGCCCCACCTCAACAAGACCCTGGTGACCTCCTGCAAGAGACTGCACAGGTGAGCCATGAAGGTGGGGAGGGGGAGGGACAGGCTCTGCCCACCAAGACACCAAGCCACGCCTGCTCAGGGTCCTGGGCCTGTGGGACGCTCTTCCCCTGGAGGACTCACGCAGTTTCAAGTCTGTGCCATGGCAGGGAACTCAAAAGTCCTCATTGGGTGACATGAACCAGGCAGGGGTTTGATTCTCTGCCCTTTCTAATTTTTAGAATTCCATGGCTCTTATTCAGCTATCGTTTTCTTCTTTACTGGTCGCTAGAAACCTCATTGCAAGCTGGTGCTAATCAATCAATCAATTAATTATTTAATTAATATTAAGAATTTATGCGTCTCCCGCCCTTCCTTAATCACTCTGAGCAGGTAACAGCATTAAAACCATAGAATCATAGAATCATAGAGTTGGAAGGGGCCATACAGGCCATCTATAACCCCCTGCTCTACGCAGGATCAGCCCTAGCTGATCCTAAAACCACATGCAAAAATCAAAGCCGAATCAAGTACAGTATCACTAATGGACTCCAGCTAAATTCCCAGGCAGGGGGCCTTGGCAGGGAGCGATCTTCTATCTTCTGGCCTGCTGCTCTCCACCAGGCTGACCCAACCTCACAGATTTTGGAGGCTGAGCAGGGTCAGCCCTGGTTAGGAGCTGGATGAGGAACCTCCAAGGACATCCAGGGTTGCTGTGCAGAGGCAGGCAAAGGCCACCCACCTCTGTGCGTCTCGTGCCCTGACCAGGCTGGCCAAAGTAGCATCACCTCTCAGAAGCTAAGCAGGGTCAGCCCTGGGGATTCCCAGCATGGGAGACCAGCAAGCCCCTCCGGGGCTGCGTTGCAGTTTGGACTAGCTGGGCCATCCTTTTCTTCGGCCTCCGTGAGCTGCTTTTTATCAAAACGCCCCCATCTCGGTCCCAATGGCAGTTGGATATTTTCCCATTTCTTGAAAGCTTTCTGACATTACCAAGTTTGTTTGCCCCTCAGAGAAATCAATTGAAATGTTCATGTTAAACACGAAAGGGTTGTCTCTAAACTCTGCTTCTCACCTTCCCAGCGAGGTGGACAAGGTCTTGTCTGGCCTGGAGATCCTTTCCAAGGTGTTTGACCAACAGAGCTCCCCCATGGTCTCCCGGATCCTGCAGCAGGTGAGTAACATCAGCAGAAGCGTGAAGGCACAGGTGTTCCAGATTGCCGCTGAGCACGGCTTCCTGTGTTAATGAGTAGACCAGGCTGATTTTGGTTAATCAGGAGTCTGTTTCAAAATAATGCAACTTCATGAGCGTTTAGGGAGGGGCGTGGCTCATTTTAAAGCATCTGGCCGGAGGTGATGGGGACGACCTTGTAGTCCAAGGCCCTGGAGAGCAGCTGCCAGTCTGAGCCGGCAATTCTGACCTTGAGGACCAAGGGTCTGATTCACTAGAAGGTCTCAGGTTCGGTTCAAAAGGTCTGGGGCAATCCTGTTGAGAATTGTGCATATTGACCCTATAGACTAGGATACAGCAGCTTCATGTTCATTATGTATGTCTGTATTTAATAGTCTGCTTTTCTCACAAGGGCTCGAGGAAAAATTCAAATGGGTCTCCATGTTGGTCTGAAGTAGCGCAACAAAATCAGAGTCCTGGAGCACCTTTAAGAATAAATGTTTGTTGGTCTTAAAGGTGCTACTGGACTCTGATTTTGAAGGACTCAAGGAAGATTAGGATGGAAGGAGGGAGGGTTCCCTTGGTCACCAGCTGCCACCACTCAGGGATCTCCTGAGAACAGCTAGACTGACCCACGGAGAAATTATCCCTCTTGCACAGGGCTAGAGCGGTAACAAAGCAACAGGGCAGAAATCCGAGGAAACGGCTTAAAACCAAGCATGTAAGGCCCATGCCCTCCGGCACGCGGGGAAGAGATTTCAGAGAACTATCCTAGAGAATTACGTTATACTCAGTGAAGCCTTTACAAAAAGGTGTATTATAAAAGAGAGAGTGGGTTTGAATTCCACCAAATGGTGCCTTCTTGCCTGAACCAAGGCAAAGATCCTGGGGTGGCATTGCTTTAAATCAGGGGTAGTCAAACTGCGGCCCTCCAGATGTCGCTGGCATTCGCTGGCAGGGGCTCCTGGGAATTGTAGTCCATGGACATCTGGAGGGCCGCAGTTTGACTACCCCTGCTCTAAATCCTTGCTGGAGATGCAGCGGGACCTGGGAGTCGCATCTGTAGTCTGGGGCTGAACTGTGGCGAATGCATGGTCCTTACCTGGAGCTTTTGGGGCAGTGGTGTCTGTCCTTCCCAGTCTTTTGCCTTCAGCCTTCATTGTCCACTCCAGCCACCTTCTCTCGTGCCGCGCCCTGGAGCTGCCCCGGGTGGCCCTGGGTGTTTCTGAAGGCCTTCTTGTGCTTTCTAGCCCGCCAGCCAGACGGGGGAGCAGGAACTGGAGAGCCTGATCCTGAAGCTGTCTGTCTTGAAGGACCTCCTCTCCAGCATCGAGAAGAAGGTGAGGGGTTCCAGCCTTGAATTCTCAGCCCTACCTGCAGGACTCCCCAGCGCGGCCTGCAGGAGCCATGTGGGTCTACGGCGGGATGGCTTGATTGGAGTCCAGGAGTGCCTGAGAGAGACCAACAAGATTTTGGGGGGTAGACGCTTTCGAGATTCAAAGCTTCCTTCGTCAGATCCAAGCCGGAATGGAGATTCCTGTGCCCTTCTATATCGCAGCCGGAAGGTGGGAAGGAAGTACCAAGAAAAGGAGTCAGAATGCCGATGATGCATTTGGCATTGCACCTCTGCACCCTTCTGCCACCAGATTATGATGGAGGGAGGGAGGGGGGGTTCCCTGGAAAACATCCTGGACACCAGCTGCCACCACTCAGGGGTCTCCTGAGAACAGCCAGACTGACCTGCCGAGACCTAAAGACTCCGGGATCTCCATTCCTGCTTGGATCTGAGGAAGAGAATTTCGATTCTCACAACCCCTGAAAATCACGGCGGCCTCTAGGATTCTTCTCGACTCTAATCTTGCTGTGGATGAGGCCTTTTTGGGACGGGGACCCAATTCAGGGAGGGATCGTGGGGATGAAGGAATGCTATCGAATCCCTCTTCAATTCTGTGATCTAGAATCATAGAATCACAGAATCCTAGAGTGGGAAGGGGCCATACAGGCCATCTAGTCCAACCCCCTGCTCAACGCTAAAATGACCCCCCCCAAGTAAATGTGGGGCAGAGGCATGAATCACGACAAATAGTGGCTGACCGAGGGAGTTAGAGTGGAGGGGAAGCAGAAGCTGGGTTCCCCTAATGCTCCTGAGCAGAATTGGGGCCCTGCGTGCCTGGTGACTGTATTGTGTTTTCAGGCGGGAGCTCTGGACCCCAAATTCCCAGCATCTTGCCTCACACAGGGTTCCCATTGGGGGTGGGACACCCGAAGAGCACAGTGAACTGGTGGGCCGTGATTCCTGTCCTGCACCAGTTTAGGGTCCAGAGCAGCGCTGTGTGCCCAGCATCACGGGTCAGGAGCAGGCTGGGTCCCATCCTCAGAACGGCCTCTGGCTGCCCCTCGGCCCCCTCCGGCTCTCCTCCAGCTGCAAGGGGCCTCTGCCCAGTTCTTCTGGGGGGGCTCAGAGGGGGCCTACTCTCCCCCCATGCTTCCTGCCTCCTCCCCACAGAAATCGGGGAAGGCATCTGAGCCGTCTTGCTTGCTTCTGAACTTTCTCCATCTGGCAGGATGAGTTTGTGGTTTAAAACAAGACAGCCATTTGGGGGCAAGATAAATTACAGGGTTGCCGAACCGAAATACTTCTCCCTTTCTCCTGGGATTTGGCTTCCCGGAGGGGTGGGGGGGGGAGAGGTTTCTGTCCTGGGAGAGCAAAGCTTGGGGGCCTCAGAGGTTGGTGCCCCTGTCAGCCCGCTGTGTATTTGGGGCAGATGATCAAAAAACCCTCAGGGAACTGGGCCGCCTGGGACAACGAGGGTAGGAGGATAGGATCAAAAGCCGTTTCCAAATTCTGGCAGCTGCCGAATTGTTCCCCGCCTTGTTCTCTTCCTTCGCCTTCAGCCTGGGGGCAATAAATTCCTTCAGAATGCAGAAGTAAGCCGAATTACGCAAGCCGCTGCCAGCTGTGGGGCTGTGTCCTGTTTACCTCATTGATTCCGAATGCAGAATAATTATGGGTCTCTTTGGAGTGAGTGTGTGTGTGTGTGGGGGGGGGGGTGAAGCACCCTCTCTCCCTCTCTGTGGGGAGATATTAACCCTTCCTTGCCCTCTGGTCCACGCAGGCCTTGAAAGCTCTCCAGGATATGAGCTCCACACCACAGCCGGGACTTGGCCAGCCCTCCTCCCGCAAGGCAAAGAGCTTCCCTGTGCAGGCCTTTGAGGTAACCCCCCCCTTCCCTAAAGGTCTCTTGTGCCACTCAAGCCAGGGTTCTGCATTTTATGGTTCTGTGGGAGGCGAGGCAAAATTCAGGTTGCAGAAGTATCAGTTTCCACTTTAATAAACAGCCCCGGTGAATTCAAAAGTGGCTGATTAGAGGTTAGTTTTTAAATTGGAGGAGACAGCACTGCAGCTGGCTCAGTCAGGATGGCTGTTAACATCCCCAAAATCACAGAAACGCAAGATGTAAGGGGGATGCCATCCTCCAGGTGGGGCCTGGGGATTCCCGGCAATTTCAGCCCATCTTCAGACAGCAGAGATCAGTTCCCCTGGAGAAAAGGGCTGCCTTGGAGGGGGACTTTGAGGCCTTGGAGCTCATGTAGGGTCCTGCTCTCCCCCCGTCCCATCCCCAAATCTCCAGGACTTTCCTGACCTGGAGCTGGCAGCCAGGAGGAATTGGGAACCGTAAGGTGTACAATGGCAATCGGATGAGTGGAAGTGAAGTCAGAGCCAGTTAACTGGGAGGCCCAGGGGCCAGCCAGTTCCTCTGCAGTGCCAGCCAGGAGAGCCCTGCTGGGTCAGGCCAGGGAGGGTCCCTCCAGTCCAGCCTCCCGTCTCACCCAGGGGCCAACCAGTTCCTCTGCAGGGCCAGCCACAGGGCAGAGAGGCCGAGGCCTTCCCCTGAGAAGACCCTCCGAAGAGCCCTGCTGGGTCAGGCCAGGGAGGGTCCCTCCAGTCCAGCCTGCCCTCTCCCCCAGGGGCCAGCCAGTTCCTCTGCAGGGCCAGCCACAGGGCAGAGAGGCCGAGGCCTTCCCCTGAGAAGACCCTCAGAAGAGCCCTGCTGGGTCAGGCCAGGGAGGGTCCCTCCAGTCCAGCCTCCCGTCTCACCCAGGGGCCAGCCAGTTCCTCTGCAGGGCCAGCCACAGGGCAGAGAGGCCGAGGCCTTCCCCTGAGAAGACCCTCAGAAGAGCCCTGCTGGGTCAGGCCAGGGAGGGTCCCTCCAGTCCAGCCTCCCGTCTCACCCAGGGGCCAGCCAGTTCCTCTGCAGGGCCAGCCACAGGGCAGAGAGGCCGAGGCCTTCCCCTGAGAAGACCCTCAGAAGAGCCCTGCTGGGTCAGGCCAGGGAGGGTCCCTCCAGTCCAGCCTCCCGTCTCACCCAGGGGCCAGCCAGTTCCTCTGCAGGGCCAGCCACAGGGCAGAGAGGCCGAGGCCTTCCCCTGAGAAGACCCACAGAAGAGCCCTGCTGGGTCAGGCCAGGGAGGGTCCCTCGTCCAGCCTCCCGTCTCACCCAGGGGCCAGCCAGTTCCTCTGCAGGGCCAGCCACAGGGCAGAGAGGCCGAGGCCTTCCCCTGAGAAGACCCTCAGAAGAGCCCTGCTGGGTCTAACCAGGGAGGGTCCCTCCAGTCCAGCATCCCGTCTCACCCAGGGGCCAGCCAGTTCCTCTGCAGGGCCAGCCACAGGGCAGAGAGGCCGAGGCCTTCCCCTGAGAAGACCCTCGGAAGAGCCCTGCTGGGTCAGACCAGGGAGGGTACCTCCAGTCCAGCCTCCCGTCTCACTCAGGGGCCAGCCAGTTCCTCTGCAGGGCCAGCCACAGGGCAGAGAGGCCGAGGCCTTCCCCTGAGAAGACCCTCAGAAGAGCCCTGCTGGGTCAGGCCAGGGAGGGTCCCTCCAGTCCAGCCTCCCGTCTCACCCAGGGGCCAGCCAGTTCCTCTGCAGGGCCAGCCACAGGGCAGAGAGGCCGAGGCCTTCCCCTGAGAAGACCCTCAGAAGAGCCCTGCTGGGTCAGGCCAGGGAGGGTCCCTCCAGTCCAGCCTCCCTTCTCACCCAGGGGCCAGCCAGTTCCTCCTCAGGGCCAGCCACAGGGCAGAGAGGCCGAGGCCTTCCCCTGAGAAGACCCTCAGAAGAGCCCTGCTGGGTCAGGCCAGGGAGGGTCCCTCCAGTCCAGCCTCCCGTCTCACCCAGGGGCCAGCCAGTTCCTCTGCAGGGCCAGCCACAGGGCAGAGAGGCCGAGGCCTTCCCCTGAGAAGACCCTCAGAAGAGCCCTGCTGGGTCAGGCCAGGGAGGGTCCCTCCAGTCCAGCCTCCCGTCTCACCCAGGGGCCAGCCAGTTCCTCTGCAGGGCCAGCCACAGGGCAGAGAGGCCGAGGCCTTCCCCTGAGAAGACCCACAGAAGAGCCCTGCTGGGTCAGGCCA
Organism: Paroedura picta; assembly: GCF_049243985.1. Classification (NCBI taxonomy): domain Eukaryota; kingdom Metazoa; phylum Chordata; class Lepidosauria; order Squamata; family Gekkonidae; genus Paroedura; species Paroedura picta. The sequence continues at coordinate 1,419,203 of NC_135374.1, forward strand.
GGGAGGGTCCCTCGTCCAGCCTCCCGTCTCACCCAGGGGCCAGCCAGTTCCTCTGCAGGGCCAGCCACAGGGCAGAGAGGCCGAGGCCTTCCCCTGAGAAGACCCTCAGAAGAGCCCTGCTGGGTCAGGCCAGGGAGGGTCCCTCCAGTCCAGCCTCCCGTCTCACCCAGGGGCCAGCCAGTTCCTCTGCAGGGCCAGCCACAGGGCAGAGAGGCCGAGGCCTTCCCCTGAGAAGACCCTCAGAAGAGCCCTGCTGGGTCAGGCCAGGGAGGGTCCCTCCAGTCCAGCCTCCCTTCTCACCCAGGGGCCAGCCAGTTCCTCCTCAGGGCCAGCCACAGGGCAGAGAGGCCGAGGCCTTCCCCTGAGAAGACCCTCAGAAGAGCCCTGCTGGGTCAGGTCACGGAGGGTCCCTCCAGTCCAGCCTCCCTTCTCACCCAGGGGCCAGCCAGTTCCTCTGCAGGGCCAGCCACAGGGCAGAGAGGCCGAGGCCTTCCCCTGAGAAGACCCTCAGAAGAGCCCTGCTGGGTCAGGCCAGGGAGGGTCCCTCCAGTCCAGCCTCCCGTCTCACTCAGGGGCCAGCCAGTTCCTCTGCAGGGCCAGCCACAGGGCAGAGAGGCCGAGGCCTTCCCCTGAGAAGACCCTCAGAAGAGCCCTGCTGGGTCAGGCCAGGGAGGGTCCCTCCAGTCCAGCCTCCCGTCTCACCCAGGGGCCAGCCAGTTCCTCTGCAGGGCCAGCCACAGGGCAGAGAGGCCGAGGCCTTCCCCTGAGAAGACCCTCAGAAGAGCCCTGCTGGGTCAGGCCAGGGAGGGTCCCTCCAGTCCAGCCTCCCGTCTCACCCAGGGGCCAGCCAGTCCCTCTGCAGGGCCAGCCACAGGGCAGAGAGGCCGAGGCCTTCCCCTGAGAAGACCCTCAGAAGAGCTCTGCTGGGTCAGGCCAGGGAGGGTCCCTCCAGTCCAGCCTCCCGTCTCACCCAGGGGCCAGCCAGTCCCTCTGCAGGGCCAGCCACAGGGCAGAGAGGCCGAGACCTTCCCCTGAGAAGACCCTCAGAAGAGCCCTGCTGGGTCAGGCCAGGGAGGGTCCCTCCAGTCCAGCCTCCCGTCTCACCCAGGGGCCAGCCAGTCCCTCTGCAGGGCCAGCCACAGGGCAGAGAGGCCGAGACCTTCCCCTGAGAAGACCCTCAGAAGAGCCCTGCTGGGTCAGGCCAGGGAGGGTCCCTCCAGTCCAGCCTCCCGTCTCACCCAGGAGCCAGCCAGTTCCTCTGCAGGGCCAGCCACAGGGCAGAGAGGCCGAGGCCTTCCCCTGAGAAGACCCTCAGAAGAGCCCTGCTGGGTCAGGCCAGGGAGGGTCCCTCCAGTCCAGCCTCCCGTCTCACCCAGGGGCCAGCCAGTCCCTCTGCAGGGCCAGCCACAGGGCAGAGAGGCTGAGGCCTTCCCTCAGGGGTTAGCCCTGTTGATCTGCAGTAGAGCTGCTAGGTATGGGTCCAGCAGCATCACAGAAAACAACAGCTTCAGGATCGAAGCATTTGAGAGTGAGAGCTCCCCATCAGATATGACTAGGAAGGGAGAGCCAAGTCCTTTTATCCTAGTCAGAAGGTGGGAGCGTTTTTGCAAAGAATGCTTACAAAGGAAGCAAAGGTACCATGCATGTTGCAATCTTTTTATCAGAGCAGGGGAGAAATAGGGGGCGGGCAGAATATTAGCATCTCTAGGGAGACAGAAAACTGCAGTCCCTGTGCAACCCTGGAAGGGGGGTCTCTTGTTTGGAACCCGTTAATTAACTTGAGTTCAGCTACCCCATGCTTTGAAATTTCTTTGTTGGAGGCCTGATGCTCTGAGGCCTGCGGTGGAATTCTCTGGAAGATGAAAATATTCTTCAGTGGTTTTTTGAGTCTTGCAATTCTTTAATGTCAGATTTATGTCTGCCTATTCTTGTGGTGCAGAGTGGTAAGGCAGCAGACATGCAGTCTGAAAGCTCTGCCCATGAGGCTGGGAGTTTGATCCCAGCCGCCGGCTCAAGATTGACTCCGCCTTCCATCCTTCCGAGGTCGGTAAAATGAGTAACCAGCTTGCTGCTGGGGGGTAAACGGTAATGACTGGGGAAGGCGCTGGCAAACCACCCCGTATTGAGTCTGCCATGAAAATGCTGGAGGGCGTCACCCCAAGGGTCAGACATGACTCGGTGCTTGCACAGGGGAGACCTTTACCTTTACCTATTCTTTAGCATGTCTCCTCTGTTGTAGTTAGGCCGATTACCATGCATGTGGTACCTTTCTATTCTGTGCAAACGTTCTTTACAACACTCTTCCCCCTGTCTTACTGGGACGAAAGGACACAATTTCTACTCTATTCGTATCTGACGAAGGGAGCATTGATTCTCAGCAGCTGATCCTTGAATGCCTTGTTGGTCTCTACGGTGCTCCTGACAAAGAGCAGTTCCCGGCTGTTGTGCTCCTCCTTTTTGTATGTATTTGCTTCTTAATCATTTTAAAGATGCGTGTTCTAGAGAAGGTTGATTTTAATGCTTTTAAAATGCAATCCCCTCGTGTACATTTTGAATTGTTAGCCGCCTCGGTGGCCCTTGTCAAGGTTGAAGGGCAAGATACAAATTTTGCACATGAATGGCAGGACCTGGGCTGTCTCTGCCTTGGGACGGTTTATAATCCGGTGGCCCCCCCAGGATCCTCCATTTGGTCCCCCCCCCATCATGCCACTTTACTGCACTGTGCCTGCAGAAGGGCCCAAGGGCTGTTCTCTCACTCTCCTGCCCCGGCTTTGCTCTCAGGTGAAGCTGGACCTGACCCTGGGCGACCTCACCAAGATCGGGAAGTCCCAGAAGTACACCTTGAGCGTGGACGTGGAGGGCGGGAAGCTGGTGGTGCTGAAGAAGCAGAAGGACTCGCAGGAGGACTGGAACACCTTCACCCACGATAAGAGTACGTGCGCCTTTCTCCCACCCCCCACCCCCCGAACCACACCTGGGCCTCCACGGCCCCCCTGCTCTCCCGGCTCCATCAAACAAACACACAAAGCCCCTTCTCCCCCCCCCCCACCTCCAGCCCTGTCCCTCGGAGTCAGTCTTGTTGGATCCGACTGGCAGAAGCTCTCCAGGGTCTTGGCTTCACCTCCCTCCTGTCCATTTGGGCTGCAAACATGAATGGAATCAACCCCACCTGATAAACGCCAGCAAGAGGCCCGCAGGATCTGACTGGCCGTGCAAACTATGGAAGGCAGCAAATAGGATGCAATCAGGCGTTGGCAGTTGTGCAGACCCGTTGTTGAGGGGGGGCAAAACACCAGGCCCCAAGTGCGGTTTTGGTGCCACCCGCCTAACTATTTTCCATCTGTCACAGGAATGTGAGCATCATGCTTTCCAGGGAGATGTGATGGAGCCCTTTGTGCTCTCCCCAGCTGCAATGGGGTGGATTGGAAACTTAGAGGCTAGTATTTAGGGGGATCGCCCAGGTGGTCTGCATAACTGGCTACATATGTTATTATACGCTTTCTGCCAGATGATAACTGAGCAAACAGACTCCACGGCGAGCAGCCATGGATGGGCCTCTCCTCGGTGAATTAAAGCCATCCGTGCTTATGACCCCCCCCCCATCCATCCACTGGTGGCCAAGTACAAAGGTTAATTACTTGCCGAGTCATTTTGTCTGATCCTGAATCGACTGCCCATCAGCGTCCTTGTATAGCCCTGAGGTCTAGCATTACGGCGGCCGGAGAAGGAATTCTCTCTGTCCCCCTTTGTCCCCCCAGTCCGCCAGCTGATAAAGTCCCAGCGGGTGCAGAATAAACTGGGGATCGTCTTCGAGAAGGAGAAGGACAAGACCCAGCGGAAGGATTTCGTCTTCGTCAGCGCCAGGGTGAGTCCGTGGCTGCCGCGTTTCAGGCTGCCTCCTGCCAACCTGCTGGCACAAGGGCTGAGAGGACTCCTTGAGAGGCCAGCCCCTTCTGCAGCTAAGAGCCAAGGCTGCCCTTTGCCAAGGGAGGGAAGGCCGCAGCCTGGCTCAGAGGCCTCAGATGCTGAGTTTGTCCGGGGTAAATAGAAAGGACAGGGGATGACTGGGCATGACTCCTGCTTAACAACCTAAGAAGGACCCGGCTGGATCAGACCAGGGGTCCGCCTAGTCTGGATGGCAGAGAGGCCGAGGCCTTCATAAGGACATCAGGAGAGCCCTGCTGGATCAGACCAGGGGTCCATCCAGTCCAGCCTCCTGTCTCACACAGTGGCCAACCAGTTCCTCCGGAGGGCCAGCAACAGGGCAGAGAGGCCAAGGCCTTCCTAAGAACATCAGGAGAGCCCTGCTGGGTCAGACCAATGGTCCATTCAGCCCAGCATCCTGTCTCAACTGAGCATAGGTCCCTGGTGAGAACCCAGCAAGAGCCCTGCTGGGTCACACCAGTGAAGAGCCATGTGGTCCAGCATCCCATCTTACCAAGCAGCCAACCAGTTCCTCTGAAGGTCCAAAAACAAGTCAGAGAGGCCCAGGCTTTTCTCTGATGTTGCTTCTTGACTCTGGGATCCAGAGGTTGAGTGCCTCTGAATATGGAGGTTCCCTTTAGTCCCCAGGGCTGTTAGCCACAGAGAGACCCATCCTGCCCTTTAAAGCCCTCTATGCCTGTGTCCCTCACGAAGCTTCCGCATTGTAAGTAATCACTCTTTGAGTCTCTTGAGCTGTCTGTTGCCAACTAAAATGGATCCCTGCATTTGACTAAACAGCCCCTTCCCCTCAATCTTTCAACTGCATCTGTTCCCAAGAAAAGAGCACCTCTCTCTTTCCTTTGGGGACCTCTTAGCTGTCTTCCAGGTAGAAAACTGGAAAGGAAGAACCTGGGGGGGGGCTAAGCCCATAAGCAGGCAAGACAATGAATGCCGGGGGAGGATGTGGGGGGCGTTCTAGCAGCCCAGCCTTGGCCCTGGGAGGGCTTTGGGGCCTGGGGTGTGTTTTCATGGCTGCCGTGTCTGGCCGAGCACCCGAGAGCTCGGGGGCTTTGAGAAAGTCTCCTGTCATGCTGCGGCCAGTGTGGCTTGTCCTCCGGCCCGGCTGATCCCCTCTGCCCCCCACCCCAGAAGCGAGAGGCCTTCTGCCAGCTGCTGCAGCTGATGAAGAACAGACATTCCAACCAGGATGAGCCCGACATGATTTCCGTCTTCATCGGGACGTGGAACATGGGTGAGTGTCGGCGCAGGGGAAGGGGGCGAGCTCTCCCTGGTGGTCCTCCGAGGAGGGGGGGGGAGAGTCTGACCCATGAGGGTGTTCAGCCCTCGGACCCCTGGGCGCCCTGTTGGGGACTCCGCCACAACTGAGGTACTGTGGAGGTTCACTGACAGATGACTTCCCACGTGAATGTGAAGCCGCAGGAAGGGGACACCCCCCCTCCTTGTGCGGCAGCTTCCCTGGCTGAGGTTGCTTCCCTCCCCCTGCAGGCAGCGTGCCCCCTCCCAAGAGCATCAACTCGTGGCTGACCTCCAAAGGCCTGGGCAAGACCCTGGACGAAGTGACCGTCGCCATTCCCCACGACATCTACGTCTTCGGCACCCAGGAGAACTCCATGGGGGACAAGGAGTGGGTGGACTTTTTGCGGGGGGTCCTGAAGGACTTCACGGAGATGGACTACCGGCCAGTAGGTGCTCGGGGGTGGAGGGAGGGGGGCCCGGGATCTGTGTGTGTGTGTGTGTGGGGGGGGGGGGAGTGGCACCCCTTTCTCCGTCTCTCTGGAAGGCCGGGTGGAAGCTCTTTGTTATGCCCTCTGGCCCCCCGGTGACAGGTGCTCCCTCTTGGCTTCCCTTTCCAGGTAGCCCTGCAGTCCCTGTGGAATATCAAGATTGCCGTCCTGGTGAAACCGGAGCACGAGAACCGGATCAGCCACGTCAGCACCTCGAGTGTGAAAACGGGGATTGCGAACACTCTGGGTAAGGAGGGGGCTCTTGGGCAGGATCAGGGCCAGGACTGGAAACGGCTCAGCGGTCGGGTGAGGCAGGATGTGGAGAGGCAGGCTGGAGCCCAGCAGGGGACGGACGGCCCCTCTCTAACGCTTCGTTTCAAGAGTTTTTCCGACCTCTGAGGGAGGCCAGGGTTGCTACGCAGAGGCAGGAAAGGGCACAGACCCCTCTGTGAGTCTCTTGCCTTGACCTGGGGGGCCCAGGATGGCCCAGTCTCTTCAGATCCCAGGGGCTCAGCTAGAAGCCCTGGGTTGCTACGCAGAGGAAATTGAAAGCAGGCCGTCTCCTCTTCATCTCTTGCCTCGAAGCCCCCAGAAGCCAGCTCCAAGTGTCCCTTTTCTGCCATCGCCAAAATCTTGCCTTCCCTCGCTCAAGAGCAAAACGGTGACCTCCGAGGAGGAGGGGCTTTCTCGTCCTCTGACCTCGCCTGCTGCTTCCCTCCTCAGGCAACAAGGGGGCCGTTGGGGTCTCCCTCATGTTCAACGGCACCTCCTTCGGCTTTGTCAACTGCCACCTCACCTCCGGCAACGAGAAGACGGCCAGGTGAGTCAGCAGGGCGGGAAGCAAATCCAGGGGCCTTGGGGGGTCTGGCGGAGGAGTGGCCAGAATGTCCAGCTAGGGGCCAGGAGGGCCGGGTTCGAATCACCCGTTAGGCTGTAGAACCCTGCTGAGTGGCAAGAACATCAGAGGAGCCCTGTTGGGTCAGGCCAGTGGCCCACCCAGTCCAACAGTCTGTGTCACGCAGGGGCCGAAACCCAGGGGCCATCGGGAGGTCCAGCAGCAGGGCCAGAACTCCAGAAGCCCTCCCTCTGTGGCCCCCCAAGCACCAAGGAGACAGGGCATTACTGCCACAGACATAAAAACCTAAGAGAAGCCCTGTTGGGTCAGGCCAAGGGCCCAGGAAAGAACCATAGAATTGACTGCGACATGGGTGGGGAGAAATCTTCTCTGGAGCTCTCTTGGGACTCTGATATTTCAAACATGTGCTTGTGGGAAGGGGAACGGTGGGTCTGATTTCTCCCTTGCATCCATAAAGCTAAACATTCCTCCCTTTGGCCTGACATGCTGGCTTTCCAGGTGCGGGGAATTTTCAATCTCATATTTATTTCCTTGACTTCATTTACACCCTACCTAACGAGGACCCCCAAGTGGCCCTCACAACGGCTCTGTGAGGCTGGTCAGACTGAGAGAATGAGAGTCACGAAACCCAGGTTCAAATCCCTGCTCTGCTGCGGAAGCTTGCTGGGGGCAGAGCAGGGATTCGAACCTGGGTTTCGTGGCTGCTAGTCCAACACTCCGTCACCACTGCACCCCGCATCCAGCTCTCTCCAGTCCAGGAGGACTGGATCACTTTTTCACTGTACCACACCTCAATGCTGCAATCCTCTAGTTCAGGAGTAGTCAACCTGTGGTCCTCCAGATGTCCATGGACTACAATTCCCATGAGCCCCTGCCAGCTGGCAGGGGCTCATGGGAATTGTAGTCCATGGACATCTGGAGGACCACAGGTTGACTACGCCTGCTCTAGTTCCTGTGATGCAAGGAGTGTTTGTGGTTTCCTTTGCCCCCTCCGGGCTCTGCCCCCTTCCCTTCCCACCCGCCAGGAGGAACCAGAATTACCTGGACATCCTGCGCCTCCTCTCCCTGGGCGACAAGCAGCTCAGCTCCTTCGACATCTCCCTGCGCTTCACCCACCTCTTCTGGTTCGGAGACCTGAACTACCGTCTCGACATGGACGTGCAGGTGAGGGGGCGGGCGGGCTTAGCTTGGGGTCAGTCCGCGGTCTTCCAGGAGGGGGGCAAGTGAAAGTCAAGAGAGCGATGCCCTCGAGAGTGGCCAGAGGGCATCTGCTTCACTGCCTGCAATTACTGGGGAAGACTGCTGGGTCAGAAGGCGTTACTCCTGGGCCATCCCTTGGACCCTTTCTTTTGACAAGCTAGTCGGTGTGTGCATGTGTGAATCATGGCCCCCTCCCTGGGGCTGTCCAGGGTCTCAGGCAGAGCTCCCACCCCTTCCTGCCTGGTCTTTTTAACTGGGGATGCCAGAGATTGAACCTGGGACCTCCTGCACGCCAAGCAGAGGCTCTGCCACTGCGCTATGGCCCCTCTATTGGTGTCCAGGGTCTCAAGTGAAGGTCTCTCCCATCCTCTCCTGCCAGGTCCTTTCCACTGGAGATGCTCCTGGGGATTGAACCGGGGACCTTCTGCAGGCCAAGCAGAGGCTCTTCCCCTGAGCTACAGCCTCACTTTATGGCTCTCCAGGGTCTCACACAGAGTTCTTTCCCCTCCTCTCCTGCCTGGTCCTTCTAACTGGAGATGCTGCCAGGGATTGAACCGGGGACCTTCTGCAGGCCAAGCAGAGGCTCTTCCCCTGAGCCACGGCCCCTCCCCATAGCTCCCCGGGGTTGCTGGCAGAGGTCTCCCCCCCCCCTCCTGCCTGGTCCCTTTTGAGTGGAGAAGCCCGGGATTTAGCCTGGGACCTTCTGCGTGTCAAGCAGAGGCTCTGCCCCTGAAGGTGGTTGGCTTTCGGCACTCAGACCACGTACGGAAGGGGAGGGGGGCCTTCCCACTGGCCGCTCCGGAGCCCTCGTTCTGTGCCGGCTGTGAGGCCCAGCCCGTTCCGGTCCCTCTGCCTGCTCAAGGCGGCTTCTCTTCCCCAGGAAATCCTCAACTACATTAACCGGAAGGAGTTTGACCCCCTGCTGAAGGTGGACCAGCTCAACCTGGAGAAGGAGAAGCACAAGATCTTCTTGCGATTCAGTGAGCCTGGAGGGGGGAGGGGGTTGTGGGAGGGGGCTTCCCTCCCTCTCTGGTGCTTGCAAAACCAGGGCAGTGCTCCGTGCAGGGGCTGGTTCAAGACCCCCCCTTTAGAGTCACATGCAGCTAATATGGATGAACACACAGAGGAACAATTGACAGGTGGCTAAGAACTGTAACCACGGAAAGAGCGATTTGTGGAACTCATTGCCCCAGTGGGGGGGGTGTGGGGGGGAGTCACCCAGGAGATTGTCTCTGAGGGCTTAGGGCATAACGCTCCAATTATGAGAGCTCTTTTCCCCTGGGGAGGGTGCGGTCTCCCATGCCCTCTCTCGGGAGCCCTTTCATTTCCTTGTGAAGGAGGCCAGACCCATTCCCCAAACAGGAATCCAGAGGGTGGGTGGGGGCAGAACAGAGAGCACACCAGGGAACATGCTGGCTTCTTCTTTTAACCACGAGTCTGGTGTGTCCTCTTCCTTGTTGAAGCCAGATTCGCACAGGCTACCCTGGTGTAAGGAGGCTCTGCCAGGGATGGGGGGGCAACAACAGAGGGAGGCGGTCGTGCTGGTCTGGCCCTTGGGAGTCAAGTGGTCAGACCCTGTGTGAAACAGGCTTGGTGGCCCTGCTTGTCCGACCCTGCAGGGCTGTTGTGACAGTCCTCTGCATGCCTGTTGCCAGGGTCCTTTCTAGCTGCAGCCCTCTTCAGGGTGTATTCTGCTTTTCCAGGTGAGGAGGAGATCACCTTCCCCCCCACGTACCGCTACGAGAGGGGGTCCCGAGACACCTACGTCTGGCACAAACAGAAGCCCACGGGGGTAAGTGGTGTGCCCAAATAGAAAGTTGTGAATGGCTTATTTGCTTTATTTATTTATTTTGAGATTTCTAAATGGCCCCTCCCCAAAACTGGATCCTGGGGTGGTTTGGGGGAGAAGTGCCGGGCTGGGCACAGAGAGTTGAGCTGGCTGGCCCCCAAACCGAGCTGTAAGGGGGGGGCTCTTCTGGCAGGCGGCCTGAGAAAACCGCATTGCTCGCCAGCAGAGCCCCCCCTCCCCCAACCTCCCCCTCGTTTGGCTATTGATTGTCTCACAAGCGCAGCAGCTGGATTCGAACCCAGTTTGGAGTTCAGATCAGAGTACTGGGAGGCCGCCGGACATAAGATTAGGGGCGGTTTGGGGGGGCTTCCTGCCCCAGCCCAATTCTGCCGGCGTTCTCTGCTCGCAGGTGAGAACCAACGTCCCCTCCTGGTGCGACCGCATCCTGTGGAAGTCCCATCCAGAGACCCACATCAATTGCAACTCTTACGGTGAGTCGTGCGGTGCAGCGGCCTGCGATGCGGCCTGCTTTAGGCGTGACCCGGACTGCAAGCGGCAGGGTCTGCGGTCTGATTCGGACTTGTGCCTGCTCTCCCGTCCCTTCTTTCTTCTCCCCTCGGCCTGTTTTCAGGGCTGTTTGGGAGCCAGCGGCAGGGGCCCCCTGCTTCTCCTGTCCAGTGAAGGGGCCTCTGAGCGGAGAGCGGTCTTTGCTTGCCCTGGCTCAAGGGTCACCGTCTGCCTCTCTCCTCAGGGTGCACGGACGACATCGTGAGCAGCGACCACTCCCCGGTCTTTGCGGCATTTGAAGTTGGAGTGACGTCCCAGTTTGTGTCCAAGAAAGGTACTGGGGTGGAGAAGGTGGTTGTGTCTGTGTGCGAGAGAGAGAGAGAGAGCATTTTTGGAACTCTGACACCGTGTGGTGGGTATAGTCACAAAATGGCTGCCACAGAAGGCGGGGCCAGGCACAAAATGGCTGCTGAAGAAGGCGGGGCCAGGCACAAAATGGCTGCCGCAGCTTCCCTTCAATCAGCCAGTAAAGAGCATTGTGCTGTGGCGCTAGCTGCCACAAAGCCAATCAGAAGCCAGCATGGGCCAAAGCCTCCCACCCACTTTTTACAAGCACTTGGCAGGCACTAGGAGACGTGTCCGTGGGTGTCATGGCGGGGATCCCTGGAGTAGGGGCAGCCTTGAATGCTTTGATGAATGGGAGCCAGGTGTGTGGGGCAGGGCCTCAGGCCCACGGGGAGGGGTAACAGGATGCTCTGACCCACGCAGCAGCCTCTCCTCCCCTACTGCCAGGTCTTTCCAAATCTTCGGACCAGGCGTACATTGAGTTCGAGAGCGTCGAGGCCATCGTGAAGACGGCAAGCAGAACCAAATTCTTCATCGAGTTCTACTCCACGTGCCTAGAAGGTGGGAAGGGACGGGACGGGGCTCTTTCTCTCAGCATTCACCCTCTGGGATATTATTTACTTAATTTCTTTCTCCTCGATGGGGACCTTGCCTCCATTTTGTTCTCACAAGAACCCTGTGAGGTAGGCTAGGCTGAGTGTGTGCAACGTGCTCCAAGTTGTAGTAGTGTAGAAGTAGTTTATTATTGCGGCCGTAGACCATCAGGTATCAAATACAGATAAAAACAGTAAAAAGCCATCGGAATAAACTAAAATCACATACAAAAAAATTGAAATTTAAGCATTAAACATTGTAATATGTCCTGGCCTCTATTACCATCAGTTATCTCATTTTCGGGCTCTGCACAAATAAGGACAGAATTTGGCTAGTTATCTGGAAAAAGATAGGTTTTCGCCATTTAATAGTTTATCTAAGCAAATCTCTGAGCAATTGTGGTGTTTGCCCAGGAGTGGGAGACTAAAAATGGCCCTTGGCTCTTTATGGGATGGACAGTGAGGGAGAACATGCCCTGTAGATTCTCTCCCTCCCCTTGTACTTGGGCATGATCTCTCAGACAAAGGGATTCTCTTACACTTGCCCTCAAGAATGGCTATGGGTAGGGCTTCACCTCTAGCTGGTGTTAAAGCTCTTCTTTTGGGACGGCGCTCCACAAGCGACAGGTAAGGGGCCGGTGACATAATAGGCCTCCTCACCTCTTGCTGTCTTTCCGTGTCAGCCGCTCTCTCTTTGACCCTGTCTTTGGCCTGCTTGTATTTTAGCTTCAGGGGGTCGCGGGGTGAGAAACCTGATTCCTTCAGGTGACTCCTAACCGCATAGCCAGCCGTTCTGGTTGGTAAGAGTCTTGAGAAATTAGTGGGAATAGACTTCTTGGATTCTGATGTATTTTAGCCGCTGATAAAAGGAAAGCAAAAGAATCGTAGCCTCAGTTTGCATCCAGCCTTGTCTCAAGATGGATCGCAGCATTAGATACGCAAGAAGGGACTTGTAGGACGGATCGAAGGAATCTGGGCTGCAGCTTCTCTCATGTGGTTAGGCAAGAGGCAAGTAGGCAGGTGGGCCTTCTGACGGCCCCTGGTCCTGGGCCCCTGTGAGACACAGAGTGATGGACTGGAGGGGCCATTGGCCTCATCCGACATGGCCTCTTAAGTCCTTGTGGTTCAGTGTTAGCGCCAAGTGGCCCAGGTTCTCCTCCCTGGTGTCTCCAAAGAGATAATGCAGCTGGAAGAGGCCTTCCTCTGCCTGGGACCCTGGAGAGACCCCGTCCATCACTGGAGACAGATGCAGCTCATCCATGCTGTAGTGTCGTGGTTAAGAGGGGCAACCTCTAATCTGGAGAGCCGGGTTTGATTCCCTCCTCCTCCTCCACGCAAGGGCTGCTGGGTGACCTTGGGCCAGTCCTAGTTCTCTCAGAACTCTCTCAGCCCCAGCTGCCTCACAAAGTGCCTCTTGTGGGGAGAGGAAGGGAAGGGCTTGGAAAGGGCTTTGAGCCTCCTGGTAAGTCCCAGCCGACTCCTGGTAAACTCTGTCGGGCAGAGGGGGACAAGGTGGCTTTCCAGATGCCCATAGACTGCAGTTCCCATGAGCCCCTGCCAGTATGCTGGCTGGACCTCATGGGAATTATAGTCCATGGACATTGGAGAGCCGCAGTCTGGCCACCCTGGCTGGAGGGTTTCCAAGGCAAGAGACCATGAATGACTGTGGTGCTCCTTGAACCCAAGATTGGACGAGATTGGGCTATCCTGGGCTATCCTTAGGAAAGAGAAAAGCGGGGTATAAAAACCTGCTTTTCTCCTTCTAAATCTGTGCAAGGAACTCCGCGAGGTTGTCGGCTCTCTCGTGCGCACTCCTCTTGTCCGCGTCTGAAGCCCTTCTGCTCTCCCCGCAGAATTTAAGAAGGGCTTTGAGAATGATTCTCAGAGCAGCGACAACATCAATTTCCTGAAGGTCCAGTGGTCTTCCCGGCAGTTGCCCACGGTAAGAAGACCTCCCCCCCCCCCCCCCGGCGTTAAGATGCAGAATTCTGCCCCTTTTCCGGCATTGCTGACAATCTTCAGACATTTCTGTTCTGCCCCTGGAGACAGATGGAGTTGCAGGGCAGTTCGCAAACAGATCAGCCAGTACTTGAAAGGTTGCGGAAATTAATATCCAGCTAACATTCATGAGGTTTCTGTAAAGCAGCCATCGGAAGAGCTGGGTTCGAGTCCAGGAGCACCTTGGAGATTAACAAGATTTTCTCCCTGTCCCAGCTGAAGCCGATCCTCTCGGACATAGAGTACCTCCAAGATCAGCACATCCTCTTGACCGTCAAGTCTTTGGACGGCTACGAATCCTACGGTAAGCGACCGGACAGCCAGAAGCCAGCGATGGCCACAGATCTCTGCAGAGTCTCACTCCTGAAAGCCATTGCCCTCCCTCTGGTCCTCAGGCTGCTCAACCAACTGGTCTAGAGCCCCATCTAGCACTTGTGAAAATCCATTTTGGATGGTTTCATTTTCAAATCTTTCAGTGGGCTCTGAGATTTGTGCCAGTGAACGAAACCAACTAAACTTATTATCTATTTATTGTTATTTCTATTTCTATTTATATATTCCCAGCGATGCTGGCTCATGGCATTTTGCGTATAATGAATTTTTTAAAACCCATACATCATAAAACAAATAAAAACAATCTAACAATAGAGCCCCTAGCCCTAATTAATCAATAATAAAATTCAAATCACTAATAAGGTAGCAGCATAAAATGTTACCCCTTAACGAATCACTGACCCGGCTATGTAGACACGCAGCCAATGCTGCTAATGTCAAAAAAGGGGGCAGAATATTAACGGGGCCGATATGGTCTAGGACAGGGGTAATCAAACTGCGGCCCTCCAGCTGTCCATGGACTACAAGTCCCATGAGCCCCTGCCAGCATTTGCTGCTGAAAAAAGCGGGGCCAGGCAACTGACACGATTCAATGTAGGACTGCATCAGACTAATTCTGAGTTTTTAAATGGGGAACGTTTACATGATTTTATAATGATTTTGTTCCATATTATTGTGTTTTTAATCATCATTTTCTTTTCAGTCACAAGCCACCTTGAGTTCTGCAGGAAAGAAAGCCGTCTAAGAAATGTTTTAAATAAACTTAAATGCATAAACCCTGCGAGGTAGACCAGACTGAGTGATAGGACTCATCTGAGGGCGCTTCCTAAAGGGGGAGCTCGCATTTGCGACCCTCCTCAGTGAGGAAGCATCCCCAAGTGAGTCCACTCACTCAGTCTGGTCTACCTCGCAGGGTTTATGCGCCAACGCGAGCTCCTCCTGACCTTCCTGCCGCCTCTCTTTCCTCCCCAGGCGAGTGCGTCATTGCCCTCAAATCCATGATTGGCAGCACCTCCCAGCAGTTCCTCACCTACCTGTCCCACCGCGGAGAGGAGACGGGCAACATTCGGGGGTCCATGAGAGTCCGGGTCCCTGCCGAGCGGATGGGCACCCGCGAGCGACTCTACGGTGAGGCAAACAAGCAAGGGGGCTGTTCGGGGAGGGTCCCGTCCATCTGGGCGGCTGGGACCAGGCCAGGACTAGTTTGCAGAAAGACCTCTGATTAGCCAGAGAATGGGTGACCCTCCCCAGAAGGAAGAGAGCCAGGGGAACAGCGCCACGTCCAGCCCAGGCAGGGAGGGCAGCCTCCAAGGCACAGGGGGCTCTGCTGGGCATGCAGAAGGCCTCAGGTTCAATCCCCGGCATCGCCCTGCAAGCGGGTCATGTGGAAGGCTCAGCCAGAGACCCTGGAGGGCTGCAGGGAGGGGCTGAGACTCCTTGGCAGAGCATTGCAGACCTTCATGTAGGGTTGAAGCGGCCGAAGCGTGCCGGAGCGCTCAACCCTACCTTGGCGGGCCCGATGGCCTCCTTCCGTAGAGTGCATCCTCACGTGCTCATGTGTTATTGCCCGATTTGGGCCAGCTGTTTCTCCAGCGGTGCCGGAGCCTGAGCTTTCTGTCCTCCCTTTCTCTCAGAGTGGATCAGCATCGACAAGGACGAAACCGGAGCAGGCAAAGGGAAGCTGCCCCCCCCAGGACCACGGACCAACCCGGAGCACTCCAAGTAAGACTCTCGGGTGGGGGAAATCGGAGGCAAAGCGCTCCCGCGTGGCCTGTGCAGAGCAGCCGGGTCGTGAGCGTTCTCAGGCCGTGAGATGAACGTTAAGAGGTGAAGGCTTACCTCTGCCCTTCCAATGTCTAGTCCTTCCTTTCCCCTTTAATTTGAGATGTGTGGCTTTCATTTATTTATTCACGTGAGTGAGTGCAATCCACACTGCATGAGGATTTTAGCTGCCTGGATGCACCAAAAAGAGAAGCAGAAGCATCACACAGGTATCCAGGTGACCCAGGAAGTGGTGAGTCAGGGGGAGGTTGTGCTTAAGAGTGGGGGACTCGAATCTGGAGAACCGGGTTTGATTCCTCCACATGCAGCCTGCTGGGTGAGCTTGGGCTAGTCACAGTTCTTTTAGAACTGTTCTCACAGGGCACTTCTCTCTGAACTCTCTCAGCTCCACCAACCTCACAGGGGTGTCTGTTGTGGGGAAAGGCATTTGGAAGCTGCTTGGAGTCTCCTTCGGGGAGTGAAAAGCAGGGCAAAAAAAAAAATCCCCAGCTTTCCTGTAGAAATCAAGCTACGTGCAGCAGCATCAACTCATAGGGTAGTTCACACCCAGCCTGTATCCCGGCCTTCCCCGTGAGGCCGGAGGGGAGAGAGTTGTCAGGATACAACCTTTGTCTTGCTCTGATTTGCAAACGGAGGCTTGGACCCCCCTTTTCTTGCAAGGTTCCTAGGAACGGACTTCTTCTCTCAGCATTCAGTTCCAGAGACAAACTGGGAAGGGACGGGTCCCCCCACTGACTGGCCCCTCAACCAGCTTCTCCATGCCCCATCGTCCCCTCTCGCTAGATCTTTCGGGAAAAAGCATTCCTGTGGAGAAGCCGCTGGGATGGCCGCCGGCCCCTCTGCAAAGCTCTTGGATGATCTGGAGAAGCCGGGGGCCCCGACAGCCGCCCGCCCACCAGCTCCACACCGTGGCACCTCCAGAGACGAGGCCGCCCAGGCCAGGTGAGTGAGATCCCGCCTCCCTGAGATGTCCCAGGGGAGCCTCCAACCCCGAGGGACAAAGCCTGATCCAGAACCTCAGAAGAGCTCAACTGGAACTGACCAGGGAGGGTCCATCTAATCCAGCCTCCTGTCGAACTCAAGGCCAGCTCGGTCAGAACAGCTCTATCAGTGCTGTGGCGAGCCCAAGATCACCCAGCTGCCTGCATGTGGAGGAGTAGGGAATCAACCCCGGCTGGGCAGATTAGAAGTCTGCACTCCTAACCACTATGCTAAACTGGCTCTGTAGTCCAGCCTCCCGTCTCACAGAGGCTGGCCAGTTCCTCTGCAGGGCCAGCCACGGGGCAGAGGTCCCTGATAAGGACCTCAGAAGAGCCCTGCTGGGTCAGACCCAGTGACCCAATTCCCAAATCCTGTCTCACAGAGTGGCCAAACTGTCCGCACACCCTGCCTGCACACCCCTGCCCTAACTTTATACTCTGCTAAGGACCTCCTTCTCCCTCATGAACTTAAACTCCTGTAATCCTTGGGGGTCCTGTTTCAGTCGTTGTCGCCCTCTGCCCCCACCCTCCCCAGCATCGGAGGCTAGACGGGGACAGCCCAAGTTCTGTGCTGGCCCCAGAACTTTGGGACTCCCTGACCCAGGAGACTCATCGGCCTCCCTCCGTGGGTCTCTCCCGCCAGCAGGTGGAGACATACCCCCAAAAACAGTTCAGGGCCCTCCTGACTGTGTTGTGTGTGTACATGTCTATTGAATGGTTAAGATATTTTAAATGCTGCTAGCAGTCTTTTGATCTTTGTGGCCTTGGGGGATCCTACATGGCATAGAAACAAGTAAGCAATAGCTGTTTTTCCAAGAGGCAGGGCAGGCAGGAGGGGATGGGAAAGACCTTGGCCTGAGACCCTGCTGGACATTCAGAAGATGCCAGGTTCAATCCCCGGCATCCCCCATCAAAATCCCCGGCAGCATCTCCAGTTAAAAGGACCAGGCGGACGGGGGGGGGGGGGATGGGAAAGACCGCTCCCTGAGACCCTGGAGAGCGGCTGCCCGTCTGAGTGGGCAATGCCGACCCCTGTGGTCTGACTCACTCGTGGTCATTAGGAGTGGTGTGGAGAGCTAGGCTAAAAGGGACCCAAAGCATCCTGCCGGGGGTGATTCACCTGCCGTTGCTTGTGGGGTCCCTGGGCAGCTCAGATGGTTCCCTTTCTGTGTCCCCCTCGTAGGGCCAAGCAGGACACCACGCTGGACCCGGAGGGAGGCCCTCTGAAGAACAGCTTCAACAACCCTGCCTACTACGTGCTGGAGGGGGTCCCGCACCAGCTGCTGGTCTCGGAGCTGCCCCCCGTCAGCCTGGCCAAGCCCTCAGCCCCCCGGAACAAAGTCCAGATCACAGTGCCCGTCCAGCCGGAGCACCAGCGCCCCCAGCAGCCCCCCAGCAGGGCCGAGGAGAGCTCCGAAGAGGAGGAGCTGGGGGGCCTAAACCTGCCTCCCCCGGACTTCCCTCCCCCACCTCTGCCCAAATTGGTGGAGTTTGACGCAACCGGGAGTTCCTTGTACACTGCTGTGGTCAGCCGGGGGGAGGAGCCCGGGAGCAGCAAGCCCCGCCCCTCCGTGGCCTTCAGTGAACCCTTGGAAGCCAAGCCCCCCAAGCTGCACCCCAGGTCTGCCCCACCTCTGGGGCCAGGCTTCCTGCTGGAGCCCCCCAGCGCACCCCAAGCCCCCGGGTCCCTCCTGGACGACCGGTCCTGCTCCGTGCTGCAGATGGCCAAGACCCTCAGTGAGGCGGACTACCCCGGCGGTGGCGGGGGGGCTGGGCTGGGGCAGGACCAGGCGGGCCGGCCCCCCCCTCACCCCCTGACCAAAGTGAGGCTGGATCTTCCCCACCGCTGCCTGCCCCCCGACTACGGCTGCCCCATGGCCTTCCCGCCCCGCTCCATCCGGGAAAGCATCGAAGAGGACCTGGCGGAAGAGGTGAGCAGCATGGCCCACCCAGTGTGGCCAAGGAGCTCCTCTGGAGGTGCTGGCCCTGGGCACATCGGAAGGCGGGTTCCTTTGCCCTGTCCCCCGCCCCCCACTCCTGAGCATGTGTTTGAGGCTGTCCCCCTCCCCAGGCTCTCGGGCAGGACGGCCGCAGCAGCTCCAGGCAGAGTGAGTCCAGCGTGGGAGAGTGGCTGCGAGCCATTGGCATGGAGAGATACGAGGCGGGCCTGATCCACAACGGCTGGGACGACCTGGAGTTCCTCAGGTGAGCCAGCTCTCTTGCTCCGAGGCCCAACAAACCCCCCCTTGAATTGGAAGGTTGGGGGGCCATGGGGCGGGAGAGAACCCGATGGGGATGGCGGAGAGGGACCCTCACGTCTGCCCCGGAGCCGAGATCCCACGGCGAGGCCCCCAATGGAAGCCATGAGGGAGGGGCTGTTCGGTGGCAGCCCCGCAACCGTGGAGCAGCCTCCGCGGAGAAGGCCTCTGCCTGGCTCTGCCTCTTGAGGAGGCCCCTGAGGACGCTGTTCTTGACGTCGGCCTTGAGTTGGCCAGCCATCTGGCATTTGTGACTTTACATTCTTGGCCTCATACGTGTTTCATCTATATTTGACCTCTGCCTTGAGCTCCGCATAGAAGGAAGGCAGCGAGTCAGTTTTTAAATGAATAAAACTTGTGTTTTGCCCACAAAGAAAGGGATCCTGCCACCTGCCCAAAGGGGCTGGCATTCGGCAAGGGGGCAGACTCTGCTGGAGAAGGGGGGGGAGTGGAGGGGGCTCAGGGGGGGCTTTGGCAGGAGGGGCACCTTGGGCACAGAGAGCAGCTTGGCCAAGGTCAGAAACGGAGGAGGAGGTCAAGTGAGGAAGGGAGCAGATGGGAAAGGTGAAGAGTGGGGGGAAGGTAGGGGGTTTCCAGCTCTGGGTGGGGTTTTGGGGGTGGAGCCTGAGGAGGGTGGGGCTTGGGGAGGGGAGGGGCTTCGCTGGCGTTTAGTGCCTTAGCATCCGCCTTTTTCTTCAGGGGAAATGCTCTCTGTCGCCAGGAGACGGCTTGTAATAGTGGGAGATCTCCAGCTGCTAGCCAGAGGTTGGCAACTCTCAGGGGAGGGAAGAATTTCCTGCCTTCTGCAAGGGGTTGGACTAGATGACCCTGGAGATCCCTTCCCACTCTGTGACCCTAATGAGAGGGCAGCACTAGGAGTTCAGGCCGGAGGGGGGGGGCAGGTCAAGGGGTCTGGCCTGAAGAACTCTGGCTGGGACTTTGACAGGCCTGCTCTTTAGTTCTGATGCTGTGATCTGAGTCTAGTCACAGTCCTGTTAAAGCTGTTCTCCCAGAACACTTTCTCTCAAAGAGCCTCCCCTACCCCACAGGGTGTCTATTGTGGGGAGTGGAAAGGGAAGGCGACTGGAAGCCACTTTGAGACTCCTTCATGCAGTCAAAAGTGGGACATAGAAACCAACTCCCCTTCTTCTAGTAGCTGTCATTGTGAGCCACCAGGGGGCGCAGCGTTCCCTCGGGCCAAGCTCTCCAGGCCAGGCGGGCTACAGGACCTTCTCTCCCCTCTTGGTGTCCTTGTGTTTCCCAACATCATCACCCCCCTGGCCTGCAGATTTTGATCCATCGGCTTCTGCTTAGGGTACCAATGTTCCTGATCAAAAGTGCATTTGGAAGAGAGACTGATTCAGATTTATTAAAATACATCTCCAAGCCAGCTACAAAACTCCCGAGGAAGAGAAACTCAGGGTTGGTTTGTCAGAAATATCAGGCTATCTTTTTATTTATGTTTCTGTTTTGCATCACAATTTTTGTGCAGAAGCTCTGCCACGTTCACCTTACTGGAAGACCCTCTGCTTTGTATGTGGGAGGTTCCCGGATCAATCCCCACATCTCTCATTAAAGGATCAGGCCATCTAGTCCCACCCCCTGCTCTATGCAGGGTCAGCCTCAAGCATCCAGGAGAAGGATCTGTCCAGCCGCTGCTTGAAGACGGCCAGTGAGGGGGAGCTCCCCACCTCCATAGGCAGCCCCTTCCACGGGGGAACTGGACTCCTAGAATCCCAGAGTGGGGAGGGGCCATGCAGGCCATCTAGTCCCACCCCCTGCTCAGTGCAGGATCAGCCTCCAGTATCCAGGAGAAGGATCTGTCCAGCCGCTGCTTGAAGACGGCCAGTGAGGGGAAGCTCCCCACCTCCTGAGGCAGCCCATTCCACGGCTGAACTAGACTCCTAGAATCCTAGAGTGGGAAGGGGCCATGCAAGCCATCTAGTCCCACTCCCTGCTCAACGCAGGATCAGCCCTAAGCATCCTAAAGCATCCAAGAAAAGTGTATATCCAACCTTTGCTTGAAGACTGCCAGTGAGGGGGAGCTCACCACCTCCTTAGGCAGCCTATTCCACTGCTGAACTACTCTGACTGTGAAAATCTTTTTCCTAATATCTAGCCTATATCGTTGTACTTGTCGTTTAAACCCATTACTGTGTGTCCTCTCCTCTGCAGCCAGCAGAAACAGCATCCTGCCCTCCTCCAAGTGACAACCTTTCAAATACTTAAAGAGGGCTATCATGTCCCCTCTCAACCTCCTTTTCTCCAGGCTGAACATTCCCAAGCCCCTCAACCTATCTTCATAGGGCTTGGTCCGTTGGCCCCAGATCATCCTTGTCGCTCTCCTCTGTACCCTTTCAATTTTATCTACGTCCCTCTTGAAGTGAGGCCTCCAGAACTGCACACAGTACTCCAGGTGTGGTCTGACCAACGCCTTCAGGGGCATTTCCCCTCCACACCTTTTCCTCTTCTCTTCCTGGGCTCTTTGTTGGTGTGGCTTCCTTCAGTTATAAGGCCGAATCCTCACAGTAACCAGGTGCTGAATCTCTGGTTTTCTTTGCAGTGACATCACCGAAGAGGACCTGGAGGAGGCCGGCGTGATGGACCCGCTCCACAAACGTCTCCTCCTGGAGCACCTGAGGAAGTAGCCGAGAGCCGCCGCATCCTGTCTCCCTGGAGCCTGGGGCCGCTCCTAGAAAGGCCCTCCTCCCTTGTGGCTTTTAGCGTTCCTTCCCTCCCCCTGGCCCGGCCCCACAGGTGTGCCGAGGTGTGCCTCTCCCCCTGGTGGGGAGGAACGGCTGCCGGAGCCTCCCACCCGCAGCGATGGCAGAGGCGGCATCAGAAGGGGGTGCCCAGAGGAGACGGTTCCCCATGCAGCAAAGCAGCTGCAGCGAGACTCCCGGACTGCCCTCCACACCCCCAGAGACTCCCCCCTGGTTTCCCGGCAGAGGTGGGGCCTCCGCCACCTCCCCAGCAAGCCCGAGTGGTCCAAGCAGAGGTCACCCCAGAGAGGCCCTGGCTGAGCATTTCAGAGCGGCACCCCGCATCCCTTTCCCCCCCCCCGCTGCTGGTTAAGTTATTCTTATTTATTGTGACAAGAGAAGGATTCTTCGCTCCCCGTCCCCGTTTCGAGGAACCCCACTTTCCTCTCCGGTTTGTAGGGGTTGCCCTCCGCAGCCTCCTCTCCCGGTGTCCAGGGCACCCCTTCAAGGCCGAGAGCTCCCTCACCTGCGCCTGGTGGCTGGAGGCCTGCAGCCCTCCCCGGGACCTCCGGAGCCGCCTGGCCTCCCAGGGCTAGCCTCCCCCCCACCCAAAGTCGGGGGTGGGTGGGGGCGGAGCCAGTTTTAAGCCCCGCCTACTGCCACAGACCCTCCCTTTAACGGGATCTCTGCTGCAACCTGACTCCTGTTGTCCTCTCGGGGAGGAGCTGCAGGAGATGTTCTTAGTGCCTTCCTAGTTCAAGAGGTTTGCTGGTGTGACCAGCCGTGACCCGGAAACAGGACAAGTTCCTTCCTTGCTCCATTTTTGTTCTTGCTGCAGCCGTCCCCCTCCCCCAAACACCCTCCCCCAGTTGCAGTAACCTTTTGCTTCTATAAAGCGTCTGCCTTAAATACAGCCGTCCCCCCCCAATGCCCCTGGATGACAATCTCCAAAATAAACTCAGGTAGCCCCAAAGGTGCCAACGTGGCTGAGCCAAAGCCCACAAGTCGAGTCCCCGGGGAAGGTCTTCCGGCCGCAGAGAATTCGGGTCGTTTCCTTGTTGCTGTTGGGACCAGGTCGTCTTGGGGAGGGGCCCAAGATCCAACTCTGACCCCCTTCCCCGTCTGAACAGCGAGCGAGGGGTGAGGCCTTCTTCCCTCGGACATTCCGGGGTGGGCGTCTCTCACGGGAAATCCCACCCTCCAAACATCACTTTGCAAGTTTATCCGGTGGGGCACCAATCCCAGAAGACTGTGGGGCCGCCTGTAGGGCCACAGGGAAGGTGGCTTCGAGCCAGACCCCAGGCAATGGTGAGCGGGCACCACCCAGGTTTTCCAAGCTGAAGGGACAAGAGCTGATTTCTTGTCTCATGACCCAGGAACAACACGGAGTCCAGGGACCCCTCTGGCCCCACGCCGAGGACCTCTGAATCTCTGTCTGACCGGACGCCTTATTCTCAGGGGGAGGAGGCATATCCCGAGGTTCATTTCTGCCTTTGGCTCTCCATGCAGACCGGGTGCCCGCGGGAACGTCACAGGGATCAGGGTGCATCCCTCAGCAGGGGAGGACTCCGGCTGCACAGTCCCTGCACAGACATATTGTCACCAAGTGCCTTAGGTGGGGGTGGGGGGGGGGTGCACAGGCCCCGTGCCTGTTGGTTTTGGAAGAAGCTTGCTGGGAGACGCGCACGGCCTTGTGCCCCGAGAGGAGGAGCTAGTCTCCGGAACGGAAATGAAGGATGCCCCTCCTCCCCATTTCCCCCCTCCTGCAAGATCGCCACGATTTGGGGTACAGGGGTGGAAAACTGGGGAGGGGACTGATTTGCTGCCTCTCTATCCCCCCCTCCCATCCCCGGTCTCTTCTTAGTTTGGTGTGAGTTTAACCCCTACTAAATTGTTCCTCTGTGTTTGTGTTTTGTGTGTACGGATGTGTGCGTTTTGTGTTTTTTTTTTTTAATGTTTAATTTAATTGTTCTTTGGAATTTTTCTTCTTATGCTTAAAATTTCACAGGGCGGGGGGAAGAATTGTAAAGGCTCCCCCCACCCCCCGATGTTCACATTTCATGTCTTAGTTTACCACCTCTTGATCCAATAAAAGGGCTTGTTTGCATTAAGGAGCGTCTGATTTTGTGCCGTCTTCTCATAGAGCTGGGGATCCGAGCTTCCCGGAAGAGAGCTGTCCCCTCGCAAGAGTCACCCGAGGACTGGTCTTCTCTGCCACAGAGGGGGGCGCATGTCTTAACCTGGAGGCTGCGGGTGGGACCCCAGCTCAGCGTGCCGGCAGAGGCCAGCTCTTGGGGTCCTTGCCATGGGTCCAAGCCCTTGGGACACTTTCTACGGAGAATGGGCAGCCCAGGCTAGCTCTGGATCCCAGACGTAGCCCCAGACAGTAGTTGGATGGGAGGCCACTCAGGAAGTTGCTCTGCATTGGCCAGCCACCTCCGTGTGCCTTTTGTCCTGACCTGGATGGCCCCGGCCGGCCCAGTCTCAGACCTCAGAAGCTAAGCAGGGCTGACCTTTGTTACTGCCCAGGTGGGAGCCCACTGAGGAGGTCCAGGGTCCACCTATAGAGGCAGGCCATGGCAAACCACCTGAGCTGGAAGGCCCAGGCTACAACTGCCCCATCAGACCTCAGAAGATGCACGAGGAAGTCGACGGCTGCTCTGCAGGGGCAGGCCATGGCAAACCACCTCTCTATGTCTTTTGCCCTGACCTGGCTGGCCCAGGCAGGCATGACCTCACCAGAAGCTAAGGACATTGGGCAAAACCCTGGTGACAGCAGAGCCAGGACTCCAAATCCCAGAAGCCCTCCCACTGTGGCCCCCCAAGTACCAAGGAGACAGAGCATCCCTGCCCCAGACATAAGTACCTATCCATCCCTTCTGGGTCACACAGGGGCCAAAGCCCAGGGGCCATCAGGAGGTCCATCAGTGGGGCCAGAACTCCAAGAGCCCTCCCACTGTGCCCCCCCCAAAGCACCCAGGAGACAGAGCATCCCTGCCCCGGACATAAGGACATCAGAGAAGCCCTGTTGGGTCAGGCCAATGGCCCATCCAGGCCAACACTCTGGGTCACGTAGGGGTCAAAACCCAGGGGCCGTCAGAAGGTCCCCCAGCAGGGCCAGAACTCCAGGAGCCCTCACCCCCCCCAAAACTGTGGCCCTTCATTCTCTCCCCTTTCTGTCCCATGCAGAATTTTGTAAACCTCAGCCATGCCCCCTCTCGGCTGGTTTCCCCCAGCTGAAGAGCCCTGACCTCTTTGACCTCTCTTCCCAGGGAAGGTGTCCTGCCCCCTTTTATCCTTCCAGCTGCCCTTTTCTGCACCTTTTCCAAGGCTACAAGACCTTTGTTGCTTTGCGGTGTCCAGCGCTGTCCATGGGGTCTTCCAAGTCAGGCCGCACCAGAGATTTCTACGGGGGGCTGGCTGGGGGTCAGCCCCCGGCAGAGCATTGGCCCTTTTCATCGCAGTCTCCCCCTGAGCCCACCTCTTCAGTGAGTTCTCTTCCATGTCTCCTGGACCATTGCCTGTTTGGACCCCATCAACGTGTGCTTCTATTTGGGAGTTCTGGCTGGTCAGACCCAAATGGGAAGGGAGAGCCCAAGCCCTAATACTTCCCAGTCGGAAGGAAAGAAGAAGAGTGCTTTTCACTGCCCGAAGGAGTCTCCAAATCGATGGCTTACAGTTGCCTTCCCTTCCTCTCCCACATCCAGGGAGGTAAGTGGGGCTGAGAGAGCTCTGAGTGAACTGCTCTGCAAGGACAGTTCTAACATCACTGTGACTGGCCCAAGGCCACCCAGCTGGCTGCATGTGGAGGAGCAGGGAATCCATCTACACCAAGGGGGCAAAGAAAGGGGTCTGCATGCGGAGGCTCCAAGCGAAAGCTAATCTACTGGTTTCCTACCGGGGTGTGTGTGTGTGTGTGGGGATCAGAAATGTAGCTTTTGTTCTGGGAAAAGGATCTGTCCCTAATCAGCACCGGGCATGGGGAGATTCACATTTGTATCTTTGCATCCTGGCTCCTTTCTGCACCACAGCCCTCCTACCTTCTGACTGGGACGTGTAAGGCAGGGGTAGTCAAACTGCGGCCCTCCAGATGTCCATGGACTACAATTCCCAGGAGCCCCTGCCAGCGAATGCTGGCAGGGGCTCCTGGGAATTGCAGTCCATGGACATCTGGAGGGCCACAGTTTGACTATCCCTGGTATAAGGGATCCGGTTCCCCATTGATGCTTGCATCTGATGAAGGGAGATCTGACTCTTGAAGGCCCCTAACCTGGAAACCCCCATGTTCTGTAGGGAGCTCCTGGACTTGCACCTTGTCCCCTCCACCTCAGAGAGAGGGGGAGTCTTTCTTCCAGGCTGTGCCCCTTCTGCGCCTCTTAAGCCTGGTTGGGATTCCTTGGTCACAAGCAGTGTGCGAGTGGCACCAGCGGACCAGACGGGTCCCTTCCCCCACAGCCCCTTTGCTGCCCCGTAGCCGGCTCAGAGCTTCCTTGTGCAGGGGGAGCTGAGCATTGATGGAGATGGTGTGACCAGGCCGGTCCTGCTATGGTCTCCTCAAGGACAGGCCAGAGAGAGCTTCAATAAATTAAGTTTATTTGGATTAACATGTTTTGCAAATGAATTCAATAAATTACAGAAACGCTTTTTAAAAAAACCAAACAAGCCAAACAAGGAGTGAAGGGTGGCCGTTCAGGTTGAGCCACCCAAGAGAGGCGACCCGGAGGAGGGGGGGTGGGGGGGTCAGGGGCTTTGTTTACAATGACCGCAGCCAGCTTGGCCCCAACAGAACCTGGGCTCAGAATGAAAATGCGGCTGAAGGGCGGGGAGGCGGGGGACACCTTTAGCATGTTGCTGCTGTCCAAAATCTCCATCCCGATGATCCAGCTCAGCATCTCTGCCTTAACATACTCGGAACATAAATACTTAGAAGGCAAAGCTGCCCATCAATTCCAGCCTCTCACAGACTGGCAACAGGATCACCCACTTGGTCTGTGGTGGAAGAGCTGGATTCGAATCCAGTCGCTCCTTTGCGATTAGTAAGATTTTCAGGGAATGAGCTTCTGCCAGTCAACAGTCCTGCCTGTTGTGGGTTTTCGGGGCCTGGCAGTTTTAGTCCCTGAATGTTTGGCCCGTAATTGTGGCCAAGATCTCCAGAGGGAGGACGGTGTGCCAAAGAGAGTAAACAGCTGCTGGGCGTTTTACCTACTTTTCAGGGGGTGGGGTGTAACCCATCACATTCCTGTCTTATCTTAGATTCAGTCCACCCCCCAGGAGATAGTGATACATTGCGTATACACATACACACACTCCAAGAAGAAAATGAAATGCCCAGCCACTGTTCACACAAGCCACACTGTGGCCCGGAGAGATTCCCCTTTTGCCATGTCCTACCTCTAAAGTGACCAGCCAAGATTGCTAGTAAAACACCAGGGGATGAAATTACAAGGACACACTGGCCGCACAGTCCCCAAACGCCGCACAGCCAGTTGGCTTTGGCCATGAAAATCTTTGACAATTCAGTCAATGGTCCCTTTGTCTGACTTCAGTTCTGGCATTCAAAAGTTTGCACCCTCAAACTCTCTAAGAAGCTCCAGGACTCAAATCCAGATCTCTCTGGGCCTGGGAATGACCCCTATGAAGATGCCCCTTGCGCTTGGGAAGCAGCCAGAGAGAGACTCAAGTGGGTCACCTTGCTGGTCTGAAGCAGCACAACAACAAAAAAATCAGAGTCCAGGGGCACCTTTAGGATCAACAAAGATTTATTCAAGGCGGGAGCTTTCATAGAATCATAGAATCCTAGAGTTGGAAGGGGCCACACAGGCCATCTAGTCCCACCCCCTGCTCAACGCAGGATCAGCCCTAAGCATCCTAAAGCATCCAAGAAAAGTGTGTCTCCAACCTTTGCTTGAAGACTGCCAGTGAGGGGGAGCTCACCACCTCCTTAGGCAGCCTATTCCACTGCTGAACTACTCTGACTGTGAAAAACTTTTTCCTGATATCTAGCCTATATCGTTATACTTGTAGTTTAAACCCATTACTGCGTGTCCTCTCCGCTGCAGCCAGCAGAAACAGCCTCCTGCCCTCCTCCAAGTTACAACCTTTCAAATACTTAAAGAGGGCTTGCACTCGAAAGCTCACGCCTTGAATAAATCTTTGTTGGTCTTAAAGGTCTTAAAGGCACCTGACTGGACTCTGATTTTGTTTTGTTGAGCCAGAGAGAGAGAGAGAGAGAGCGCTGTGTGGGTGCCTAACAGCCCCCATGAGAGGGTGTGCAGGTCCCTCCCCCCAGTCCCTTCCACACTGTCCCCACCATCCCTTTTGGACCCTGGAAAGATCATTCTGGCATCTGTGGGGCTGCAGGTAGGAGAGGGAAGTGGTGGAATCTCCCCCTTGTGCAAGCTCACAGCAAAAGATTGCAGGCTCCCACCCTCCCCAACAGTTTGTGCTCATGGGTCTCACAACCCCAGAGGTGGTCTTGACTGCAAGGGACTACGGGGAGGGGGAGGAAGAAGGTGGGCCTCCGCGGCCGATCGGCTGAATACAAACCTGCAGCACCTCGAAGACTAGCAACGCTGATTGCCCACCTCCCCCAGGAAGGGCACAGTGACCCACAATTAAAGCTCCTAATTGTCGTGAGATGTTAAGGGGCTGCCCAGGGGTCGTGCTTCATTTCCAGAGGGGACAGCTACTCTGTGGTAACACACCTGCGGGCCCAGGTGCAGGTGAGATCCTCTTCAGGCAGGCAAGAAAGGGCCCCCAACACGCCTTCACGCCTTCCTGCACTGTGTGGTGAGAAAGACACGTGTGTGTGTGTGTGTGCATATGTGGGTGTGCATGTTGTAGGACACCTAAGGGACCATTCTGCTCCATCTGCATCCAATGCAAAGGGATCAACCATCCTGAGGGAGGGGAGAGACCTTGACTGACTCACGGTTGTTTGTCCTGAGCACTCCTCCTCCTTCAGGGCCCCTTCCCAAAATCTTTGTGGCCATGATAGTGGGATGCTGGCTTTGGTGGTTCTACACACAGGGTGGCTGCTTCTTTCAGAGGAGACCCAGGCAGAGATGGAGAAACAAAATCCCACAAGCTCTCGGCCCTTTTCCCCCGGCCGGCATCTGCGGGTGGTGACCAAGGAAGTCCCCCCCTCCCAAAAAGGTATTTGGACATCACTCCTCAGAGGTTGGCCCTCTGCTTGGCCCTGGCTCTTTTGCATCTGCGATGTCCCTGGAAATCCACGGAAGTTCTCCTTTGGGCAAATCTCTCTGCATCGATGTTCTTCGGTCGGTCGTGGGGGACTTCTCCTCTGAGGCCGCAGAGTTGGGGCAAAAGGGGGCTTGCCAAAATGGAGGGGAGGTCAGGCCCAGGGGATGGTGGCTGCTTCGGTCTCCTTGCCTTGGGGGAGGCGAAATCGTCTTGGATCTGCAACAGCAGCCAAGGTCTGCTGAGGAAGGCCAAAGGAAGGCCTCAGAGGGAGAAGAGGCAACATCAGCAGGGCTCACACGAAAGGACGTTCGGTCCACCATTCGGTCGGCAAGCATGAAGGCCGAGATGCGAGGCCCCCTCCTTGAAGCCCCCTGCGCTGCATCAGCCCCGTGACCCACCCTCCAGATTTCTGGTCGGCCTCGGGAGAAGTCAGCACGGTGGCTTCTTTTCCACAGACTTCGGCTCCCTGCTGGAAATCCACCCTTTTCAGATATATCCTCTTTTCGGCCCCCATTGTGGCTGGAGGGTGTGGCCGGGACCGGTGGTGGGACGCCGAAAGTGGATTTTGGGACTGCAGACCCAGAGGGCCGAGCGCCTTCCCCTTTCCTGGGCCCCACAGCAGGCAGACATCGATGGAGCTGCAGGACCTCTTCCCCGGAGGCCATAAAAAGCCCTGTTTCAAGACGGCGGCCTCCCTGGAAACCTCTCCGTAGTTTCTGCCCTCGCCTCTTCCCGCCAACCTCTAAACCAACCAGGGAGACAAAGCTGGTTCTCCTCTGGGGCAATCGGGGCGCTATCGAAGAGCCAAATTCTGGCACCCATCACGGAGGAAGAGGGATTCGGGCGGGAGAATTCGCAGGCAGCCGTTGTGTGAGGGAGATTCTTCCACACGGGATTCAGAGTCGGTGTTGGGGTAACTGGGCCCGTTCCCGACAAGGCCCCGCATGAGAAGACGATGCGAGTTGGGTGAAGTTCGATGCAGTCGGACAGCCTAGAAATGACGACACGCAGGAAGGAGACGGAGGCTGAGGGTCCCTGGGGGTCGGAGTGTTCTTTCGGGACGAGCCCCCCAGGCGGCTGTGCCCCCCGGCCCTGGGAAGCCACCAGCCACCCGCAGGGGGGGGCAATCTTTTGCGGGACACCCAAGGGAATCGGCAATGTCTGCGTTGCTCGGGCCGAGCGGTCAGTTAGAAGAGGTTGGCCTTGAGGGGGTTGGGCTTCCGGTGGAAGGAGGACAGGACGCCGGAGAAGGGGCCCGGCATGGCTTCGGCCGGCTGCCAAGCCTTCAGGAGGTCGGCCGTGTTGGGGGCCCCGTTGCTGGTGCTCACGCCCGGCCAGAGGGGAGCCTTCATGGCCTGGCTGGGGTGGCCTGGCCCCAGGCCTTGACCGCTGCCAGGGCTGGGGCTGAGGCTGCTGCCGGGACTGCTCAGGCCGCCGGCGGGGGCCAGCGAGGCGGTGCTGTCGGGGGTCGGGCTGCAGTTGGACTCCTTGGACTCGTCGTCTTCCGAGGAGGAGCGCGGGTCGGGCTTCTTGCCGGCCGAGGAGCCCCCGCCGTTGCTGCCGTTCTGCCCCTTGGAATTCGCTGCCCGCTCTTGCTTGCGGAATTTGGCACGGCGGTTCTGGAACCAGACCTGGGGCGGAGGGAGAGGAGGGAGTCAGAAGGAGGCAGGCAGGCAGGCAGGCAGGCACTGAGGACGGGGCCAGGGGACGAGGGGGAAGTTCCCAGGAACCATCCAGAGCATCCACACGAGAAACGGGGAGGCTATTCTGACCACTTAGGTGATCCTAGGGATGCCAGCCTCCAGGTGGGACCTGGGGATCCCCCAGAATTGCAGCTCCCCTCCCAGCAACAAAGATCAGTTCCCCGGGGGGGGGGGGAAGGGCTGCTTAGAAGACAACTTAAATGAACTCTGCTCCATCTTCTATATGATGACCCTTCAAGAATTTGAAGATGGTTATCAGATCCCCTCTCAGTTGTCTCCTCTCTATGCTAAAAAGACTAAACTCCCCCAACCTTTCTTCATACGCCTTGGTCTCCAAACCCCTCACCACCTTTGTTGCCCTCCTCTGGACACGCTCCAGTTTCTCTACCTCTTTCTTCAGTTGTGGTGCCCAAAAGTGGACACAGGACTCCAAGTGAGGTCTAACCAGAGCGAAGCAATGTAGTACCATCACCTCCCGTGATCTGGACACGATACTCCTTATAAAGGTAAAGGTATCCCCTGTGCAAGCACCGAGTCATGTCTGACCCTTGGGGTGACGCCCTCTAGCGTTTTCATGGCAGACTCAATACGGGGTGGTTTGCCAGTGCCTTCCCCAGTCATTACCGTTTACCCCCCAGCAGCAAGCTGGGTACTCATTTCACCGACCTCGGAAGGATGGAAGGCTGAGTCAACCTTGAGCCGGCTGCTGGGATCGAACTCCCAACCTCATGAGCAAAGCTTTCAGGCGGCTGCCTTACCACTCTGCACCACAAGAGGCTACTACGATACTCCTTATACTACAGCCCAAAATCCCATTGGCCTTTTTAGCTACCAAGTCCCACTGCTGACTCGTTCATTCTCTGGCCTACTAAGACCGCCAGATCCTTTTCACACATGCTACTGCCAAGACAGGTCTCTCCCATCCTATAGTGATTGATTTGAGTTTTCCTACCTAAATGAAGAACTTGACATTTATCACTATTGAATTTCATTCTAAGCCCAGTTTTCCAGCCTGTCAAGATCATCTTGTATCCTTATTCTATCTTCTGGTGTGTTTTCTCCCCCTCCCAGTTTAGTATCATCTGCCATTTTAATAAGCACCCCCTCTATTGCTTCATCCAAATCATTTATGAATATGTTGAACAACACAGGGCCCGGGACAGATCCCTGAGGCACTCCACTTGTCACTCCTCTCCCAAAAGATGATGAACCATTTACAAGCACCCCTTGGATGCGATCTGTCAACCAGTTCTCAATCCACCTAACAATAATAAGATCCATGCTACATTTTACCAACTTGTCAACAATAATATCATGTGGAATCTTACTGAAAGCCTTACTGAAATCAAAGTAAACCATGTTCACAACATTCCCCTGATCTAGCAAGGTAGTAACTTTCTCAGAAAAAGAGATAAGGTAAGTTTGGCATGACTTGTTCTAGAGAAAACCATGCTGACTCTTAGTAATTACAGCCATCTGCTCTAGCTGCTCAAGGACCGACTGTTTGATGATTTGATCTAAAAATTTGCCAACTATAGACATCAAGCTGACGGGTTGGTAGTTACCCGGATCCTCCTTTTCCCCCTTCCTGAAGTTGGGGACAACATTTGCCTGCCTCCAATCTTCTCCTATTTCACCTTCAAGAAAGGTCCCAAATAATGGACAGAGGCTCAGAAATTACATTTGCAAGTCCTTTTAGTACCCTTGGATGCAGTTCATCTGGCCCAGAATATCTGGTTTCATTTAAAGAAACTAGGTGTTTATGGACTCCCCCCACAGTGATTCTAGGCCACAACTCCCCTCCCCCATCACATGAACTGGTTTTGCCACACTGAGCACAATTCCCGTCCTGAGCTTCATATTTTATTTTATAATTAGATTTATAGGACTGCCCCTCCTGGCCCATCTGCGTTTTCATCTGGGGAATGCAGCCAGGTTGGTCAGTAGCCGGCCAGCTGGACCATTCATTTCTAAGACGAGGCTAGGAGTTTGGATCCGTGGGTGAGAGCGGTCCTCTCTCTGACTCACCTGCACTCTGGCTTCCGTGAGGTCTATCTTGAGGGCCAGCTCTTCCCGGGTGTAGATGTCCGGGTAGTGAGTCTCGGCAAAAACCCTCTCCAGTTCTTTCAGCTGTGAGCTGGTGAAGGTGGTCCGGATTCTGCGCTGCTTCCTTTTCTCATTGATGGTGGACGGATCGGAGAAAAACTTGTAGGGGACTGGGGGGGAACAAAGTGAGGAGAGGACTGGGTAAGAGGAGGGGTCTTTTGTAGGAAAGTATCTGGAGGGGGCAGATATGGAAGCTAGCCCCCCTCCCCCTTTGACTAGGCTTGCCAGTCTCCAGGTGAGGACTGGAGTGCCCCAGGTATGACAACTGGCCTCCAAGTTACAGAGATCAGTTCCCCCAGAGAGAAAAGCTGCTTTGGAAGATTGATCTCATGGTATTGTACCCTCTCAGGCCCCTTCCCAAACTTCACCCGTCCCAGGCTCCATCCCCAAACCTCCAGGAATTTCTCAACCTGGAGTTGGCAGCACTTGTCTGAGACATTTTAGGACTTTAGAAGTAATTGCCGGCATTTTGAACGGAACTCCAAAACAAACTGGCCACCTGCCAGGATCCTTTTTTGGACACGTGAGGGGTGGTGCCTTCTCCCTGGGGCTCGCAGTTGGGCAGCTACATTCTGAACAAGCTGGAGCTTATGGATGTCTCCAAGGGCAGCCTTACGTAGACCATGTGGCAGTAGCCCAACTGAATGGAAGATCCAACGACTGGCACCAAATAAAAAATGGCTGAAGTAGACAGAGGAAGACCTTTGAAACCAGCAACTGACTATCCACATGGCCAAAACTGCTGCCACCAAGCCCCAAGGGTGGAAACATCAACAATGCACAAAATCCAGCGGCACCGACAGGAGCGTATTGGCTGAGAGGACAACCTGCTCCTCCAATCGCCCCCTCAAGAATAAATAGAAAGAAGAAAAAGAATGACAGTCTAGCCTGAAGCCAATAAAGGATTATAGATTAAGTGGGTCAGGGGAGAGCTGGGGAAACAGATGCAGCTGATAGGAGGCATTCTTGAACACAGAGCCCACTTTTTGAAAGAGGAAGTCGGGGGTCTATGAACGCTCCCCCCCCCATGACTGCCACGCAGCTCCATCTGCTCTGCAATAAATTGAATAATACTACTAATACTAATAACAACAACAATAGACAGTTCCATTCCATGCAAAGCCCATCAGTTTTCCTGACCAGGTAGCCCCCGTCTCTACCTGGGCTCAGGTTCTGCTTTTCTGCCTCAGCCACCAGTTCAGAACCAAGACGGAGGCTCCCGGAGGCTGTGGATTCAATAAGGAGATGGATTTCCTTGGCATCTTGATGACTTTATTCAGCAGCCTCCTGTAAAGATTCTAATCTGGAGCACCAGGCTGACCTTGGGCTAATGACAGTTCTCTTAGAACTGTTCTTGCAGAGCAATTCTCTTGGGGCTCTCTCGGTCCCACCTGCCTCCCAGGGGGCCTGTTGTGGGGAACAGAAGGGAAAGGTGTTTGTAAGCTCCTTGGGGGGGGGGGGCCTTCGTTTAGTGAAAAGCGGGGTATAAAAGACCAGCGCTGCTGCTGCTTCCAACTGCAATCCTAAGAAAGCTTTCATGGGAGTAAACCCCACTGAAAACCCTGAGTAGGCGTCTGAGCAGCCCTGCTCAGGGTTTTCCTTTATGAACGCTCTACAGCCCTTTCCCCACCTGGCAGTTTCTGCTCTTTATGCCTGGTCAGACCGAGAAGGCCCAAAACAGCAAGAGACATTCCTCTAGCGCCAACTCAGCATTCCAGCCGAGATCTTCGCACAGAGTGGTCTCCACTGATTCGGTGACCACTGGATCTCCAACCGTGTCCGGCCTTAAAGGACAGTCCTCTGCCAGTTGTGCTTCTAAAGCAGCCTGGATGCCAAAGCCCGTCTGAATTGGAGGGAGGGCCATCGAGCCCTTTGGGAAACTCCCGGAGCTGCTTGGCCTCGGGGCCCTCAATCTCCTCCGCTCAGCAAGATGGGTGAAGGGCCAGGCAGGCACCCCACCCTGGTGGCCACCCCAGCAAGGGGCCCCCAAGGCAAGCCAGAGGCGGAGGGGGTGGGCCGTGGTCTCCCTCACTGGTTTCCTGACCAAGCACCTGCCCTGCTTAGCTTCCGAGATCGGATAAGGCAAAGCTCAGGCTTTCTCCAACAGGGTTTCTTTGACTGACTTGGCCGGTTCTCCAAAGGGCTGGGGGTTGATTAATGTTAGATAGCTTTAAACCCCTCCCCTGCCCACCCCCTCCGGGCCCATCACTGGCCATTCCCCCCCCGGAAATGAACGGATGGATGAATGGAGAGAGGGGGGGGGGGTAGGCAGATAGTTGATGATAAACATTTATCAGGTGATAGGACCTGCCTCCCCCGGCCAAAATGGCCAATGATGGACCTTGGAGGGGGTGGGAAGGGGAGGGCCCCCAGTGGGGGGTCCATAGCTCTGCTCCCCAACCCTAATTAGCATGACCGTGCCACTCCTGGGGTTTCTTTAAGCCTGCAGGATGGTTGAGGGTGTTCTCAATGGTAAAAACGTTGAGAAAGGCAGAATCTAGCAAAAGAAGGGAAATTCCTGGCTCCAGGAGTGGGGGGAGGGTAAGGATTGGTGTCCCCCCCACACACACACATTGCCCCAAGGAAAGAGGGCATTTGCCCTGAGGAGACCCTCAGAAGAGCCCTGCTGGGTCAGACTGGGGAGGGTCCCTCCAGTCCAGCCTCCCGTCTCACACAGGGGCCAGCCAGTTCCTCTGCAGGGCCAGCCACAGGGCAGAGAGGCCGAGGCCTTCCCATGAGAAGACCCTCAGAAGAGCCCTGCTGGGTCAGACCAGGGAGGGTCCCTCCAGTCCAGCCTCCCGTCTCACCCAGGGGCCAGCCAGTTCCTCTGCAGGGCCAGCCACAGGGCAGAGAGGCCGAGGCCTTCACCTGAGAAGACCCTCAGAAGAGCCCTGCTGGGTCAGGCCAGGAAGGGTCCCTCCAGTCCAGCCTCCCGTCTCACCCAGGGGCCAGCCAGTTTCTCTGCAGGGCCAGCCACAGGGCAGAGAGGCCGAGGCCTTCCCATGAGAAGACCCTCAGAAGAGCCCTGCTGGGTCAGGCCAGGGAGGGTCCCTCCAGTCCAGCCTCCCGTCTCACCCAGGGGCCAGCCAGTTTCTCTGCAGGGCCAGCCACAGGGCAGAGAGGCCGAGGCCTTCCCCTGAGAAGACCCTCAGAAGAGCCCTGCTGGGTCAGCCCAGGGAGGGTCCCTCCAGTCCAGCCTCCCGTCTCACCCAGGGGCCAGCCAGTTCCTCTGCAGGGCCAGCCACAGGGCAGAGAGGCTGAGGCCGTCCCCTGAGAAGACCCTCAGAAGAGCCCTGCTGGGTCAGGCCAGGGAGGGTCAGAATCACAGAATCATAGAGTTGGAAGGGACCTCCTGGGTCATCTAGTCCAACCCCCTGCACTATGCAGGACACTCACCACCCTCTCGCTCACCACTGTCACCTGCTACCCCCTTGAGCCTTCACAGAATCAGCCTCTCCGTCAGATGGCTCTCCAGCCTCTGCGTAAAAATCTCCAAAGATGGAGAACCCACCACCTCCCGAGGAAGCCTTTTTCACTGAGAAACCGCTCTGACTGTCAGGAACTTCTTCTGGAGGTTTAGACGGAATTTCTTTTGAATTAATTTCATCCCATTCATTCTGGTGTGTCCCTCTGGGGCAAGAGAGAACAACTCTGCTCCATCCTACATGGCAGCCTTTCAGGTACTTGAAGATGGCTATGAGACCCCCCCCCCTCAGTCGTCTCCTCTCCAGGCTAAACAGGCCAAGCTCCCCATCCAGCCGCAGCCTGGTGGAAGGAGCTCCCGGGAGAGCTGAGGGCCCTGAGGGAGCTGCCACAATTCCTCAGGGACTGTGAGATGGACGTCTAGCTGCCCCAAGTAGGTCTAGCTGCCCCCCTGCTAACCTCTGGAGGCGTTTTTGACCTTCGTGTTCTCTGTGAGTGGAGTTTGGGTGGGGCTTTCAGTCCGTTGCCAATCTATCTGGTTCTTTTGTTACTGACTTTTGGGGTTTTGTTCTTTTAGGAGGATTTCATCTACTGTTAGTTGCCATGAGCTGGTTCGGGAGTGGCGGGGTATAAATAAATAAAAACTAAAAATAAAGATCCCTGGCAACAAAACCTCCGTCGACTTGCTGGTGTCTCCCTGGAGCAAGAAAGGACCGCTCTGGGCAAGGCATCGGCTTGGCGGGCAGAAACACCCTGGGATGAAAGAGGCAGGCAGGAGATGCTGGGACCCTGGAGAGGGGCCGGGCTCAGGGGCAGAGCCTCTCTTGGGCATGCAGAAGGTCCCAGGCTCAGTCCCCGGCAGGAGGGGGTGTGAGATAAGTCCTCCATCGGGCCCTTCCCACAGGCCTCAGAAGTCAAAGCCAGGCCTCGGATCTCAGAAATAAAGGAGCAAGAGGGGCCACAGACTGGCCCAGGGGAGCAGGTGGTATGAATGGGGAAGAGCTTGAGTATGGATGAGGTGCCTCGGGACAGCGAGCCAAGCCGCACGTGAAGGGCTCTTTGCCTTCTGCATGCCCCGGAGAGGTCGGGGGCTTCGCCATTCTGAGAGCATTTGTGGAAGGGGAGGGAGGGAAGGGGCACGCCAGCCCTCTTCAGAAGGCCAGGCACCTGCCTGGAGGAATTCCAAGAGAGAAGGAAAAGCCAGGAGGCAGATGGGGTTGCCAGCCTCCAGGGATGGCCTGGAGAACCCCCCTCCCCCGTTGCATCATCCCCAGATGATGGAGGTCAGAACCCCTGAAGAAAACGGCAGCTTCAGAGAGCGAGTTCTAGGGCAGTCGACCCCCTGAAGTCACCCCCCCTTTCCCAAACCCCATCCTTCCTAGGGTCCAGACCCCTCCCCCCATCTACAGGAATTCCCCATTGAAGCCCCAGTGCCCCAATGAACTGGGGCAGGGCTCTGGATGCAGGTCAAGCCCCCCCTGCCAGCTCGGACCCTCCCCTGCCTTTTGCCTCCCCCCCCTTCCCCTGCCAGGAACAATCCCGGGTGGCTGAAGGAATGGGGCGGGGAGGAAAGAAGGCGGGGCAGGGAGGGAAGCAGCACTTTGCCTTCGGACAATCCAGACTGACTCCGGAATGACCCGAGGGGATCTTTCCCTCGATTCCCATGGCAAACCGGGCGCACAAAGCCCTGCGCCTCTCTGCTCCGCGCCCGAAATCCACTCCGGATCCGCGCTGCGTTCTTGCTTCCCGGTCCCAATCCCGCGTCCAGAGAGGAGCCGGCGCCTGTTTCCTCCCCGCTTTTTTAGCGCGATTAATCCGGATTGCACAGGACGCGTCGCCCAGACTGCCCGCGACGGAGGCCCGTCCGCACGTCCCAGGAGCGCGTGTCCAGCCTGCGTGTATCTTCCGGCATCTCTTTGCAGCCCCCGGAGCGAGGCGGTCCCGAAGTCTCCCGGCCGGGCGTCGAGAAGCAACCGGGAAAGGCGGCCGCCCCCGCTCACAGCGGCGGAGCTCCGGGCTGCGGGGAGGCGGCAGGCGGGGGGCGCGCACAGCTCCTGCCTCGCCTGGGGCCCGCTTCGAGCCGGCCTGGACCGAGCCCTGGGGGCGGAGGGGCCCGAAGAGGTGCGCAGCGCCTGGGGCTGCGAGGGGCTTCCCGGGGGGGGGCGCCCCAGAGCTCCGCCGCCTGCAGCTGAAGGCGACCCCTGCTCGGCCTCCGCCGCCCCTCCGCGCCCGCCCCACTGCGCGGTCTCTCCCGAGGACGGACGGATGGACGGGCTGCTCCTTCCCGAGGGGCCTCCGCCCACCCACCGGCCGCCGGAGCAGCAGAAGCCGCAGCCGCGCGACCCCCTCGACGGCCCTGCGCGCAGGCGGGACCCGCAGCTTCTCGTGGCGTCTCGTGGGCGCCAAGTCCCGGCCGGGGGCGCGGGGCTTTCCTGCAGGGGACTGCAGCCCCCGCCGGGAGAGGGAGCCCGCCCCGCCTTCGTGGCCTCGGCCTGAGGGGCGCTGCCCCCCCCCCACGCAGCCCCACGCGCTCCGGACTTCCGAAACGGCTCCTGATTCTCCGCCGCAGCCCAGTTCTTCCCCCTGGCCGGCCAGGACAGGCCAAAGCAACCCGGGAGCAGGTCGCCCTGCGTAGCGAGCCCGGCACGTCCGCGGGGTCTCCCCTCCGAGGGCCGCCCAGACGAGACCCTGCGGAGCTCCCCCGGCCTGACGAGCGCCGGCTCTTCTGGGGAGGCGAGCGGAGAGAGGCGAGCGGAGGCGCTTTCCCCCGGCCGGGCTCTGCGCAGGGGCCCGGGAGGGACCGCTCTGGGGGTCGCCCTCCGAGGGCTGTCTCCCGCTAAAGGGAAGGCTGCGATCCCAGGCAAGCTTACCTAGGAGTAACACACACACCCAGTGTCTCCACGGGCGTCTCCGTCGGCGTCAGAGGAGACGCTTTCCTTGCAAGGCGACCCGCCCCGGGCAGCCGGCTCGCTGGGAGGGCGGCTTCGAGGCCCTTTGGCCGCAGTCGGATCGGGCCCCGACGACTCCGACAGCGGCGGCTGAAGTGCTTTGCGGCTCCCGCTTCTCGCGGCAGCCGACGCCGCCCGGGTCGATCCCTGGCCGGGGGACCGGGCGCCTCAGCCAGCTCCTCGAAGGTCCCAGGCCCGGCGGCTGCGGTGCGGCCGGGCCCTCTGGGATTCCCCGCCGGCCAGCCCGGGAGCGAGAGCGAGCCAGCAGGCCGCGTGGAGGGAAAGGGCCGTTGCGGGATCGCGCGCGGTTCTGTTCGCTCCGCCAGGGGAGCCCTTTGGGCCGGGCCGGAGTCGGACGGTGGGCGCGGTCCCCGTGTCGGGCGCAGACCTGCTCGTCTGAGCGCAGCCTCCCGTGTCAGCCCTGAAAGGCGGCCTCCCTCGCCTGCCCCGGTCCACCCCTACATGGCTGCCGGCCGAGGCGCCGAGGGGAGCCGGGGCGTTGAAGAGGCCCTTCCGACGCTCTGAACACGATCCGGATTCGAAGCTGGAACGAAAAGGCCCCCAACCCCGGGCAAATGAGCCGGCCCGGCGCGGAGTGCGCTCGCCCTGGGGAAGCCGAGAGCGGCCCGCGCGCTTGGGACAGCCGGCCCATTCGAACTGGGTCTCCTTCGCCCCGGAAAAGAAGGGACCGACGGAGTCCCGATGCCGCAAGCAGCTCGCGGCGATTCATTCCGAAACCAGCAAGGAAGCTTCTGCGGCTTCCTTAGGAGTCAATCCCCGCGGACACCGCCGGCCCAGTGGGTGGCTGGGTGGGGGGAACCGGGCGCATCCCCATGAATAGAAAGCCAGCGGTGAAGGTCTCTGGAATCCCGGCCTCCGTCCTTCGAGCCGTCGCCGCAGCCCCTTCCACGCCTGGCCCAGCCGATGCGGGCGGCGGAGGGAGCGTCGAGGGGCGCCCGGCTGGGCATCCCTTCCAGGCAGCGGCAGGCGCGCCGTCCGTCCCACCCCGGCAGCGGCCGAGAAGGTGGGAAGCCGAGGCATGAAGGGCAGGGGCCGACGCCGGGGGAGCTTTACGCGTCGGAAACCGGGGGAGAGCGAGCCCGGACTCTGGAGCGCCCGAGAGGGTTCGGGGGATTGGGACCCTGCAAGGACCCGCCTGACTTCATTTGGGAGCGCCCCGGTCGGAGCTCCAGCCGCTCGCTCAGATTTCGTTGGCGGACCCTGGGGGGGGGGGGGCGGGCGGGAGAGGGAGAGGGAAGAGCCCCTCACTCGCATCGGGACTGTCCTTTCCCCCGGGGCCCCGATCCCAATCGCGCCTGGAAAGTCAGTCTCAGACGGCGCGGGGAGCCTCTCTGCTGGCTTCGGTCGGTCCCGAGGGGCTCTCCGGTTCTTTCGCGGTCATGAAGAAGGGGGGGCGGCGGGGGGGGGGGGAGGAAAACGAATTCGGGGCCCTCATCAAAGCGAAAGGCTCCCTGGCGGCGCGGCCCGTCCGGGCTAGTGTAAATGCTCCCCCCCCCCCAATGCTGCTGCCGCCGCCGCCCGAGGGGGCGAGGCGGGTCGGGCGTCCGTCTTTCGTTTCTCTCCGCGGCGCCTTTGCCGGGTCAGTTTCAAAGGCGCTTTGGGCTCCTTTCCCCGCGCGCCGCCTTGAACTGGACGAGGACCCGCTTCTCGCCTCGGCCGGCGGGATGGGGCGCGATCCCGGCCGCCGCGGTCCAGAGAGGCGTTTGGGGGGCGTTGCTTCCCGCGCGACCGGGGATCGATCTCTGGCCGCCCCCGCCCGGCGCTCCCCCCCAGATTAAGCCCCTCAAAAGAGGCTATTTCTAGCAGCCATTTCTGCAAAAATATCAAATTAGATTTCTTGATCTCATCCCTCCATTGGCCGTAACCTGATTACCCATTAATTTGTTTGGGCTGTGAACAGAGGGGTTCGGCGTCCCTAACTCGATTAGGCGCAAATCTTATATCTTTATAACCGCATTGTGCAAAATTGGTTTATGTACCTGGTGGGTCGCCGACTCCCCCCCCCCGCCCCGTCTCCGTGCGAAGGGGAAGGGGATAAAGGGGCCGCCGCGTCGCCAAAGCGCCAGAGCAGAGGGGGCAGCCCGGGCGCCCACGGACCCTCCAGCCCCCCCGCCCCCCTAGAGCGCCCTTCCGCGGGCGGTGGCGGTGGCGGGGCGCCCCTTCCCCGTGGCCCTGGCGGGGCGGCCGTACCTGTGGCGTAGGGCGAGGGCTGGTGGTCGCGCAGGGCGCCCAGGGCGCAGTTGGCGCTGCCCAGCGGCTGGCAGGCCGGGTTGGCGCCGAAGCCGCCGCGGATGGGGCTGTACTGGAAGCCGCCGGCCTGGCTGCACGAGCTGAAGTCGGCGTAGGCCGAGGCCTCCATGGCGGCCATGCACGAGTCGTAGGAGTTCAGGTAGGAGTAATCCATTTGGAACACGCGGCGGCCCTGCGCGGGGCCGACGGGGCGGGCGGCAGATATAGTTGGCGGCGGCCGGGCCGGGCGAGGGACGAGGCGGAGGCCTCCTTTGCATGACAAAGTCTCCCCACTCCATTGGGGGCAGGAGCGCGCGGGGGGAGGGGGCGCCCGCAGGCCCCGCCCACCCCGCGCCGCCTTAACCCCTTCGCGGGCCGTGCGGGAGGCGGGTCTCGGGGCGCCGCCGCAGCCCTCTCGGCCTTGGAGGCCCCCTCCCCCCCAGGGATGGTTCAGACCCCGCCGCGGCAGGGAGAGCCGGTGGCAAGGAAGGGGGGGGGGTCCCCGGGAGCGAAGGGGCGCCTCTGCCGCCCAGCCTCCCCTCCCCGATCGCAACACAGTCCAGACTGCCCCCCCCCCCAAAAAAAAGCAGGGCTCTCCACATCCTGGGAGGGCAGGAGAAAAGGTCTGGCCTACCTCGCGGGGCTGGAGCGCCTGGGGGGCTGTCTATTGCCCCACAATCGTCGCCGCTGCTTTCCCGACAGTCTCTCCTGCCGCGCTGCGAAGAGACGGGCGCTTCGGGGGGTTCAGGCGGGCCGAATTCCTCGGCTCCTTTGCGGCCTTGCCGGCTGGGCCGTTTCCTCTCTCGCGCCCTCTCGGCCAGGTGGGCGTCCTGAGAGCGGCCGACCTGTCAGGGCTGTCGCGAGGGACAGGCTCCAAAGTCCGGCGGAGTCTCGTGGAGATGCCCGCGGTGTGGGGGAAACGGGCCATTTGGAGGGAACGAATATGGGGTGGGTGGTGGTGGGGAATCTGCCCTTTGCTCGGCGCCCCCCAGACTGGTCTCCCCCCCCTTGGCCGCGGCTGCTCCCCTCCTCCTCCTCCCTCGGAGGGCCCGATCCAAGGGGCCAAGCTGGACGGTTTTTTCTTCGGCTCTTCTTGGGCGTCTCTCCCGCAGCCCTCGCCCTGCCTCCGTTTCCCTGGCGGCACAGCCTCGAGGGGTGCCGGGGAGCCCGGGGGCTCCGCCAAGAACCATGGGGCCAAGGACCATTGGCGGCCAAGGTCCAGATCTGCCCCAGCAATCCTCGCCCACTCGGGCCGCCCGGCATCCGCAAGGCGAGGGGTGGTCTCTATTTGGAGCCCTCCACACCC
This sequence comes from Paroedura picta, assembly GCF_049243985.1. NCBI lineage: Eukaryota > Metazoa > Chordata > Lepidosauria > Squamata > Gekkonidae > Paroedura > Paroedura picta. The sequence goes on from NC_135374.1 coordinate 1,461,154, forward strand.
CACCCCACACCCCGCCGCGGCCTCTGGGCAGGATGCGGCCGTCCTGGCGGGGCTGGTCTAGGGCGTGGCCGCCTGGGCAGCCTCTGGAAGGGAGACCCAGCCAGGGGGGGGGGGGGTCCGCCTCCCGGCCCCTCTTTCCTGCCCTTCGACAGCCGGGCGTGGTGGGGAGGAGCTAACCTGGAGAGCCGGGTGTGATTCCCGCTCGTCCTCCGCATGCAGCCAGCTGCTCGACCTTGGGCCAGGCCCAGTTCTCCCAGAGCTCTCCCAGCCCCACCTCCCTCACAGGGTGTCTGTTGTGGGGAGAGGAAGGCAAGAGGTTTTAAGCCGCTTGGAGACTCCTTCGGGTAGAGAAAAGCGGTGTAGAAAACAACCCACAACCCCCCCCCTCCCAGCCGTCGCACCCCTCGGAAGCCTGGCTGCCGCGCTCCCGCCCCCAGGATGGGCTCCCCCCCCCCGGCGCTCCCGCCCCGCCAGACCTCAAGGGCTGCGCATCCCGCCGCGCCCGGGGGCCGCTCTGGAGGGGGTGGGGCTGGGAGGAGGGGAGCAGTCCCGGTGTGGCCCCCTTCAATGCTGCTCGGTTGCACTCGGAGAGCCCCACAATCCCCCCTACATACGCGCGGCTCCCGACGGGAGGTGGGAAGGGCCTGAACGGGGCGGGGGCGGGGCGCAGAGGCCTGGCGCGGGGGGGGGGAGGAAGGAATCCCCTCCGCCCTTTCTGGGCCGAATTTCCACGGCCGGTCCCGAGTTGCAGCGGCTCCCGGCCCCCTCCCGCTCAGACCCGTCCAGGGGGGGTAAGGGGGGGTAAGGAGAGCCCGAGGGCGGGGTTAGTAAAGCCGGATTCCCCACCCCCACCCCGTCGCTCCTTGGCCCTCCCCACCTGGCCTCCGCCCTCCCCTTCCTCGCGAGTCAGCCCATACCCAAGGCAGGCGGGAGGAGCCCTGGGTTCGAATCCCCCGCTCTGCTGCATCAATGGCAGCCTGCCTCACAGGAGTGTTGTGCGAATCCAATGGAGAGAGGAGAAGAGAGTCAGCTGTTTTTGGGCAAAGCCGGGAAGAAAGGCGGGATCCCATAAATTCGCAGCCCGCAGACCCAAACATTTTGGCGCAACAGGTGGAATTCTTGCGCGCGATCCTCTCCCACAAGGAACAAGGTGGCCGCAGAGAAAGGGGCCAAGGCCTCTGCAGCAGCGGGCAATTCGCCCAGCAGCCGTACCCGCCCAGTAGAGCCTCCATGTTTATAAGTAGTATATCTGCGGGCATCAGATGGGTGTGTGTGTGTGGGGGGGGAATCGCCCCTTACTGAGCTTCAGGGGAGCTCCCGCAAAGCGCTAGAAGGCCGCTGCTCCAAAGAGCCTCCGGGCTCCCTTGGGCCTGGGATGGGGGGGGGGCACGCTTCTGCAAGGCAGCCCCTCGGAAGGATGCCCGGAGTGAGGGGGGGGTGCCAAGGGCCAGTGGGCATGTTGGCTCCCGTGCGGGGGGGGGGGCTGCGTGAGAGAAGGCAGCTGCGCGGGAAGGGGGGGGTCGGGTTGGGGTTCTGGGCTTCCCTGGCGGACACCCCAGTTCAAAGGGCGGGGGGGGGGACCAGGTTGCAAAGGGATTTCCGATCGCTCGCCCTCTGCCCTGCGCTGCCCATCCATCAAGGCCCCTCGGGCTCCCATCCCGATCCATCTTGGTCACTGTCACGGAAGGCATCTGCCTGGTGGACCCCCTCAGCCCCCCTCCGCCCCGCCCTGCCGGGCCCCCATTCATCTTGCGGCGCAGAAGCCCAAGCCAAAGGGGGCGACGCGGCTCAGCGCTGTAGGGGAGGGGGGCTGGGCAAGGGCTTCCAGCTCGAGCGGGAGATTCCTGGAGAGTTGGGGAAGGGAGGGGTCCCAGCAGGGCCCCCCTCTCAAACTGGAGCGAACGGCAATTCCAGGAGATCTCCAGGCCTTCTCTGGAGGCTGGCAACCCTACCCCATGGAGATTTCAAGCTTCGGGCTGTCCGAATCCAACCCCAAGACTACCCGGAAGCGAATCACAGGCCGTGGGCATCTCCGGGGGCACCCAGGGGAACCTCCCCCCCCCGAAGTGGGCTCCCGCAGCCCCAGAGAGACTCCCCATAGAAACCCTAATCGGGGGGAAGGGGGGGCAGTTGCCACGGGAAAGGTGAACAGGGAGGCTGCCCAGAAACCCGCCTGCGCCCCCCCACCCCCGACCCCTCAGGCCGCAGCCCCCGCTGCGCTGCGCTTAAGAGGGAGGGAGGGAGGGGGAGCCGTCTGCAGAAAGGGGGTTCTTCTTCGGGGGGGGGGGTTGGCTGCCGGCCCCATCCCCTCTGCCCGCTTCTAACGTGTTTATTTCATTCCTACCCCCAAGAGGCTGCCTCCTTCTTTTTGACCGTCCCCATAACACCCCTGTGAGGTAGGCTAGGCGGATCCTAGTTTCTCTGACCCCGGGGACTAGAGAGGACGTCGGATCCCTCCTCCTGGGTCTCAGGGACAGGATCCGCAGTTCGGGTCGGTTCTGGAAATGCTCTTCCTTTGGGTGATCCAGACGCCCTAAAATCAGCCGTCCGGAGGGGGCAGTAATGAATCTTAAAGCCCCCTCCCCGCTCCAGGCATATCAGAAGGGGGAGGGGGAGGGGGATTAAGGGCATTTTCACGACAAACACTTTCACTAAAGAGGATTTAAGGGCCTAATTAGCAATGCGCGCCCTTTGTCATGCACTTTCAGTGGAGCAAATCCGCCTGAGGCAACTTCGAAAGGGAGGGGGGGGCGGGAAGCCGGGGCTCCTGCCCCTTTCAATGCTGTCCTAGCTGGAAAAGAGCGCCCCCCCCCGTAGAGCTTCCCCATTCTGGCACCTCCTACTCAATCAAGGATTCACCGGTAGAATTTCAGCCTGTCGTGCTTTGCCAAAGTCAGGGCCATGCCCATCCTGATCGTTCTCCTTGTGAAGGTCCTCTGGGTCGTGTGGTTAGTCCGGAGTCACCCAAGCCAGCTTCCGCCACCCCAACCGGGCCTCTCTCAACTTTTTTACCCTTGAGAAACCAAATATGGCCCCTCCCCTGCCCACCCCCTCCAGGCCCAGCACTGGACATCCCCCCCCCCCCCGGAAATGAACGGATGAATGAATGGAGAGAGAGAGAGGTAGGCAGATAGTTGATAAACACTTATCAGGTGATTTGAACATATATGGACATGTTGACCTGCCCCCCCTTCCAAAATGGCCAATGAGGGGGAGGGGCCCCGGGTGGGCGTGTCCACAGCTCTGCTTCCCAGCCATAGTCTGCATGATGCTTCCCCTTCTGGGGTTTCTCGAAGCCTCAAGGATTTTCTCAATGATGAAAAAGCTGAGCCAGGCTGGTCTAGATGGGGGAGGGGGGTAAAATAGCAAGGCTCCCCTCCCCAAGGTCTCTGCTTTACAGAATCACAGAGTTGGAAGGGATACCAGAGGCCATCCAGTCCAACCTCCTGTTTAAAGAAGGATCAGTCTAGATTGCCTCTGACAAGCCCCCATCCAAACGGGGCAGGAAGATGGCAGGTGACAGGGAGCTCGCCGCCTCAAGGCAGCCCAGCCCACTGCTGAAATGCTTTATTTGTGTGGCGTTTTTTTCTACATTTGGTTCCTCTCTGCCTGTCATTTAAACCCCTCCTTGCGAGGCCTTCCCTCTGCTGCCCCCAGGAACAGCCCCCTGCCCCCCTCTAAGGGCCAGCCTTCCCAGCAGATTGAGATGCCTGGCCGTGTTAGTCTGTCCCCAAACGAGCCAGAGTCCAGGAGCAGCCTGAAGGCGAATGGGCTTCCTCAGGAGGTGGGGAGCTCCCCCTCCCTGGCGGTCTTCAAGCAGCGGCTGGACAGATCCTTCTCCTGGATGCTGGAGGCTGATCCTGCACTGAGCAGGGGGTGGACTAGATGGCCTGCATGGCCCCTTCCCACTCTAGGATTCTAGGAGTAGTTCAGCAGTGGAAGGGGCTGCCTAAGGAGGTGGGGAGCTCCCCCTCACTGGCCGTCTTCAAGCAGCAGCTGGACAGATCCTTCTCCTGGATGCTGGAGGCTGATCCTGCACTGAGCAGGGGGTGGACTAGATGGCCTGCATGGCCCCTTCCCACTCTAGGATTCTAGGAGTCTAGTTCAGCAGTGGAAGGGGCTGCCTAAGGAGGTGGGGAGCTCCCCCTCACTGGCCGTCTTCAAGCAGCGACTGGAGAGATCCTTCTCCTGGATGCTGGAGGCTGATCCTGCACTGAGCAGAGGGTGGGGCTAGATGGCCTGCATGGCCCCTTCCCACTCTAGGATTCTAGGAGTCTAGTTCAGCAGTGGAAGGGGCTGCCTAAGGAGGTGGGGAGCTCTCCCTCACTGGCCGTCTCCAAGCAGCGGCTGGACAGATCCTTCTCCTGGATGCTGGAGGCTGATCCTGCACTGAGCAGGGGGTGGACTAGATGGCCTGCATGGCCCCTTCCCACTCTAGGATTCTAGGAGTCTAGTTCAGCAGTGGAAGGGGCTGCCTCAGGAGGTGGGGAGCTCTCCCTCACTGGCCGTCTCCAAGCAGCGGCTGGACAGATCCTTCTCCTGGATGCTGGAGGCTGATCCTGCACTGAGCAGGGGGTGGACTAGATGGCCTGCATGGCCCCTTCCCACTCTAGGATTCTAGGAGTCTAGTTCAGCAGTGGAAGGGGCTGCCTCAGGAGGTGGGGAGCTCTCCCTCACTGGCCGTCTCCAAGCAGCGGCTGGACAGATCCTTCTCCTGGATGCTGGAGGCTGATCCTGCACTGAGTAGGGGGTGGACTAGATGGCCTGCATGGCCCCTTCCCACTCTAGGATTCTAGGAGTCTAGTTCAGCAGTGGAAGGGGCTGCCTCAGGAGGTGGGGAGCTCTCCCTCACTGGCCGTCTCCAAGCAGCGGCTGGACAGATCCTTCTCCTGGATGCTGGAGGCTGATCCTGCACTGAGCAGGGGGTGGACTAGATGGCCTGCATGGCCCCTTCCCACTCTAGGATTCTAGGAGTCTAGTTCAGCAGTGGAAGGGGCTGCCTCAGGAGGTGGGGAGCTCTCCCTCACTGGCCGTCTCCAAGCAGCGGCTGGACAGATCCTTCTCCTGGATGCTGGAGGCTGATCCTGCACTGAGCAGGGGGTGGGACTAGATGGCCTGCATGGCCCCTTCCCACTCTAGGATTCTAGGAGTCTAGTTCAGCAGTGGAAGGGGCTGCCTAAGGAGGTGGGGAGCTCTCCCTCACTGGCCGTCTCCAAGCAGCGGCTGGACAGATCCTTCTCCTGGATGCTGGAGGCTGATCCTGCACTGAGCAGGGGGTGGACTAGATGGCCTGCATGGCCCCTTCCCACTCTAGGATTCTAGGAGTCTAGTTCAGCAGTGGAAGGGGCTGCCTCAGGAGGTGGGGAGCTCTCCCTCACTGGCCGTCTCCAAGCAGCGGCTGGACAGATCCTTCTCCTGGATGCTGGAGGCTGATCCTGCACTGAGCAGGGGGTGGACTAGATGGCCTGCATGGCCCCTTCCCACTCTAGGATTCTAGGAGTGTAGTTCAGCAGTGGAAGGGGCTGCCTCAGGAGGTGGGGAGCTCCCCCTCACTGGCCGTCTCCAAGCAGCGGCTGGACAGATCCTTCTCCTGGATGCTGGAGGCTGATCCTGCACTGAGCAGGGGGTGGGACTAGATGGCCTGCATGGCCCCTTCCCACTCTAGGATTCTGGGAGTCTAGTTCAGCCATGGAATGGGCTGCCTAAGGAGGTGGGGAGCTCCCCCTCACTGGCCGTCTTCAAGCAGCGGCTGGACAGATCCTTCTCCTGGACGCTTGAGGCTGATCCTGCACTGAGCAGGGGGTGGACTAGATGGCCTGCATGGCCCCTTCCCACTCTAGGATTGTAGGAGTCCAGTTCAGCCGTGGAATGGGCTTCCTCAGGAGGTGGGGAGCTCCCCCTCACTGGCCGTCTTCAAGCAGCGGCTGGACAGATCCTTCTCCTGGACGCTTGAGGCTGATCCTGCACTGAGCAGGGGGTGGACTAGATGGCCTGCATGGCCCCTTCCCACTCTAGGATTCTAGGAGTCTAGTTCAGCAGGGGAAGGGGCTGCCTAAGGAGGTGGGGAGCTCCCCCTCACTGGCCGTCTTCAATCTCTGGCATCTCCAGTTAGAAGGTCCAGGCAGGAGGGGATGAAAAAGGTCTCTGCCGGAGATCCTGGAGAGCCCTGGGGAGAGGCCAGGAAGGAGTCTCAAAGCGGCTTCCAATTGCCTTCCCATTCCTCTCCCCACAACAGACACCCTGTGGGGTGGGTGAGGCTGAGAGAGCGCTGATATCACTGCCCGGTCAGAACAGCCTTATCAGTGCCGTGGCGAGCCCAAGGTCACCCAGATGGCTGCATGTGGGGGAGCGCAGAATCGAACCCGGCTTGCCAGATTAGAAGTCCGCACTCCTAACCACGACACCAAACTGGCTCTCAACCTATGGATGTGAAAGCTGGGCCCTGAAGAAGGAAGACAGGAGGAGAATAGGTGCTTTCAAATTATGGTGTTGGAGACGAATGCTGCGAATCCGATGGACAGCCAAAATTACCAACCAGATAGTTTTAGAGAGGAGCAAATCAACTAGGCCATTAGAAAGGAAGATATTATGGCTGAAGCTCACTTACTTTGGACACATCATGCGATCAAATGCGCTAGAAAATCATTAATATTCGGCATGGTCAGTGGCAAAAGGCAACGTGGTCGCCAAAGGATCCGCTGGCTCGACACGATCAAGGCCGACCCAGGGATGACCATGAGCCAATTAAAAGAAGCAGTCAGAGCCAGGGGCGCATGGCCAAGACTTCCCTATAGAATAAAGTGACCAGATTGTCCCACTTTTGGAGGGACATCTGGGGGCACCTGGCAAATTATACTTATGTTGAAATAAAAATATATATATTACAATACTCTTTTTGTGTTCTATGCGTTCTATGAAACTTTTTGTTGCTCCATATAGACAAAATTTTAAATCAAGACACACCTCCCCCCCCCCCCGGTCAATGGTGTCCCACTTTACCGATGTTTAAATCTGGCCACCTTGCTATAGAATCGCCAAGGGTTGGACACGACTGAATGGATGAGATCTTCATCATCATCTTCGGCCTTCTCACCGGGCTGTCAAAGGTGTGGGCTTGAAAACTTCCTGTGCCGCAGCTGAGGTCCTGCAAGGCCCTTGCTGTGGAAGTTCTTCTGGCCTCCTTGAGCCTGCCAGAGAGCTGCCACTGTTCCGCCAAGGGCCGAGATTTGCGCTGTTCTCTTCCGGCTTTGTTGAGCTTAATTGTCAAAGAGGCTGTTTAAGGAGACAGCTGAGGAAGTTAAACTGATCAGTGGGGGGTGGGGGGGGCGGGGGGGGGGGAGCAGGTCTCCAACTAGGTGCCCTCCCTGGGGAGAGGTTTAACTGACCGCCTCTCTTGTTTGCTCAGCCGCTCTGGTCCGGCCATGAAGAAAGGTCCTCCTCTATTTGAATGACAAAGAAAAGATACCAAAATGTCACAGAGGAGGCAGAGAGCTGGTCGGCCGCAGAATTCCTCTTTTCCGGGCGTCTTGGAATCCTTCCCACCCTCGTTCTTTGTAATGACTGACAATTTTGCAATGCTTTAGTTGGTCTTATATTTATTTTGTGTTTTCCACATTTTGATGATACTGCCCCTTCTCTTCTACGGTCTCAGAGTGGTTTACAATAAAACATTTGGCCCTACATATAGGCTAACTAGATCCAAACCTTCAAATTGCCCCAGCTTGCAAAACACAATGATGAGAAAGAGTTCCTCAAGAAGTACAAAACATTCAGTATAAATACACAAAATGAAGTTTGAGTCCAGGAGCCCCTTAAGACCAACCGAGATTTGTTCTGGGTATACACTTCCGTGTGCTCCCCTTTGAGGGCCTTCCGGGTGACCCTGGACCCAGCCCTGGTTCTGCGGCTTCAGACCCCCATGCCCCCCCCCCGCCTGAATCTTTCAATAAGCGAATTCTTAAAATGTCAGCCAATCATCAGCTACCAGGGAGAGGCTGTGGGACAGGCTGTCTTCAGCATTTAAGCTGACGGAATAAGAGGGGCCTCAAACACCCTGCTCAAGGCGAGCAGAGATTGTCTGTATGGAAGGAAATGGACTTCACTGCTTTGGCTTAATTTTTCCTCCCCGCCAGACGACTTTTCAGTGCTGTTCCGGCTGTGCTGGATTTCACCTGCCTCCTTCTGCGAGGACGTAAGAATGGATGGAGAGATTTTTTCCAAGTGCCCCCCCCCCCATTGGACCTCCCCGCTCTTTGCTCAGGGTCCGCAGGAAGAGCTATTTGGGTCTGAAAGATCTGGCCAGCGAACAGGAACAGGGCCAGTCTAGTTGACCTCCGGAGACCTGCCAGGGCAACGATCCGTGCGTCTGACTTGCAGGGCAGGATGAGTCCAGGCTCAGCTCCCGTGGTCACTTCCTACAAGCCCAGGACAAGGGCAGTCGCCACTTTTGGGGGGGGGAGAATTTCTCTCCAGGCCACCTTGGTCTTTGCCTTCCTCTGGGCAGGGAGCAGGGTCACGGGGGAGGGGGCTGGGAAGGAGCTGCACTGAGCAGCCAGCTGGGCTAGATGACCATTGACTCGATGACCAGTCCCACTCTGTGTTTGCATCTCACCAGGCCCATTTGCACACAAATTGTGAACCGCAGGAGCAGCCTGAGCATCACAGGGGATCCCGGGGCAGCATCCAGACCTGGGTCTGCAGCTGATGCAGCGACAGAGCAAGTGATGGGTGACCTGCCGTTGCCCAACTAAATAAAAGCCATGCTTGCCTTTCCCATCAAAGGAAACCCTCTCCAGAAGAACCCACGGAGAGCCCAGCTGGGTCAGACCAGTTCAGGTCCTTCCAGTCCAGCCTCCTACAGGAAGGTCCCTTCCAACTCTGTCATTCTGCGATTCAGGCTGAATTGTGGAGGTTTTGGGTTGGGGGGCGTCCACTGGGGCATGAAATTGGGGTCACTGTGGGTGGGCAGGTAGTTGTGAGTGTCCTGCCTAGTGCAGGGGGTTGGACTAGATGCCCCTGGAGGTCCCTCCCCACTCTCCTTGCAAGCTGGTCCTACTTCTGTGCTTTGCTGACATGCCTGGCTTGGCGGAGGTGCTCCTTCCAAGCGCTGCTTGACACCTGAGTGCCGAAGGGGGCAGCTTACCTGGGCCTTCCAGCTCGGGTACCGGAAACAGACCCTGGTCGGAAGAGACCCTCCCTTCCGCAAGGGGGCCGGTGGGGTGCCAAAAGGGAAGCCTGTCCCCTCCCATCGGCTGCCCCCCCCCCCCAGCTGCAGCCGTTGCCTCGACAGGCCCAGGAGTGCAGCCGGGCCTGGAAGGAGGAGGCCAGCTTGCTAAACAAGCTAATTCGATCACGGGCCGGTGAAAGAGAGCCCCAACTGTCAGGCCGCGGGAGTTGTGAAAAAGTTAATTCAATTAAGTTTCCCCTCTAAACTAATTAGGCGGCAGCCTGCCACGCGAGGGAGGGGGCACAAGCGGCTGTTCCAGGCTGCCCTAAGCCAGGGGCAGAATTGGGGGGGGGGCTTGACAAAGAAATAGAGGGAGGGGAGCAAGGGGGGGCACGGGCCAGCATGGAGCACCTGCTCTGCCTACAGAAGGTGGCCGGACCCGCCCCTGGTGCCTGGAGCCGCCTCGTCTCCCAAATTGAGGATCTGTCTAAGTTAGGATCGCCTTCTTAGGCCGGTCAAAGCTCTGCAGGGCTTCAGGATGGGGTCTTCCCATTGTAGTTTGTGGGTTTCCTTTCCAACCTGCAGATGCCGGGGCTTGAACCTGGGACCTTCTGGGAGGCTGTTCCTCTGAGCCAGGGTTCCTCCTGAGAGCGCCAGGCCTTGAACCCTGCACTGTTTCTGCCTCTCCCGGAATATTAGGGGCTGATGGGCAGGGGGTTCCGGAGGGACACGCGGAAATGCCACTTTACACAGGGAGGGATTTCGATGCGGGATTCGCTACCAGAGGATGGAGTGATGGCCACGGGATTAAAGAGGTTGGAAAGGGAATTAGATAAGTCTCAGTGGATACTATCCATTGTGCCTGCGGGGAACCTCCACATGCAGTGGCACTAAACCTCTGAATCTCAGAGCCAGGAGGCCACATCAGAGAAAGGCCTCGGCCCTGCAGAGGAACGGGGTGAGATGGGAGGCTGGGCTGGACCCTCCGGGCAGTCGGGACCAAATAAGCTCTCAAAAGACGCAGCACAGTTTTCTGGGATTTATCAGCCCAGAGGAATTTACGTCCCAACTTTTTGGGCTGCTTCCATCTCTGTGTCCTAAACCTGCCCATGAACGACAGTCAAGCTGGAAATCTCACCTTTGCAGCCCAACGATTCTCCCCTGGCACAATATCTTGCCCCCTGGCCCCGTTCCAGCGAGGCTACTGGACTACGGAGGGAGGTTGAGGTGGAGAGGCCTCAGTCATAGACTAGGATCCGGGAGACCCAGGTTCTAATCCCGCTGGATAGATAGTTCTTGATAGGCTTGAGAAGTGGGCTAAACTGAATAAAATGAAGTTCAATAGGGACAAATTTAAAGTTCTGCATTTAGGTAGGAAAAACCAAATACACCAATATAAGATGGGGGGGACTTGTCTTGGCAGGAGCATGTGCAAAAAGGACCTAGGAGTCTTAGTAGACCATACATTGAGCATGAGTCAGCAGTGTGACTCAGTGGCTAAAAAGGCAAATGGGATTTTGGGCTGCATCAAACGGAGTATCGTGTCCAGATCACGGGAGGTGATGGTACCACTTTACTCTGCTCTGGTTCGGCCTCACTTGGAGTCCTGTGTTCAGTTTTGGGCACCCCAGTTGAAGAGGGATGTTGACAAACTGCAGTGTGTCCAGAGGAGGGCAACAAAGATGGGGAGGGGCTTGGAGACCAAGACGTAGGAGGAAAGGCTGAGGGAGCCTGGTCTGTTTAGTCTGGAGAGGAGACGACTGAGAGGGGATCTGATCACCATCTTCAAGTATCTAAAAGGCTGCCATGTAGAGGATGGAGCAGAGTTGTTCTCTCTTGCCCCGGAGGGACACACCAGAACGAATAAGATGAAATTAATGCAAAAGGAATTCCGTCTCAACATCCGGGTGAAGTTCCTGACAGTCAGAGTGGTTTCTGAGAGGAACAGGCTTCCTCGGGAGGTGGTGAGTTCTCCATCTCTGGAGATTTTAAGCAGAGGCTGGAGAGCCATCTGATGGAGAGGCTGATTCTGGGAAGGCTCAAGGGGGTGGCAGGTGACAGTGGATGAGCGAGAGGGTTGGGAGTGTCCTGCGTAGTGCAGGGGGTTGGACTAGATGACCCAGGTGATCCCTTCCAACTCTTATGATTCTAGGACCTCAGGCCATGCACTGTAAGCCTAGCCTACCTCACAGGGGTGTGGTGAGTGTAAAACGGAGGAACTGCACTAAGACTTTTTCATTTATTTATTATTTATTGTATGGTTTTTAAATCCTTAAACTGTTGTGAGCCACCCCAAGAACACAAGGGGGGGGGAGATGGGGGACTGGTGGCCTAGAAGCCTAAATATAAACAATAGATACATATAAAAACTGAGAAGACACAAGTCAGACGTTTACTGGCTGATCAACAAATATCTGGGCACCAATTAGGCCCCCCACCAGGCATATTGGCTGAGAGTGCATCGGCTACAGTTGCCAGCCTCCAGGTGGGACCTGGGGATGCCCTGGACTTACTCCTCATCTCCAGACTAGGAAGATCTGTTTCCCCAGAGAAAATGGATGACTTGGAGGGTGGGCTCTGGGGCACGGTGACCCCCTGAAGTCCCTGTCTTCTCCAGGCTCCACCCCCAAACCTCCAGTTTCCCCCATGGAGGTGGCAACCCTCCCCTCCCTCTCCTGCCAGTGGTCTGGAGGGGGGGGAGCTGGCAACCCCACTTGGATGGTGGGTCCTGCTGTGGCCCCTCCCCTCTCCACACCCCACCTTCTCCAAGCCTCACTCCCTAAATCTCCAGGTGTTTCCCAACCCAGAGCTGGCAACCAGAGGGGTTTGTCCATTTCAAATGGGCCTGACAGCAGAACTCATGACCTCTTGGTTCCCTGCTGCGGCGTGGCTTTTTGGCCCCAAGGGTGGCTCCGAGGGCCTTGGAACAGGATGGCAGCGGAAAGGGAAAAACCCAGGGAGAGTGCGAATGGCCTTTGGGAAAATCCCTGGGTCCCCACCCCCAAGCCCCTCTCCCTTCCACCGTCTGTGGGGCTGCAATAAGGGGAAGGGGAAGGTTCCTAACCCCCATTGGCTGGCTCCCCGGAGGGATCTCGTTGGCCACACGTGGCAGAGAGATGGTGGAGAGGCGGGACCCTTGGCCTGACCTAGCAGGGCTCTCTGAGGGCGTCCGGATCAGGCCTTCCCGAGATGCGTTGGGGGCGGGGGGGGGCTTGGAACATGGCTTGGGCAGCTGGCTCCGCACGAGCCCCCAGGCACAGGCTGCCTCCCGTTTATCGCAGAGCGCCCCGAGATAACTGAATTACGTTGCATTAAGTTCCCTTCTGGAGAGGAAGCGGCCGCCGAGGAGGGCCTCTGAAGGCCAGCAGTGGGGAGAGGCCACCAGCTGCGGCTGGGCAAAGTCAAATTACGAACCAGGCCTCTGTGTGCCTCTCTCTCTCTCTGGGTGTGCATGCGCATGCATGTGTGTGTGTGTGCGTGTGTGTGAGCAAGTGTGCAACTCCCGCCCCCAGGGAGGTAGAATTAGGCCTTTGGCAGTTCAGCAAAGCAATTCACAAAATGTCGATCCAGAGAGGAATCCCAGAAGGCTCACTCATGGGGGGGACCCAGTGGTCAGGCCTCCTTTGGGGTCCCAAAGTGGCGATCAGGCAAGAAGGGGCCACAAGAGCCCAGCTCAGACACAACCCCTTCTGCCCACCCACCTCCCAAACTGGCAGCCTTCACTGGCAAGTTGCAGCTTGGCTCGCTAGCAAGAGTCGTCTGTGGTACTGTTCAGTCTGCCCCGTGTCTCGGGCGCCTGCCCTTCCCTGAGGCAGATTGACGGGTGCTTCTTCGTACAAGGCTGCCCAAGAAGAGGACAGGCAGAAGGACGGCACTCCAAATGGACAGCCACTTAGGGGGGGGGATTATCATGGGGAGAGCCCACCCTCTCGTCAACGCTCAGCAGCAAGCCGTGCCCAGCAACTGTCCTTCCTGCACAAACCATTTCCTTCCCTGATTTATCTGGTTCTCATGTCTGAGATAGTTCAGTCACCTTCTAGCAAAGAAGAGGCAGCAGACGGATCTTATTATTCTTCTTTTTAATCCAAGCATGCTCTGATAGAAGGGGATGGGAGGCGAATGCAGCAGCAGAAGCAAAGCTGAACCCGGAGGCACCGTGGATGGGGGCTCTTCTGCCAGCCTCTCCCCAGGGTCTCGGGCGGGGGTCCCTCCCCTCCCCTCCCCTCCCCTTCTGCCTGGTCCTCTCCACTGGAAGTTCCTGGGACTGAACCTGGGGCATCCCGCATGCCAAGAAGCCGCTCTCCCCTCAGCCGCTGTGCCTCCCCCAAAGCATCCGGAGCCCCAGAAGCGCACAGCTGCCTCCGGGGCCTGAACGTGCAGCTCCCTGTCAAGGTGGGGGAGGGCGGTGTGGGGGTTCCTCTGCCTGTTCAGCCCGTCCTGCGCCACACCTGGCCTCTCAGGAAGCGACCCGCCTCAAGCATCAGGCTCAGTCCCAGCTCCAGCCGCCTTGCCGCTGCCCAAGCCAGATTGGGGGATGCCTGGAGACGTGGGCGTGGCCCTTGGGAAGCAGGGTTGCCAGCCTCCAGGTGGGACCTGGGGGATTCCCCAGAGCTGCAACACAACTCCTGTCCTGGCTGCAGAGGGGAGATCCCCCTTCGGAAGGGGGACTCTGTGGCTTTCTGCCCCGTGGGCACCAGCTGTGGTTGCAGGAGCTGTGCAGGCTCCCCCTGGAGGCTGGCAACCCGGCCAGCCAGCCTCTCCCGTCCCCTCTTGCAGGGGCATTGTTTGCCCTGATGCAGGTGGAGCGGCCCGGCTCGGGGCCGGCCCATCCTCCGGGCTCCGCACAGCCGCCCCTTCTGCGAGCGAGCGAGCGGCTGCCTGCCTGCCTGGCCCTAATTGAATTACCGTCCCGGCACGGGGCTGGAGGCTGCCGGTAATTGAATTTCTGCCGTCACAGGCTGCCGTTTCTCTCCTCCAGCCCCTGCCTGGTGTTTATTGTTTCTTGGCTTGACGGTGATGGCGCATTTATTGCATCTGTCACAGGGAGCCCTTTCACCCGGCCGGCGGGTGTTTGCTCAGAGGCGCACCCTGCAAGGCCTGCCGGCCCACCCCCCACCCCCCACCTCTGGGCGACACACGAGGCCCCGCAGATAGAAATGGCCGGGGGTCTGAGCTAAGTCCTTTGTGGAAACCTGCAGGCGCCACCAGCCGGGGCTTGTGCCTCCCCCCCCCCCCAAGGGCACCCTCAGGCCTCCCGAATGGCACCTGGCCCCTTTCTCCCAAGCAGAGGCCGCTGGTCTCCGGGTGACCAGAGAAAAGACGGGCAGCTCTTTTGCAGCCCCCTCCCTCTGGAGGGCTTGGCCCCCCAGGGCCAGGAGGCATCTTCAGGGAAGGCCTCCGCCTCTCTGCCCTATTGCTGGCCCTCCGGCTCCAGGTGGGGAAATCCCTGGAGATCTGGGAGTGGGGCCAGTGGAAGGCAGGGGGTTAAGTGGGGCACAAGGCCACAGAGTCCCCCCTCCAGAGCATCCGTTTCTTGCAGAGGAGCTGGTCTCTCAAGTCAGGAGAGCAGCTGCAATTCCGGGGGATCTGCAGGTCTTACCTGGAGGCTGGCATCCCTAGACTGGCTGTGCCGGTTAAAATATTGGTTCAGCAACAGCTTCTACCAGAGCATTGGCTTCATTGTCTCACTCATCCGTCCCAAAATATAGAGAGGATGGGGGAGACGTGTCTTGGCAGGAGCATGTGCAAAGAGGATCTAGGAGTCTTAGCAGACCCCACATTGAACATGAGTCAGCAGTGTGACTCGGAGGCTAAAAAGGCAAATGGGATTTTGGGCTGTATCAAACAGAGTATCATGTCCAGATCACGGGAGGTGATGGTACCGCTTTACTCTGCTCTGGTTCGGCCTCACTTGGAGTCCTGTGTTCGGTTTTGGGCACCCCAGTGGAAGAGGGATGTAGACAAACTGGAGCGTGTCCAGAGGAGGGCAACAAAGAGGGTGGAGGGGTTTGGAGACCAAGACGTAGGAGGAAAGGTTGGGGGAGCTTGGTCTGTTTAGCCCAGAGAGGAGACGACTGAAAGGGGATCTGAGAACCATCTTCAAGTATTTAAAAGGGTGCCATATGGAGGATGGAGCAGAATCGTTCTCTCTTGCCCCAGAGGGACGGACCAGATCCAATGGAGAGCCCTGCTGGATCAGACCAATTAGAGGGGTTCCTCAGTGGAACAGGCTTCCTCAGGAGGTGGTGAGTTCTTCTTTTAAAATTTTAAAGCAGAGGCCAGACAGCCACCTCACAGAAATGCTGACTCCGTGAAAGGAAGCAGATTGCAAGTGGGTGGGCAGGAGGGACTTTGTCCATGCTTGACTCTTCCTTGCCTGCCCAGGGAAATGCCCATCACCACTTTGGGGTCAGGAGGTGAATTTCCTCCAGGCCAGACTGGCCAGGCATTCTGGTTTTCTAGGGAGAGGGGACATCACCTGGGCATGAAACTAGGGTCACTGTGGGTGGGCAGGTAGTTGTGAATTTCTTGCATTCTTCAGGGGGCTGGACTAGATGACCCTGGAGGCCCCTTCCAACTCTAGGATTCTATGACTGCCTGTGAGTTTGGCTCTGCTTCCTGTGGCAACCATTTTGTGGTTGTGCCCACTATGTTAGAATTCCAAAGATGTCCATGGGCTGAAAATTAATGGGAAGACCTCGTTTAGCGTGTTGGACAAGGTTGGACTAGATGGCCTGTATGGCCCCTTCCAACTCTAGGATTCTGTGATTCTGTGAATAGGAACCCTTTCCTTTTGCACCTTAAGCAGACTGAGGAGATATCTGACCAGGATATCTGGGGAGGGTCCTCTAAAGCCTGGGGCCCCCCACAGATAAGACCTTGTTTGTGACCGTGGCCCACCTGCACACAGGAGCTGGGACTGGAAGCAGCGCTGTAGCCAGCCCTGTGCTTGCTCCAAGGCTGCGTAGGGCTCCCATGGCAAGAGGCAGTGCTGAAAACGGAGCCCAGGACCCAGCTGGCAGCTAGGCGAGACCTTCAGAAGCACGGGGAATCCTAGAATCTTAGAGTTGGAAGGGGCCCCACAGGCCATCTAGTCCAACCCCCTGCTCAACGCAGGATCAGCCCTAAGCATCCTAAGGCATCCAAGAAAAGTGTGCATCCAACCTTTGCTTGCAGACTGCCAGTGAGGGGGAGCTCACCACCTCCTTAGGCAGCCTATTCCACTGCTGAACTACTCTGACTGTGAAAATTTTCCCCCTGATATCTAGCCTATATCGTTGTACTTGAAGTTTAAACCCATTACTGCGTGTCCTTTCCTCTGCAGCCAACAGAAACAGCCTCCTGCCCTCCTCCAAGTGACAACCTGTCAAATCCTTAAAGAGGGCTATCATGTCCCCTCTCCACCTCCTTTTCTCCAGGCTGAACATTCCCAAGCCCCTCAACCTATCTTCATAAGAAGAGGCGGCCAGCCCTGCAGGCCCTCCCCAGCTGTTGTGCTGGCTGCCTGCTGAATTTTCCAAGCGTCTTCTTCTGGACCTGGCCAGCGCAGAGTCATTACTGCCAAAGACGCAACAGGTTGCTCACAGCTAAGGTGACCAGCTTGCTGCACCGAGGCAGGAGGGGTGGCTCCCTCATGAGTAGAGGCCAGACCAAAGTGAAGAAGAGGCACTGCAGGATGGATGGTGTGAGCGAGGCAGCTTGAATCCAAGTTCGAGACCCAGGTCCGGCAGCTCAGTATTCCAGGCCTCTGAAACTGGTGGGGAGTTTCTGAACAGTCTCCAAGGATAAGGCCCGAAAGAAACTTAACTTGGACACCACTGAAGGAGAGCCAACAATCATAAGTGCAGTCCAGGTGGGTAGCCGTGCTGGCCTGGAGCAGCCTACAACACTCCCCTTTGCACCATGTTATCCTTACGACAATCACGTTGCACGAATTTCCACTGCCCTGAGCCGCAATGGAAGGCGGTATACAAATGTGATAAACAAACAAGCACGGTGAGGTGGGCTAGGCCGGGACTGGCCCCTAAGCTTTATGCCCATGCTCTTGCTTTATGCCCACACAGATGCCACGAGGGAAGCCAGGAATGGGCCCCACGCACTCCACCCTCCTGCCGGCTGCTCTCAGAGCCCTCCTGCTGGGCTCTCTGGCTGCCCAAACCTCTACTCGTGTGTGTGATTCCTTCATATCAACTCCAGACAGCAGCTGCTGCGGCTACATCTTGTGGCGAGGAGTCCCACGTGCCACCTACCTGTGGCAACGTTTCGGGGAGTCTGCAGGCTCTGACTAGGGGCTTTGGCTCTTGGAGGCTCAGCCTTTTAGGGGGGCCAACCTGCAGGCGGGAAAGCACAGAGGATGCTGAACAGGGGCGGGATAAAGTACGGGGAGCGTAACCGGTAAGCCAGTGAAAAAAGAGGATTCTTGCCTGCTTTTCTTTTGGCTGATTTATTTGTGATCTTCACCCAGGCGCCCTTCTGCTAGCAACCATTTTCAAAATATTGTCCTCGGTGGCAAAGACAGCACGAGAGGTCTGACAGGCCCTGGAATAAATTCCCAACAGTGAACACAAATTCCTCATAGGTGGTATCATAGACGATACCTACAGGCCATGATTTATACTTCCCCAAAACTCTGTCCCCAAGAGTGTTTCATGCTTTCAGAATGGTGGAGACATTGGGCCCCTCCAGGGCAAGGCCCCGAGAACTCCCACAATGCACCTGTCCGTTCCCCTGGCTGCTTTGGAGGGCAGACTCTAGGTCAGGGGTAGTCAAACTGCAGCCCTCCAGATGTCCATGGACTACAATTCCCAGGAGCCCCTGCCAGCATTCGCTGGCAGGGGCTCCTGGGAATTGTAGTCCATGGACATCTAGAGGGCCACAGTTTGACTACCCCTGCTCTAGGTGGACATCCTGTTCCCTCTCCCCCCAAGGCCCACCCTCCCCCAGGCCCCACTCCCAAAATCTCCAGGGATTTTCCCTCGCAGCACTGGCAGAAATCTCCTTGGTCTCCAAGCTGCTTCTGGATTCGAGTCCTGCTCTTCTGTCTGCCTCCCGCTTCTGGAGGGCCCATCGGGGGCACTTCTAACGCACTCAGGCTTTTGATGCTGCCGCCACAACAGGGCCAAGCACGATCGCTACAATCAGTACCGAAACCCCGCTGCCGGGGCAGTCCCAGCGCCACGCTCAGGAAAAGAGAGAGCCCCCAGTCGCTGCTGCCCCTTTCCTTTTCAGAATTGCAACTGGGGCTGCCAAATTGGCCACCTTCCCGCTGAGCTTTGGAAGGCCACGACTCCACTTTGCAGCGCTTTTCGGAGAGCCGAAATGAGGAATAACCACCCCGGTAATCCAGGCATTCCGATTCCGCTTCTACCGCCGTCTCTCCATCCTCGGCCTCTAACTCGATTAGCGGCCAAACCTCCAGGCCGGCTCAGATCAATGGGCTGAAATTCTGCATGCTGATCCGAGTTAGAGATGCTTGCTGGTGATCAGTCAATCGATCCATCCACGCCCAAGGTGTGTTCGTGCCAGCTGCTTTTTGGGGAAAGGTGGCATCCCTTGGCCAGGACCCAGTGAAGCTCTCTGTTCTTGGGACGCTGGCAAGGAAGGCCGTGCCAGCAAAACACCTCCCTGCCGGGGCAGTCTGGCTTAATGGCCTGCAGGCCGGGCCTCGGCCGCTTTCTCCACCCCACCCAGGAATAGCTTTGCTTTCCTCCTTGCACCTGTGGCAGCCAACATGTGCAACACTCAGCTCTTAAAAATAGCTCTGGGGCACGGAGAAGTGCAGGAATCCTCCCCCCTGCCCCCTCCCCGTGCGCCTCTGCCAAGACCACGGAAGGACAGCCGATATGTGTGGGAACCCTTGAATGTGGAAGGGCACGGGCAGACAGGCCAAGCTGCCTTTGGGCTTGTAGCAAGGAGGGGCTGGCGAGGATGCTACTGCAGAGGGAACCACAGAATCCTAGAGTTGGAAGGGGCCACAAAGGCCATCTAGTCCAACCCCCTGCTCAACGCAGGATCAGCCCTAAGCATCCTAAAGCATCCAAGAAAAGTGTGTATCCAACCTTTGCTTGAAGACTGCCAGTGAGGGGGAGCTCCCCACCTCCTTAGGCAGCCTATTCCATGGCTGAACTACTCTGACGGTGAATTTCCCCCCCTGAGATCTAGCCTAGGGAAAGCCGCCGCCGTGTGCATCCATGCAAAGGTCTCTTGACGGAGCCCCACGGAGGTCAGCCACATATATGACCATATACGGTCCTGACTCTGTGTCTTCCAGAAACCTCCTGCAGGAGATCTTCACATTGGGATGGGACTTCCGAGGCCTGAAACGCACAGACGGGGGCTGCTGGGTGTACACTTTGGCTTTATTGCAATAAATTAAGTCATCCACAGAGCGCATCCTTTGCCTGCCCCCCAGGGAAGCATCAGGGGAAAGGGCTCCTGTTTGGGGGCAGCCCACCCCGAGGAGCGGCCTTCGGGGCGGGGAGGAGGAGGAGGGGGCCGCCGTCAAGGAGCAGACCCATGCTTCCTCCTCCCGCACACCACCCCTCCCCCGGGGCCCCTCCCCACGGGGCTTCCTGGCACGAGAGACGGACGCTTGCCCCACAGCACGGACATTGGGGTCACACCGGCAAGCCCACCGGCACGGATGTCGCCCCCAATGGCTGCCCACACCACTGTCCGGACTCACTCGCCCACCTCTCACGATGGCTTTATTTTGCAACCTGAAACGCGGCGGCAGCCCCCCGCCCCCCCCCCCCCCGGGCAAAAGGAAGCCGGAGGCAGGCTACAAAGAAAAGGACATTTCCTCGGGGGTCAGCGGGGCCTGGATGTCCAGCTTGCGGCCCTTGCTGTCCTTCTCGACGATCTCCAGCCGCAGGGTGGGCCCCTGCCTCTGGCCGCCCTCCTTGGCCTGGGAACTGTCCTTGGCTCTCAGCAGCCGCTTGCCTGAGTCGTCCACGATGATCCGCAGGGTGCACCCGCGCGGCAGCAGCTCCTGCTCGTAGGCGGCGGCCAGCTGGTTCACCACCCGGCGCTCCACCTGTGGGGGTTGGGGGGGGGAGAAGAAGAGGAGTGGCCACAGAGGAAAAGCACCAGGCCAGGAGAAGGCAGGCTGCAGGGTCCGCGGGGAAGTAAGCGAAGCACATCCACCACCTGCCTGCCTACCTGCAGGGAGGCTCGGCCCGAGGATGGCCCACTCACTCCCAGTGGGTCTGCCATCTGCCTCCGAGGCCCACCTGCAGGGGGATCTACAACAGACTCCACACTCCGACTGGCGGGGCTTAAGAAGAGCCCTGCTGGGTCCACCCAGTCCAGCCTCCTGCCTCACCCAGTAGCCAACCAGTGCCTCTGGAGGTGCCTAACACAGTGGCCAACCAGTTCCTTTGTGAAACAGGACTGTGGACTGGAGGGACCCTCCCTGCTCTGGCCCTGCAGGGCTCTTCTGAGGTCCTTATCAGGGGAAGGCCTCGGCCTCTCTGCCCTTTTGTTGGCTCTCCAGGGTAAGTGGCCTCTGTGTGAGGCAGGAGGCTGGACTACATGAGTCCTCACTGGTCTGATCCAGCAGAGCTATTCTTATTCGGGCGCAGAGGTGGGCAAATAATGGCTGTAAATCTGTGCCCATATCTGCGTGTCAATTTGGTGGGAGCATCCCCCTACCAGACTACAGCTGGGCCTCTCCTCTGAATGGGGATGGAGTGGGAGGGACGATATTCCAGGGCAGAGGCAGAGTGGCAGAAGGCGCCCCTGGCTCTCAGTCTGCTCCGGAGGGCTTCGATGGCCAGAGGTGACCCAAACACTGCCTGACCCCCAGTGTCAAGCGTCCAGCCTCGTGATCTGGAGCAGCCCGGTAGCCTTCCTTCCGGCCCCTTCAGCCCAACCAGAACAGGAGAAGCAGCCAGAAGAGGCACCAACCTCGTGCTTGATGGAGCGGGCGCCGTAGTGCAAGTTGTAGCCGTCCACCAGGACATCCATGACTTCCCGGTCCCACAGCAAAGTGATGTTATGCCTCGCCTTGGCCTGCAGGGGGAGAGAGAGAGCAGCTCTGGACCTTTTGGCTCTGCCTGCGGGGATGCAGGAGAGGCAGGGAACTCTCAAGACCACCCCTCTGCCATTGTCCACTCCCCCACCCAGGAGAAATCAGGGGGGCTTTGAACTCGCGGCAGCCACACCACACAGCTGTAGGAACGACGCTTCAATTACTCGTTTAGTTTGCTTGCCTCTTCTCCTCTACACTCCCAACAACACAGTACCCTTTTTTAGATTCTTCTTATACCGTGACAAGAACTGCAGGCGGCATTCTAATGAGGCTACACCAAAACTTTACAAGCATCAGAACAAGAAGAGCCCTGCGGGAACAGTCCACCTAGCCTCCCGTCTCCCCCAGGGGCCAGACAGTTCCTCTGGACAGCCGACAACAGGGCAGAGAGGCCGAGGCCTTCCCCTTCCTCGGATGCTGACTCCTGGATCTGGGATTCAGAGATTGACTGCCCCTGAATGTGGAAGTTCCCAGTCACCATGGCCAGTAGCCGCTTATCCTCCATGAATCTGTCTAAGCCCCTTTCAAAGGTGTTTATTCCTGTGGCCTCTACTATATCTTCTCACGGCGAATTCCAAGTCTGAATCTCCCTCTGTTTGAACCGGTCATTCCTCCTGCCCTTTGGCTTCAGTGGAGCCCTTGTACTTTGGGAGGGGGAGAGAGAGATCTTTGTCAACCTTCTCCACCCCCCTCATAAGCTCTCATTTCTCCCTTAAGTGTCACTTTTCTAAATTGACATGCCCCCCTCCCTCCGCCGCCTTCTGCCTCTCCTCCAGGGATGGAGGAGTTGTGCCAGTGGCCTTCCTCTATTACAGGGGTAGTCAAACTGCGGCCCTCCATATGCCCATGGGCTACAATTCCCATGAGCCCCTGCCAGCGAATGCTGGCAGGGGCTCATGGGAATTGTAGTCCATGGGCGAATGCTGGCAGGGGCTCATGGGAATTGTAGTCCATGGGCATCTGGAGGGCCGCAGTTTGACTACCCCTGCTGTATTATTTCCACAGCTCTGAAATGTCGTTATGGAGCTACAGTGACCTGATTCGGACAGAGTCTTCCAAATGAGGCCGCGCCATAGATCTGTCCAAGGGCTTGAGCATATTGGCCGTTTCATCCTCCATTCCTCTCCCACTGATCCCTGACATGGAGCTTGCCTTGCTTGGCCTTGCATGGAGCTCCTGCATGGATCTCCCCCCCACGGCTCCAAGGTCCTTTTTCCTCCCGGCCTCAGCAAAGTCAGACCTTATTTGCTGAGATTTGGAGCCGGGACTTCTGGCCAAGGGTTGGCAATCGGGGCTCTTTTGCCTCCAGCCTCGTTCCTGGCACTTCCCAGGGGGGGGGGGTGTGGCCTTTGCACACCTGCTGCCGCCGCTGCCACACTCGGGCCGAAAGGGGGGCTTGCCTTCGACTCACCCTCTTGGCCCAGAAGCTGAGCTCCTTGTTGACCAGCTGGATGAGCTCCGAGTGGCAGAAGGGGAGGAAGTAGACGATTTCGTTGATCCTGCCGAGGAACTCGTCCCTTCGGAAGTGAGCCTGTGGAGGGAGGAGGACAGAGGCTGGGGAGCCAAAATGTGCAGGTGGGCGAATGCAAACCAGGGTCACCAGCTGCTGGGATTGACAGAAAGGACAACCAGGCCGCCTATATGCTGGTCTCTCTTTCACTTCTGTGGCGAAAAGCCCCACCATGTTGCAGCCCCCTTAAGGCAGCCCTGGAGGCTTTGCAAGCTGAGAGAGGCTCAGAGGGGCCTGCCTCTGTGTCGGGACCCAGGACTTTTATTTAATTATTATTTATTAATAATAAATTAATAAATTTATCAACTTCCCTGTTGATCCCCAATCTAAGAACCAACGAGGGCGGAACCAGCTCAGCTTCCCAGAGCTGATGAGATCCAGGTCCAGGCAAGAGACACACAGGTGTGGTTTGCCTCTGCACAACGACCCTGGACTTCCCTGTGAGGACTCATTGGGGCCAACCCTGGTTAGCTCCCGAGATTCGATGAGATGGGGCCAGCCTGGGTCATCCGCTTCTAAAAACCCCCAAGCATTTCCTGGCAGGGCTCCTCACTTCGGGAAGGCCTGACCGGGTGTCCGGCATCCGTCCCTCTGCAAGCTGCAGCGTGTGCAAGGTGGTCTTTTGGCAGGCTGGCTGCGTTTCTGAGCTCCCCACCTCCTATTTGCCCTGGGAAGATGCCGCATCTATTTCATCTCGGAGGCCCCTGTGGGACAGGATGGGAGACCCCTCCCCATTCAGCCGCAAAACTCAAGTCTGCAGCTGCTCTCCGATTCTTCCCTTCCCCAAAGGAAGCTGGCTGGGAACAGACACTAACCCCCGGCCTCAGGGAGGAAAGCTGAGAGAGATGGAAGGGAGGCAACACCACCGGTACCTTCAAGATGGGCCGAATGACATTCTCCTTGAACTGCTTGGAGATGGTGATCTTGTCGGTCATCTGGACATCATCTGAAAGGAAGGGCAGGGCACGGGTCACGGGCTGCAGCCTCACTGTCTTCAGTTTTGGGCACCCCAATTGAAGAGGGAGGTAGACAAACTGGAGCGTGTCCAGAGGAGGGCAACAAAGAGGGTGAGGGGTTGGGAGACCAAGACCTATGAAGAAAGGTTGGGGGAGCTTGGTCTGTTTAGCCTGGAGAGGAGGCGACTGAGAGGGGATCTGAGAACCATCTTCAAGTATTTAAAAGGGTGCCATATGGAGGATGGAGCAGAGTTGTAAGTGGGACCTTACGTGGGGTTAAAAGGAGCCTCCACAGTCAGGGGGAGTCTACCTGTGATCACCAGGTGCTGGAGGCGAGTCCCTCTGCTCTCCTCCCAGCCTGCCTGTGTGTGTGCAGTGGGCCGGCCCTGGAAGCAGCCAGGCTGAGCCCTGCGGGGCAGAGCTCTTTGCTCGCACGTAGCGCCAGCAGGGCCAGGAGCCAGCCGGGGTCAGGGAAAGCAGTACCCAGATTTTCGGCGATCCTCTTCTGGCTCAGCTCCATGGTCTCCTGCCTCAGCTGCAAGGCATGCTGGGCGATCTCGTCGCTGGCCACGTTGGAGGTCATGATAAAGATGGCGTCCTTGCAGTCGATGGTCTTTCCTTTCCCGTCCGTCAGCCGGCCCTTCGACAGAAAAGAACAAAACACGGCAATGCTGGGAAGGGATTGCAGGAAAACGTTTGCGTTTCCCACACTGTTCTCTGCTGCCGTGCATACTTGCATGGTAGAGCCCCCCCCCCCCCCCATGCAGAAGGTCCTGCATTAATCTCGGCCTGTCTCGTCCAAGGGTCACTCAGCAGCTGCCTGGGGGGAAAACGCCTCTACCCAGCAACATATAGAGCCCCTGAGAGCACAGGAACAGGGGAAACGGCCTTTTACATGAGACCCCCCTTGGTACGTCGTGGTCAGCCTTGTCTACTCAGGCGGGCAGCCACTCTCCAGGATCTCAGGACTCCCCCCTCCCCTCCTGCCTGGTCTTTTCAACGGGAGATGCCGAGGATTGAACTTGGGAGCTTCTGCAGGCCAAGCAGAGGCTCTGCCACCTACTGCCTGGTCCTTTTCAGGAAAAGAAGAACCGCATCGTCTGTCCTGCTCCAATTGACTGTGGTGAGGCCTCTCTCAGAATGAGCCTGAGCTTCAATCTAGGCCCCTCACCAGACTTGGGGACTGGGCTCCCCCTCACTGGCTGTCTTCAAGCAGCAGCTGGACAGATCCTTCTCCTGGATGCTTGGGGCTGATCGTGCACTGAGCAGGGGGTGGGACTGGATGGCCTGCATGGCCCCTTCCCACTCTAGGATTCTAGGAGTCTAGTGCAGCCGTGGAAGGGGCTGCCTAAGGAGGTGGGGAGCTCCCCCTCACTGGCCGCCTTCAAGGAGCCCTGGGCCAATCTGGCCTGGAGGAAAATCCATTCCTGGCTGCAAGTGGGGATCGGTATAACCCAACCATGCAAGAAAGGGCCATGAGAGCCAAGCATGAGCTCACCCCTTCCTGCCCTCCCTCTCGCCGTCTGCCTTGGAGCTCTTGTGGAGAAGGACACCGGCCCCCTTAGCTCCAGCCTACCATCCAACGGGAGGTCCAAGCGACCTGTGAGAGGGGAAGGGAACTCCCCTTTTCAGCAACGCTCAATTCTACTGGACTAGGATGAGAGGGTGCATCAGACCCTGGGGGGGGGGGGGGTTTCAAGCCCACTCGAATTCCGTGTTGCTCTGCTGCGGCCTCAGCCCACCCGCCCAGGAACTTACTTCATCGAAGAGCTGCAGCATGATCGTGAGGACGTCTGGGTGGGCCTTGTCCACTTCGTCAAAGAGGACCACGGCATTGGGGCACTGCTTGAGCTTCTTCGTGAGCTGCCCGCCTTCCTCGTGGCCCACGTAGCCCGGCGGGGAGCCAATGAACTTGGCGACCTGGAAGGGGAAGAGGCAAGAGACGTCCTGTCCAAAGAGGGCCGCCAGCCCCCAGGTGGGGCCTGGAATCTCCCAGGGACAACTGATCAACAGGCAGACGTTCCACAGGGGGAAAGCGGCTGCTTTGGAGGGTGGCGTAGGGCTCATGAAAGATCACTGGGTGACGGAGGCCCCTCAGAAACGCTGAGCTTGGCCTACCTCACAGGGTTGCTCCTCACGGCGCTGTGTGACTAAAATGCCAAACCTCATTGTTATTAAGCGAGGAGGCAAAGGGGGGCCAGGCTGAGAACTGGGAGGGAGGGGGCCCCCCTCCACAGGGGCGACAGTGAGAGCTGCAAAGGGTGGGCCTCATCAAGAGGACTGGTATCTCGTGCGATGCAAGCAAGGGTCTCCTGCAATCCAGTTTTGCTCTTCTGATTCCTGGTTTTCCCCTAAGACATTCTAACAGAAGCAAAGTGGGAAAAGGAAACAGGAGAGCCTGTGACTCACCTCATGCCTCTCCTGAAACTCAGACATGTCCAGCCGAATGAACCCCTGAAGGACAAAGGAGGAGAACTCTTTAGCAGCAACGCCTCATGCCTGGGGGGGGGGGGCAGTCATCTGTGGCTCTTTCAACCACCCCAAAGGACAACCTGAGTACCCAGTAAGGTGCTGCAGCCACTCCTGGTATCCCGGCCAAATCCAGTCAACTGCTTAGAATCACAGAATCACAGAGTGGGAAGGGGCCACAAAGGCCATCTAGTACCACCCCCTGCTCAACGCAGGATCAGGCCTAACCATCCTAAAGCATCCAAGAAAAGTGTGCATCCAACCTTTGCTTGAAGACGGCCAGTGAGGGGGAGCTCCCCACCTCCTTAGGCAGCCTATTCCACTGCTGAACTAGAATAATAGAATCATAGAGTTGGAAGGGGCCATGCAGGCCATCTAGTCCCACCCCCTGCTCAGTGCAGGATCAGCCTCAAGCATCCAGGAGAAGGTTCTGTCCAGCCGCTGCTTGAAGGCGGCCAGTGAGGGGGAGCTCCCCACCTCCTGAGGCAGCCCCTTCCACGGCTGAACTAGACTCCTAGAATCCCAGAGTGGGAAGGGGCCATGCAGGCCATCTAGTCCACCCCCTGCTCAGTACAGGATCAGCCTCAAGCATCCAGGAGAAGGATCTGTCCAGGAGCTGCTTGAAGACCGCCAGTGAGGGGGAGCTCCCCACCTCCTTAGGCAGCCTATTCCACTGCTGAACTAGAATCATAGAATCCTAGAGTTGGAAGGGTCCATAGAGGCCATCTAGTCCCACCCCCTGCTCAACGCAGGATCAGCCCTAAGCATCCTAAAGCATCCAAGAAAAGTGTGTATCCAACCTTTGCTTGAAGACGGCCAGTGAGGGGGAGCTCACCACCTCCTGAGGCAGCCTATTCCCTGCTGTTGCTCTGCTGTTGCCCGCCCGCCTGCCTGCCTGCCTGGATCCCTCTTTGTCGGCTCCACCTTTGACCTGCTGCCCTTCTTCTCACCACTCAAATGCTGCCGGGTCCAGCTGGGTGGCCTTCGTGGTCTGAAGTAACAGCGCAAGATATGAGTCCAACGGCACCTTTAAGCATAACACGTTGTGGGCCTTAAAAGGTGCCAGTAGACTCAAATTTTGCCCTGGAGATCCCAGGAGCAGCTGTGCTATCTCCAGCCAGAGACCCACCTTTGGTGTTCGCCCAGGAGCCACCACCAGCAAAGACGACTAAGAGGTGATACAATAAAAAGGTAAAGGTGTCCCCTGTGTAAGCACCGAGTCATGTCTGACCCTTGGGGTGACGCCCTCCAGCGTTTTCATGGCAGACTCAATACGGGGTGGTTTGCCAGTGCCTTCCCCAGTCATGACCGTTTACCCCCCAGCAGCAAGCTGGGTACTCATTTTACCGACCTCGGAAGGATGGAAGGCGGAGTCAACCTTGAGCCGGCTGATGGGATCGAACTCCCAGCCTCATGGGCAGAGCTTCAGACAGTATGTCGGCTGCCTTACCACTCTGCGCCACAAGAGGCTCTGGTGATACGATAACCACCCTCAAATACTTGACGGGCTGCCCTAGAGAAGGTGGAGAAGAATTGCTTTCTGTTGCCCCAGAGGGTCGGACCAGAACGAATGGGTTGAAATACATTCAAAAGAAATTCCGTCTAAACCTCCGGAAGTCCTGACATTCAGAGCGGTTTCTCAGTGGAACAGGCTTCCTTGGGAGGCGGTGGGTTCTCTTTCCTTGGATGTTTTTAAGCACAGTCTAGATAGCCATCTGACAGAAATGCTGATTCTGTGAACTTGGGCAGACGGGGAGTGGGTGGGCAGGAAGGGATGTGCCAGTGTTGGTCTCTTGTGGCCCTTCCTTGCTCACCCAGGGAATTGCTGATTGCCACTGTAGGATGGGAGGTGAATTTCCTCCCGGCCAGGATGGACTCTGGAGATGTTTGATATGTGTGGGGCCATCATCTGAGCATGAAACTGTGGGTGGGCAGGTAGTTGTGGGTTTCGTGCATTGTGCAGGAGGACGGACTAGATGACACTGGAGGCCCCTTCCAATTCTAAGATTCTATGGATCCCGAGAGCTGCTCCGTGGGAGGGAAATATCTCACAGGAGTCTGGCAGGGCAAGTCCACCCACTGGGGCTCAGGAAGCCTGTCCTAAAAAAAGCAGAGAGAAAAAAGCAGAGGCTTACCTTCTTGACATCTTTGTGGAGGTACTTGGCTGTCTGCTTGGCTAGCTCGGTTTTACCTGCAGAAGAAGGAAGTATGAGGGGGAAAAAAAACATGGCCAAGAACATCAGAGAAACCATGCTGGATCAGGCCAGCGGCCATCCAGGCCAACCCTCTGGGTCACTCAGGGGCCAAAGCCCAGGGGCCCTCAGGAGGTCCACCAGTGGGGCCAGAACTCCAGCAGCCCCCCACTCTTGCCCCCAAGCACCAAGAAGACAGATCATAACTTCCCCAGACAGAAGAACATAAGAGAAGGGCTGTTGGATCAGCCCACTGGCCCATCCAGTCCAACACTCTGGGTCACTCAGGGGCCAAACCCAGGGGCCATCGAGAGGTCCATCAGCAGGGCCAGAACTCCAGGAGTCCTCCCACTCTTGCAGCCCAAGAAAACAGAGCATCCCTGGTTCATTTTTGGAGATATTGCTTTGCCAGGGACCTGCATCGGATTTTGTTGTGAACCAGCCACCTGGGGGTTGGGGTGGCATTTCCCCAGGCTCTGCACACCTATACATGCCACCCTCAGTATTTATTGAGTTTTTATTTAGGGGCTATTCTGCAGTCTCATTAAATTCCTGTTGCTTCAGGGTCCTCCCCCACCCACCATCCCACACGTGTAGGGTTCTCTCTCTCCAGGGGCTGATAAGAAACCGCGGTTTAAATATGCAGGGAGCTCTGCTGGATACACACTAACGTAATATGTGGTCATATCACCCAAAAAGGGCTTAACCAATTTTAAAAATATATTTAAAATTAATTAACCCATTTGGGAAACCCTTCCAGGGGGTCACACAACCTTGGTCTAGTAAGGCTGGGCCTCAGTGGAAGGGGGGGGGGGGAGCTGGGAGCCTGGCCCTCTCAGGGGGGAATCCTGTCTGAATACCAGTGGGGCAAAGTGACCCACAGAGACGCTTTTGCCCCCAGGGGCTGGCGTCTAGCCAGGAAAGAGGACGGCCGAGGCAGAAGAGGTCTCACAAGTCTAAAGTGGGCCGGTTCCGCCCCAAGGGTTCATAGCAGGGGTAGTCAAACTGCGGCCCTCCAGATGTCCATGGACCACAATTCCCAGAAGCCCCTGCCAGCGAATGCTGTCCAGTCCACTCTGCAGGACTAATTATATTCTACGGTTTACTGGAGGTTCCGACCATCTTGACTCACTCTGTGAGATCCACCTCGAGCCCAAGGGAGAAAGGTGGGCGGTAAATGATGTAAAGAAAAAGAGATAAACATAAAGAATAATTCTTTAAAAAAAATCACAGCATTCCCACTGCAGAATCGCGCCACAGGCCCGGACCAGTAGCCCCTCTTCAGCAGAGCCCCCCGGCCTTCCCCCCCCAGGCCACGTCCTTGACTGAGCGACGAGGAGCGGATTTCTCCGGGAAACACGATATTCTCTGTTTATTGCATTGATATGCATGCCTGTCAGAGGAGCTCGAGGCGTGAAGACAATCAATAATTCAAAACACATATTACAGGATAAATCTACATCGACATGCGATCGGCACCCTGGACTGGAGTCTCATTCCTCAGCCGAGCAGCTGCCTGCCTCTGCCAGGAGCCACGGGAATTGGGCAAGTGGGGGGCGGGGCTCAAAGGCACCCAAAGGGGAAGGAGGAGGGAAGGCCCCTGGATGAGGATTCTGCCCCCAATTCCTCCTCCCGCCTTCGCACCGACATGGCTGACAAGTGTTCTTTCGGCTCCCTTCTGGCTCACCCCGAATGCCACGCTCCAGTCTCTGAACCTGCTTCCTGGTGCGGGGGGCTTCGGTTTTCCAAAATCTAGTTTGGTCTTTAAGGTGCTCCTGGACTGAGTCTAGCTCAGGGGTCCCCACCCTTTTTGAGCCTGTGGGCACCTTTGGAACTCTGACCCAGAGTGGTGGGCACAGCCCCAAGATGGGCGCTGCAAACAGCGGAGCCACTCACAAAATGGCTGCTGCAGGAGGCGGAGCCAACCACAGAATGTTAGCGGGCGAGGTTATGCATGACTCGTACCTCTTCGACATCTGTTGGACGAGATGCCCTTTAAAGCACCAATATTGTTCACAAATATTTTCTGGCTTCCACACTGCATATTATGCTCCCTAAGAAACACGCACCTGATGTTTCTCTGCGGGACCCACCCACTTTCAAAAAGCACCTGGCAGGTACCTGGAAAGGGCTGGGCAGGCAGCACCTTGGGGACCGGACCTAGCTCTCCTCCGAACCTAACACAAAAGCCTTGTATGCAACAGCCAGCCTCCCAGGTGGCCTTGCCAATACAGTTGCCAACCTCCAGTTGGTGGCCTTAAATCTCCCTGCTTTCTCCAGGCTCTGCCCCCGACCTGGAGCAGGTAATGCGACTTGCTACTGAGCCCAATTCCCGCCCTCCACTCCAAATGCCAAGGAAGCTCCTGGGCAGGAGGTTCAGGACGGACCAAAGGACAGGCTACTTTAGAGAGAGAGGGACTGAAAGGTGGGATTTGCTGCCAGAGGACCAAGTGATGGCCAGGGGCATTGTGCAGGGGTTGGATTAGATGACCCTGGAGATCCCTTCCCATTCTAGGTCGCTTTACAAGGGGATTAGACATGGTGCTAGAAGTGGGGCCTAACGGGAAGCCCCATATTCAGAGACCCAGAGCTGGATGGCGAGTTGAGGGGAAGGCCTGGGCCTCTGTGCCCTGTTGTTGGGGCAAGAAGGCAGCTGTGTGAGACAGGATGCCCGACTGGATGGACCGCTGGTCTCACCTCTTCTCATGAACAGGTCAGGGTGCTGTAAACCCCAAGGCAGAAGGGGCTCCAGAAGAAGGGCTGAGATGTCTGCCCCCAACCCCTCCTGTGCTCCTCCCCAGAGAAAAAGCCACGGGAGGTTATTTGGGGCATGGCCTTTCCTACCCGCTCTCCTGCTCAGCCTCACAACAAAGAAGAATGGCCACGTTACCTATTCCGGACGATCCCAAGAAGAGGAAAACCAAAGGGTGCTCTTCGTCGTACCAGCCATTTTCCTTCCTCCGGATGGCTGCAATTGAAGGCCGACCCCCCAAAAAAAACAACCACCACCACACAAAACAAAACAGAAGGGAAGGGGGTTATATATCTGGGCACATAAAAAAGGAAAGGCAAATAAATCAATGACACAACAGCAAGTATAATTATCACTAAGTATACACTCTGTTTTACTGCTCTCTGCCCACTCAAAGTCCTCGCTACCATTAGAGCTACCTAATTTGATTAGCCGGCAAGGCCCCCAGAGACACCTAATCAGGTTAGCATGGATTTGGAAAGCTGCCCAGAGCAGATTTCGGATAAAGTTTTCCAGGATGCGCACTCAAGGTTGCCAGGGAAACAGAACGGAGGATGGACAGGGAATGAACCAGAAAGGGACCCACTGGGTGGACTGGGAGGGGGATAAAGGAGGTGTGTGTGTGTGGGGGGGGGAATTGAAGAAGTGCCGTTGCTCTCCAAATTGGAAGCACCACCTTTGCGACACAAAAACCTGGGAAAGAGAAGTTTGCTGCTTCTGTTCCACAGCCGGGAAGGAAGGTTTGAAGTCAAGGTCGCGGAAGCCTCCAGCAGAGGTGTCGAGGGCCCCTGGGAGTGGCGACGGGATGTGAAGGGGAATGCAGAGGGGGCAGCCAGGGAGCACGGGATGGATTTCGGAAGACGGGGTGCGGCCCCCTCCCCAGCAGACGCCCCCCCCCAAAGGCCACGTGCAACAGCAGCACCTAGCCTATGGGTGCAGTAGGTGTCTGTCGAGTGAGTCAGTGTTAAAGAAGGATCTGGTTTGTGCTGCAATAAAAAGAGATCACGGGGAAGGAAGATGCTCGTGGACCACACCCGTAAAGGTCAAGGTATCCGTGCAAGCACCAGGTCATGTCTGACCCTTGGGGTGACGCCCTCCAGCGTTTTCATGGCAGACTCAATAGGGGGTGGTTTGCCAGTGCCTTCCCCAGTCATTACCGTTTACCCCCCAGCAAGCTGGGTCCTCATTTTACCGACCTCGGAAGGATGGAAGGCTGAGTCAACCTTCAGCCGGCTGCTGGGATTGAACTCCCAGTTTCATGGGCAGAGCTTCAGACTGCATGTCTGCTGTCTTACCACTCTACGCCACAAGAGGCTCATTACCACACCCATACAGCAATGCAATTTTGCATCACTTATTTCAGTGGTCCCCAACCTTTTTTTGGCTGGGGACCAGCAGGGCGATGGCCACGCAGCACGCATGTGTGGCCACGCCCGCGCATCGCGCATGTGCGGCTGGGCCGCGCATGCATGCATGCACGCCGCGCGGCAGAAATCGTGTGTGCGTGGCACTTTCGCGCATGCGCAAAATGCCGCGCATGCGTGATTTCGGCCTCGCAGCACGCATGCGCAATGCGCGGCCCTTATTCCCTCTCCCCCCCCCTCCCACAGTAAGAAGCTTCCCGGGCCGGAAGCTTGTGGCCTGGGTAGTTTTTTACTGCGGGGGGGGGGGCGGGGTGAGGGAACCGCGTCCCGGCGCCCTAGCCTTCGCGGCCCGATGCTGGGCCGCGGACCGCAGGTTGGGGACCACTGGCTTATTTTACTTATTTATTCGATTTTTGTACCGCTCTGCCGGTGAAGTGGCTCATGCTTTCAGTTCTGCTTTTAGACTTCCAGTGGATTGGACAACCCAAATCCTATTTCACTATTTATTGGATCTCTCATTCTGTGGCCTGGATCGACGCCTTCTGTGGGATCCACCTGGAGTCCCAGGAAGAAGAGCAGACCATAAATAATGTGAGGCAGCCTAATCTGGTCAGCCGGGTTTGATTCGCCACTCCTCCCCCCCCCCCCCAAGCAGCCAGCTGGGTCACCTTGGGCCAGTCACGGTTCTTTTAGAGCTGTCCTGACAGAGCAGTTTTCTTGGAGTTCTTTCTTGTGGGGAGATTCCTTGGGGTAGTGAAAAGCGGCCTTCGAAAACCCCATCTCTTCTAAATAAAGTAACAGCGACGTGGGTCAGCCCCATCCCCAGGGACAGCTCTGCTTCATGTGGGTGGCTGCTTTGGGTCCTGCCCCCCCAGTAGCAGAACAGAAGTGGAAAGGCAGGTGGAAGGGCGTGCCTGAGCACCGTCGGGCACCTCCAAGGAGAGCGGGCTCCTGTCAGAATAAAGGGAACATCAGGCGCTCCCAAGGCCAGGCCAAAACAGGGCCAGGGAGCCTTGTGAGATCAACTGTTCAGACAGTACAAGGGTGAGGCCTAACAGTCAGATTGTGAGATGCCACAGCCCCACTGCACGGTGCACTGGTCAGGCCGCACAAGGAGGACCTGGTGCAACTCCGGAGGGATCACCCCAGGAAGGATGTGGGCAGAACAGAGCGGGTGCAGAAGAGGGCAGCAAGGATGACCAGGGTTCTGCAAGGAAAGGCTGAGCGACTCAGGAATGTTTGGTCTGGAGGCTGGGGGAAGGGGGTTGGGGGGGATCTGATTGCTTTCTGAGGTCTTTAAAAGAAAAAGGAAAGTTGGTTTTTATACCCTGTTTTCCACTGCCCGGAGGAGTCTCAAAGCAGCTTCCAATTGCCTTCCCTTCCTCTCCCCGCAAGAGACACCCTGTGAGGGAGGTGGGGCTGAGAGACCACTGAGAGAGATTGCTCTGTGAGAACAGCACTATCAGGGCTGTGACTAGCCCAAGGTGACCCAGCCGGCTGCATGTGGAGGAGTGGAGAATCAAACCCTGCTTGTCAGATCATAGTCAGAGGAAGAGGGCTTGCACTCGAAAGCTTATTCAGGGTGTGCCCTGAATAAATCTTTGTTGGTCTTAAAGGTGCTGCTGGACTCTGGTTTTATTGTGCTCTTAACTAAGACAACAAGCTGTCACTCAGAGCAGGAGTAGTCGACCTGTGGTCCTCCAGATGTTCATGGACTACATTTCCCATGAGCCCCTGCCAGCAAATGCAAATGCAGTGTCGGTTCTTGCCCGTCCACCACGTGCAAAAGGCAAACAAAGAGCAGGAGGGTCCTGCAGGGGCAGCTTTCAGCATCAGGTGTAGAATTTGGAATGTGGATGAGAGGGAACCTCTGACTTCCTTTAAAAACAATCAGCCTTTGCCCACAGAGGCAGTGTGAAGGCTCAGCTCTCCAGCGCCTGCCTTAGACAGAGTCCACACCCATAAACCACACGCCCTGCCCAGAGTCTACCCGGAACTCACCCAACGTCCCCCACCTTCTCTTACGCCTTGGCTCCCCATCTGGAACACGGCCCCGAGAAACCCGCTCTGCAGGGCTGTTGTGACAGCCAGAACAGGGAAGGCTTTCAAAGCACTCTGACTTCTTTAAGCCTCTCGGCACCTTCAGAATGCAGAGCCAGCGTGAGGGGAACAGGCACAAAATGGCTGCTGCAGAAGGCAGCGCCCACCACAAAATGGCTGCCACAGCTCCCCTTCCGTCACGCAGCCAACAAACATCCTTGTGCTGTGGGGGCACCGAAGCAACTCTTTAAAAACATCTGCACAGCCACTGGCCAATCAGAAGCCCTGCTGGGCAAAAGTCCCACCCGCTGGCTGGAAAAGCCTTGGAGGGCACCAGAAAAGGAGCCAGCCATCACCACAGTGCCCACGGGCGCCATGCTGGAGACCCTTGTGCGAAACTGTGATTCCCTCCTGCCAGAAATGAGGGGCGTCTGGGCAGAGACAACCCTGCCCGTCCAGCACAGCCGCCCTCCACCCTGGACCGGGAGGCTCAAACATCAGTTAGCAAAGCGGCAAACGCCAGCTGACAGGGAGCTTGAAGGGTGAACGGCTCTAACGTCCTTCTATGCCGTCGCATCATTAATTTTTCATCCCCGGTTCTGGAGGGAACCCACAGCTGGGTAGGGAACTGCACCCCCCCCCCCTCCCAGGCTATAGGCTTCTCACAGTGGGGCAGCCCCCCCTCGCCTCCCCAAAAAACCCTCCACTGGAAGCTCAAGTCGGTTCCGGGAAGCAGAAGAGAGCCGGCCCCACCCCGCCCCACCCCACCCCAGGCCCCGTTTCTCGCCCGGCCTTTATGATTCCATCCTTGGCTGAGGAGACGGAGCGCCGGGTCTCCGGGAGGCCTTTCCGGCTAGCTATTGAACTGATAAATTCACTGTATTACTTTACACAAATCAATACCCCAGCAGTTATCAGGGGTTGACGTGGCCAAAATTGGTTTCAGCCAATTTGTGAGTGTAATAAATGTCCATTTATCAAATCAATTCATTCTGTGGGGCTTCCTGGACCAACGGGACCTGCGATGCCGAAGCAGCGACACCAACCCAAGGCCAGCCGTGCCCTGCGAGGCAGTGCCGCTGGCATCCGCGTGGCTGGTCTGGCCTCACCCGCTTCCCTGGTCGCTGGGCTCACGGCCCGGGCATTGAAGGGTCCAGGCCCAAGGAGGTGAGGAGGTCTGGAGAGGAGCGGGCGGGTCACGGGGCAAGGGAATGGGTTTCTGCAAAGGCTGGAGAGAGCTCTCCCAGACACAAGGAGGGCCGTTCTGAGACCAGCCAACCAGCCAACTTGTTCTCCAGTTCAGCAAGAAGGTGGTTCTCCTGGCTGCCAGATGCAACACACCCCACCTGGCAGTCCTGAAGTATCCCCGGTGCAGCAAGGAGAACAGACTCAGTGGGGCAGCAGGGCCCACGGAAAGACTCTGTCGCTCTCACCTGTCTGCAGGCAGGGGTGGGCAGCAGCTCCGGAGAGCCCTGGCTTCCCAGGGGGACATCCCGAGGTAGTCGAGGCTGACATCCCTGATCATTCGATCCCGGGAGCTCAAAAGGAGGCAGCTGCCCTCCCCGTCTCCCAGAGAGCCTCTGCCCGTTCGTCAGAGCAGCCCAATTAGCCCCCACTGCTGCCTTTGGGCACAGCCGTACTGGGGAGGGGGGGCTCAGCCTTCTTGCTTCCTCATCCTGCAGGGGCTCCAGGCCCAAAGACCTGCGTTTCTTGCATGGAGGGGAACGGCGGAAGAGTGGCCTATCAGATTCGAGAATCCAGGCTCTGACCCCCGTGTGAGACGGGAGGCTGGACTGGAGGGACCCTCCCTGGCCTACCCAGCAGGGCTCTTCTGAGGGTCATCTCAGGGGAAGGCCTCGGCCTCTGCCCTGAGGCTGGCCCTGCAGAGGAACTGGCTGGCCCCTGGGTGAGACGGGAGGCTGGACTGGAGGGACCCTCCCTGGCCTACCCAGCAGGGCTCTTCTGAGGGTCTTCTCAGGGGAAAGCCTCGGCCTCTCTGCCCTGTGGCTGGCCCTGCAGAGGAACTGGCTGGCCCCTGGGTGAGACGGGAGGCTGGACTGGAGGGACCCTTCCTGGCCTGACCCAGCAGGGCTCTTCTGAGGGTCTTCTCAGGGGAAGGCCTCGGCCTCTCTGCCCTGTGGCTGGCCCTGCAGAGGAACTGGCTGGCCCCTGGGTGAGACGGGAGGCTGGACTGGAGGGACCCTCCCTGGCCTGAATCAGCAGGGCTCTTCTGAGGGTCATCTCAGGGGAAGGCCTCGGCCTCTCTGCCCTGTGGCTGGCCCTGCAGAGGAACTGGCTGGCCCCTGGGTGAGATGGGAGGCTGGACTGGAGGGACCCTTCCTGGCCTGACCCAGCAGGGCTCTTCTGAGGGTCTTCTCAGGGGAAGGCCTCGGCCTCTCTGCCCTGTGGTTGGCCCTGCATAGGAACTGGCTGGCCCCTGGGTGAGACGGGAGGCTGGACTGGAGGGACCCTCCCTGGTCTGACTCAGCAGGGCTCTTCTGAGGGTCTTCTCAGGGGAAGGCCTCGGCCTCTCTGACCTGTGGCTGGCCCTGCAGAGGAACTGGCTGGCCCCTGGGTGAGACGGGAGGCTGGACTGGAGGGACCCTTCCTGGCCTGACCCAGCAGGGCTCTTCTGAGGGTCTTCTCAGGGGAAGGCCTCGGCCTCCCTGCCCTGTGGTTGGCCCTGCAGAGGAACTGGCTGGCCCCTGGGTGAGACGGGAGGCTGGACTGGAGGGACCCTTCCTGGCCTGACCCAGCAGGGCTCTTCTGAGGGTCTTCTCAGGGGAAGGCCTCACCTTCTCTGCCCTGTGGCTGGACCTGCAGAGGAACTGGCTGGCCCCTGGGTGAGATGGGAGGCTGGACTGGAGGGACCCTCCCTGGCCTGACCCAGCAGGGCTCTTCTGAGGGTCTTCTGAGGGGAAGGCCTCGGCCTCTCTGCCCTGTGGCTGGCCCTGCAGAGGAACTGGCTGGCCCCTGGGTGAGACGGGAGGCTGGACTGGAGGGACCCTCCCTGGTCTGACCCAGCAGGGCTCTTCTGAGGGTCTTCTCAGGGGAAGGCCTCGGCCTCTCTGCCCTGTGGCTGGCCCTGCAGAGGAACTGGCTGGCCCCTGGGTGAGACGGGAGGCTGGACTGGAGGGACCCTCCCTGGTCTGACCCAGCAGGGCTCTACTGAAGGTCTTCTCAGGGGAAGGCCTCGGCCTCTCTGCCCTGTGGCTGGCCCTGCAGAGGAACTGGCTGGCCCCTGGGTGAGACGGGAGGCTGGACTGGAGGGACCCTCCCTGGCCTGACCCAGCAGGGCTCTTCTGAGGGTCTTCTCAGGGGAAGGCCTCGGCCTCTCTGCCCTGTGGCTGGCCCTGCAGAGGAACTGGCTGGCCGCTGTGTGAGATGGGGGCTGGACTGGAGGGACCCTCCCTGGCCTGACCCAGCAGGGCTCTTCTGAGGGTCTTCTCAGGGGAAGGCCTCGGCCTCTCTGCCCTGTGGCTGGCCCTGCAGAGGAACTGGCTGGCCCCTGGGTGAGACGGGAGGCTGGACTGGAGGGACCCTCCCTGGCCTGACCCAGCAGGGCTCTTCTGGGGGTCTTCTCAGGGGAAGGCCTCGGCCTCTCTGCCCTGTGGCTGGACCTGCAGAGGAACTGGCTGGCCCCTGGGTGAGACGGGAGGTTGGACTGGAGGGACCCTCCCTGGCCTGACCCAGCAGGGCTCTTCTGGGGGTCTTCTCAGGGGAAGGCCTCACCCTCTCTGCCCTGTGGCTGGCCCTGCAGAGGAACTGGCTGGCCCCTGGGTGAGACGGGAGGCTGGACTGGAGGGTCCCTCCCTGGTCTGACCCAGCAGGGCTCTTCTGAGGGTCTTCTCAGGGGAAGGCCTCGGCCTCTCTGACCTGTGGCTGGCCCTGTAGAGGAACTGGCTGGCCCCTGGGTGAGACGGGAGGCTGGACTGGAGGGACCCTCCCAGGAGGCCTGATCCAGGCTGAGGGATGGGCATCCATCATGATATCTCTGGAGCTGGTTCCTCTCTCTCACGTCTGGGGGCTCCTCTCCCCTAGCCTCTCTTCAATCCATCCCTCTTAATGGTCTCATGAATGTAAGAGGGGAAGACGTAACAACCAGCTGGCTGACAAAGAGTTTTAATATTCTTTATTTACTACGTGTTGTGTTCTAAGCAAGGGGGAGGCTGAATCGGCTCCCTTCGTTTTCATACCAGAGGCTGAGAAGGCAATCTGTGTTCCACCAGTTCTCCAGCCAGGAAACTGGGTTTGTACTGGGTGCCACGGATCCAGAGGCCACATTTTCCTTTGTGACTTCCTGAACCACTTTGAGGTGTTTTTTAAAAAATTATTTATGCTAGGTATATCCAGGAGTGGCCGAACGGTAGCTCTCCAGATGTCCATGGACTACAGTTCCCATGAGCCCCTGCCAGCATTAGTATCTGACTCTCGAATGCTTACAACCCAAAAATGTTATTGGTCTCCCAGGTGTTCCTGGACTGGAATCGAGCTATCCCTGTCTATACACTTTTGGAACCTCTTAAGATGGACTCTGGAGTATGTGCATATGCATATTTTTGTGAAATGTACATATTCTGCAGTTTTTCCTAACATAAAATATCTTACGGTACAGGAAATGCTTGTATTTCCAGTGCCACAAAATTCCCTGTTCTGTCCTGCAACAGACCTGTTGAGGTGTGACATAATCTTACAAGTCCATAAGAAGAATCTGGCGTGATCAGACCAAGGGCCCATTGGCCTTCTGTTCCCACGGTGGCTGACCTCTAGGGAGCCCTCTAGGGCAGGGGTAGTCAAACTGCGGCCCTCCAGATGTCCGTGGACTACAATTCCCAGGAGCCCCTGCCAGCGAATGCTGGCAGGGGCTCCTGGGAATTGTAGTTCACGGACATCTGGAGGGCCGCAGTTTGACTACCCCTGCTCTAGGGACATATACTCCAGTATAGAGGGTGGGTAAACATATTCTCTCTCACTTAGAGATGTTCCTGCAACATCCAGGGAAGAACAGGGCCGCGCTTACCTGCTAACTCTTGGTCACTGAGTTGTCCTTGTGCAGCCACCCATGGGGGACTTCACAACACAACGGTGATGTATGTTTAACTACTACATTAAACAGTGCAGAGTTCCTGTTTTGCAGCAGGAAAAACTGCGGTTCAATCTCTGCACCTCTAAACATGAAGGCACACACACAGAATCCTAGAGTTGGAAGGGGCACCTGGGTCATCTAGTCCAACCCCCTGCACCACGCAGGACACTCCCAACCCCCTCGCTCATCCCCTGTCACC
Organism: Paroedura picta; assembly: GCF_049243985.1. Lineage (NCBI taxonomy): Eukaryota > Metazoa > Chordata > Lepidosauria > Squamata > Gekkonidae > Paroedura > Paroedura picta. Next base: position 1,500,919 of record NC_135374.1, read on the forward strand.
TGACAGCCCTTTGAGCCTTCCCAGAATCAGCCTCTCCATCAGATGGCTCTCCAGCCTCTGTTTAGAAATCTCCAAAGATGGAGTGCCCACCTCCTCCAGAGGAAGCCTGTTCCACTGGGAAACCACTCTGTCAGGAACTTCTTCCGCATATTTAGACGGAATTTCTTTTGCATTAATTTCATCCCATTGGTTCTGGTCCGTCCCTCTGGGGCAAGAGAGAACAATTCTGCTCCATCCTCTACATGGCAGCCTTTTAAATACTTGAAGATGGTTCTCAGATCCCCTCTCAGCCGCCTCCTCTCCCGGCTAAACAGACCAAGCTCCCCCAACCTTTCCTCCTGTCTTGGTCTCCAAACCCCAAACTCTGGACATGCTCCATTTTCTCTACATTTTTCCAGTTTCTCTACATCTTTCTTTTAGACTGGCAGCAGCTCTCCAGGGTCCCAGGTCTTTATCATCATCTGCTGCCGGCCCCTTTTGAACTGAAGATCCTGGCAGGAGCTGTTCCACTGAGGCCAGCCCCTCTCTCCTTTTGGCACACCAGCCCCACACATAGGCAACTTTCATAGAATCAGAGAATCCTAGAGTTGGAAGGGGCCATGCAGGCCATCTAGTCCAACCCCCTGCTCAACGCAGGGTCAGCCCTAAGCATCCAAGAAAGCATCCAACTTTCCATGACAGTGCGAGAGGCTCTGCTCTGAGCACTGTTTCTTGGGAACCTCAGAACAGGTGGGGCAGAGAATAACTTGGAGGCAACAGGTGTGTGCAGCCAAGTCACAATTTGGGGATGGTAAGAGATGCAGCGGAACGGTTTGCCAGCCACTGGGAACCAGACCCTCTGCCTCTCCACTCCGTAGCCCCTGGAAACTTCTCCCCTCTTTCCTACACAGCAAAGATGTCTGCCCTCTATCAAACGGATTTGCACCTTGTTCCTTCAACCGACTGCTCAGGGCAAGAACTGATTTCCTGGCATCTCCCCAACAAGGACCGTATTCCTCAGAGCGTCCTGAAGGTGAAATGCTGAGCTCTGGAGCATGCTCAGAACGCACGGCCCGCTGCTCTGGCTGCATGCCCAGAACCACTCCCCCTGGGTCCCCGTGCGGGACCCCTGCTCTTTGCTTCCCCGAAGGGGGCCTGCGAAGCAACAGGCCGATGGGGCTGGACGGCCGCTTACCGGCTCCGACGGTTGCTATGGCGCTCTCCTGCCCAATGATATGCTCCCGCAGCCGCTGCTCCAGGGGGAAACGGCGCCGCTCCTCGATTTCTCTCTTGCGCTGCTCTTCCTGGAACTGGGGGCGGGAGGAGGGAGGGGGGGTGTCAGGGTCGGATTCTGCAACATGGATTCCTACGGCCGCCACTCACCTTCCGGACGGAGGATGCGTCTGCAGCAGGGCAAGTCTGCCCGTAAGAGAAGGGCCTTCGTGACCTGCTTCCATGCGATGGAGAGATCGTTCTTGAGGGTGCAGCTCAGGGGTAGTCAAACTGCGGCCTTCCAGATGTCCATGGGCTACAATTCCCATGAGCCCCTGCCAGCGTTCGCTGGCAGGGGCTCATGGGAATTGTAGCCCATGGACATCTGGAGGGCCGCAGTTTTGACAACCCCGCTGGTCTGGTCTGCAGTGGAACCATGAGATCCGGGCCCAGGACAGCCTTGCAGGCTGGCAAGGTTTCTGGGGTGTCTGCCTTGGAGAGCCAAAGCTCCCTTGGTCAGATACCAGACCTACTTCTGTCCCAGTCAGAAGGCAGGCGGGGGTGTGGCAAAAGGTTTATCTCATAAGATTTTTATACCGCCCTCCCTGGTGGCTCAGAGCAGTTTACAGGGAGCGTGGAATCCAAAACGGACAGCTAAAACATCCGTTCAGTAACGGCATCTCTCAGCAATAAGGTCAACAGCACTGGGCGTGTATTGTTAACATTTCGACAGCAGAGGGGTCAGGTCGGGATTGCCCCACAATGTATTGGGGACGGGGGAGATATCTGAATGGGAGGGGGGTCTGGAGGACCCAACTGATGCTGAGGAGCTCTTCTTCAGGTACACACGAAATCTTGGACCTGGAATTAAATTCTGCTGGCCTTAACTTTGTTCCCATGGAAATCCTGTTAGTCTCTAAGGCAGCCTCGCTCAACTTTTTTACCATGAGAAACCTCAGAAACATCCTTCAGGCTATGATAAACCCCAGAAGGGGCACCATCCTGCAGGTTGCGAAGCAGAGCTGTGGATATGAGAGGCAGCATGGTGTGGCGGTTAAGACTGGCAGCTTCTAATCTGGCGAGCCGGGTTTGATTCCCTGCTCCTCCGCATGCAGCCAGCTGGATAACCTTGGGCTCATCACAGCCCTGTTGGAGCAGTTCTCACAGAGCAGTCCTGTCGGAGCTCTCTCAGCCTCCCCTCCCTCACAGGGTGAGTGTTGTGGGGAAAGGGAATCATAGAATCATAGAATCATAGAGTTGGAAGGGGCCATACAGGCCATCTAGTCCAACCCCCTGCTCAACGCAGGATTAGCCCTAAGCATCCTAAAGCATCCAAGAAAAGTGTGTATCCAGCCTTTGCTTGAAGACTGCCAGTGAGGGGGAGCTCACCACCACCTTAGGCAGCCTATTCCACTGCTGAACTAGAATCATAGACTCCTAGAATCATAGAGTTGGAAGGGGCCATACAGGCCATCTAGTCCAACCCCCTGCTCAACGCAGGATCAGCCCTGAGCATCCTAAAGCATCCAAGAAAAGTGTGTATCCAACCTTTGCTTGAAGACTGCCAGTGAGGGGGAGCTCACCACCTCCTTAGGCAGCCTATTCCACTGCTGAACTAGAATCATAGAATCATAGAGTTGAAAGGGTCCATACAGGCCATCTAGTCCAACCCCTTGCTCAACGCAGGATCAGCCCTAAGCATCCTAAAGCATCCAAGAAAAGTGTGTATCCAACCTTTGCTTGAAGACTGCCAGTGAGGGGGAGCTCACCACCTCCTTAGGCAGCCTATTCCACTGCTGAACTACTCTGACTGTGAAATTGTTTTCCTGATATCTAGCCTATATTGTTGTACCCTTTCAATTTTATTGAATTTTATCCACGTCCTTCTTGAAGTGAGGCCTCCAGAACTGCACACAGTACTCCAGGTGTGGTCTGACCAGTGCCATATACAATGGGACTATGACATCTTGTGATTTTGATGTGATGCCCCTGTTGATACAGCCCAAAATGGAAGGAGATTGTCAGCCTCTTGGAGACTCCTTTGGGAATAAAAACCAATTTGTGTTCCTTTTCTTTATGCCAAATGGGGCCCCTCCCCTTCCCACGTCCATCATGAGCTATTTTGGGGAGGTGGGGTTTGATATGATACATAAATGTTTGTTAAAAACTATATATAAAAATTAATTAACTCTCACCCATTCAGGAAACCCTTCCAGGGCTGTCAAGAAAGGCCAGGGGCTCACCCTAGCTGAGAAAGCCTGGCCTAAGTTGCTCCTGGGCTGAAACCTAGATGGAGAGACTTAGAGGGGAGAACAAGCAGGAGTCTCTGGGAAAGCCGCTTCCCCAAGGCCCTTCCAGAGCAGCAGGAAAGGAAGCGAAGATGCGGCTTCAAAAATACAGGCCGCCACACTGATGAACAGGCCCATACAGGGAGCTTCTTTGCAGAATGTGCAAGTGGCCTGTCTAACACTCTGCTACAAGTTTATGCCAGGGCAAAGGACCCACACGACTTAAGCTAGGAGCAATTCACTTACTTCCCTGCGACACCCAGCTCAGCAAGCACAATTGTACAGCAGGGCCGCCCAAAATATATTTCTTTCCAATAAGAAAGCACAGGTATATCAGACGCGCATTGCCTGCCTCTGTGCCATGACCCCTGGCGTTCCTTGGAGGAACCCCCACCCACACCCTTGGGGGTCTCCCATCCAAATATTATTCAGGGTTGGCCCTGCTTAGTTTCCGAGAGCTGACGGGATCTGGGCTGTCCTAATCTGGGCTGGAGAGAAACAGGTGAAACTCTACCCAGCAACTGGAAGGGCTGGTATTTGTCTCGGGGCCTCAAACGGAATGTGGCACCCAGGGGCTCCAGAGGGAATGGCTGGGGTGCAAAAGAGGGGGCCATGCCAGTCACTACGAATCTCCCCAGCAGCATCTTCCTGCTGACTTCCTCCCAGGAGTCTTCTCAGCAGAGAGCCACAGTGGCATAGCGGTCAGAGTGTCAGACTACGATCTGGGAGACCCAGGTTCAAATCCCCGCTCTGCTAAGAAAGCTGGCTGGGTGATCTCAGGGCAGACATGTATGCTCAGCCTGACCTACCCCAGCGGGTTAGATTCAAGTGGGTCGCTTTATTGGTCTGAAGTAGCACAATAAAAACAGAGTCCAGGAGCACCTTTAAGACCAACAAAGATTTATTCAAGGTGTGAGCTTTCGAGTGCAAGCACTCGAAAGCTCACACCTTGGATAAATCTTTGTTGGTCTTAAAGGTGCTCCTGGACTCTGATTTTATTGTGCTACCCAACAGGGTGGTTGTGAGGATAAAAGAGAGAACGAGGTAAACCACTTTGGGTCCCCATCGGGGAAAAGGCAAGGGTGGAAACATAAAGGAAGCAAACTGGATAAAACCAGATATCACTAATGCTACTCTCTTGGGATGCTGATCCAGCTTTCTGGAAATGCTGAGCTCTGCCAGGAAGGCCTCCCGTCTCAGCTTCCGAGGCTGGAAACCTGAGGCGCTTAAACTCTGGAGCCAGCCGTCTGCGGGATCGGTACAGGGAAGCAGCTCTGCAGGGAGATTCTGGCGAACGGGAGGAAGGGAGGGAAGGCGGGCAAAAGAACGGAAAAGGGGCGATGTCTCAGGTTCTGTCGGGCATACTCGGAGGGTGGGCACGGTTGCCACGGCCCCCTTGCGGGGGGGTCTTCAAGGCAAGACGTGGTGGCTGCCATTGCCTGTCTCTGCGCAGCCCCCCTGGAGAGAGAGAAGGACTGAGCACTGAGCAACGGCAAGAAGCCCCCAGGCTGGTGGAAGGAGGGGGGGGCAAGACTGAGCCCCCCCATGGAGCACCTCTTGGAATCCACTGGCTAGGGAGGGCAAAGCAGGGGAAAGGCAGCCGCTGGTGGGCCTCCTAGAGTGACATCACTGGCTGCTGATCAGCTGTTAAGACTGCCAAGCAGGCCCCTGGCTGGGCCCCGCAGGGGCTTTTTAAACTTTCTTCTCCTGACGCTACTCTGGCCTGCAACTCACACAAAGCGCCCCTTGACCTCGAAGGCCCAGCGGGGACCCACCATGCTCAAGTTCTGAAGACGATCGCCATGGAACCAGACCCTTTTCAGCCGCTCTCCAGGGTCTCAGGCAGAAGTCTTTCCCTCCTGCGGGGTCCTTTTAAGCGGAGATGCCGGGGATTGAACCGGGGACCTTCTGCAGGCCCAGCGGATGCTCGGCCACTGAACCGCGGCCCTTCCTCCCATTCCACAAGCTCCGAGAGCCCCTCTGCTAGCAGCGCAGCGAGCGCAGAGGCTTAGGAACGCAGCAGAGCACCTCTGGCCGGTGCGTTTCCTGCCTCGGTGCTGACCTTGACAAGAGGTTTTTAGAAGGACAAATGGCAAAGCAGCCCGTGCTGGTGGCTACTGTCCGCCTGGCAGGGGGTGGAGACGCCCCCTCACTCCTGCCTCTTCTATATGGAGCAATAACTTCCAGGCCGGTCCCAGCGGAGCAGCACTTGCTGGACTGCATCCCGAGCCTGGACGGTGCAGCTCCCTCAGGCTCCGTATATATCACTGACCCCCAACTACCCAGCCCCACCGATGCATCTCTGTCTTCCTGAATATATAGGCCAATTCTTTTTTCCCCCCTTCCTTCCTTCCTTCTTGCCTTTTATTTTTAATTTTTTTTTTACATTTTTGAAAAGAATCCATAAAAGCTGCTCGTTCATATTACAAACGATCAGACTCGAGGGCAGAGGCTGAGGGAGACGCGTCAAAGAGACCTAAGCGATGGGCCAGGTCTCTCGGGGAAAGCGGCTTCTCCGGGGCTCTTCCCGAGCGGCAGGAAAGGAAAGGAAAGGGAGAGGAGAGGAGAGGAGAGGAGAGGAGAGGAGAGGAGAGGAGAGGAGAGGAGAGGAGAGGAGAGGAGAGGAGAGGAGAGGAGAGGAGAGGAAACTGCCGCTGACAACAATACGGGGAACTTCTTTGCACAATGTGCCACTGACCTGTGGAACTCACTGGGACAAGCTGCTGCAAGGGTGACAGGTCCGACCGGGCTGCAAGTCTATGCGCCCGCACCTGGGAGCGATCCCCGCATGACTTCCTCCTCCCCCACCCCCTCACAGCACAGCCGCCACATCACAGAACGGCAGCCCGAAATGCATTTCTTTGCAGTGGGAACGAGGGGCAGAGGCTCCCAATCTGGAGAACCAGGTAAGATTCCCCGCTCCTGCCCCACATGCAGCCAGCTGGGTGACCTTGGGCCCTTCCCAGTTCTCTCAGAGCTCTCTCCTGGGGAGAGGAAGGGGAGGCAATCATGAGCTGGGTTGAGACTCCTTCAGGTAGTATAAAGCGGGGTACAAAACCCACGCTCTTCTTCTTCTACGAGAGAAAGGGCCAACATTTCAGGTATGCGCCAAACAAATCCGGCAACCCTGGCAAGCCGGATCCCATCAGATGTCGGAAGCCCACCAGGGCGGCCCCCAAGAACTATCAGGGCCGTGAGGGGGGCACAGGCAACAGCAAACTGGGAAAGCAGCCCCCTGCTCCCGATGCCCCCCCGACGTGCCCCACTGCTGAGAAACGGCACAGAGGCAACAGCTGGCTCCTGCCACTTGGCCTGTCCTGCAGCAGCACAACATCTGCCCCGTAAGCTGCTTTTGGGATGAGACGGAATAAGCAGCGGCCGACGGGACTCACAAAACTGCCTTCTATTGCATCAGGACCCCAGACGGGCAGTGGCTCTCTCAGGCCCTGGCCGGAGGTCTTTCCCTGGAGATGCTGCCGGGGATTGAACCGGGGACCTTCTGCCTGCCCAACACTGAGCCACGTTCCCTCTGCTATGTGTGTGTGTGTGTGGGGGGGGATAAACAACCGACAAGCCTCGCTACAAGGGCCTGCTGCCTCGTGCCTTCCCACGACTCTTCCCAAGAGTGGGACACACCTGGCGCAGGTGAGGGGAGAGCTCTCCTAAAAAAGAGACAGCGTCTGCATATGGGAAGGCCCCTTCCGCCGCTGCTTTGGCACCGGCGTATGTAAATAAAATCGATGGGCCATGTCTACTCTGTTAATAGCGCCACCAATTCATTCTCCAGCGGTGATTAAAATGGGCAATAAATTCTCAAAGACTCTCGGTGGGCTCCAGGCAGGGAAAGTGGGGCTGGCAGGGCCTCTACCATCCAATCCCCCCCAGCTGTATATTCATCACGAAGCAGCTCTGGAGACGGCCGGATTGTAGGCGCACGCCGGCCACAAATCGTCCCACCCTGAGCATCGCTTCTCTCTCCTTCCCCTGCGGTACGGGGAGCGTTATTGGCCCAGCCGCGGGAGGGCCGTTGGGCTTCTGGGCCGCTTCTGAGCCTTGTTCGTGGATTGTCTCTCTCCTGCTCCTAGAGAGGCAGAATCAAAGGACTGGAAGGGTCCATCGAGGCCATCCAGTCCAACCCCCTGCTCAAGGCAGGAGCAGCCTGAAGCATCCCTGGCAAAGTGTTTATCCAGTCACAGAAGACTTCAGGAGAGCCATCCCACCCCATCCCGCCTGCGGCTGCCTCCTCTTCTCCAAGTCCCTCAGCCTTTCCTCACACGCCTGGGTCATCCTCCTTGCCCTCTTCTGCACCCGCCCCGTTCTGTCCACATCCTTTGGGAAGTGAGGCCTGCAGAACTGCACACAGGACTCCAGGGGTGGCCTCACCAATCCAGATTACAGGGGGGACTCTGAACCTTGCAATTTGGATCTTATGCTTCTGCTGGTGATAGACCCCCAGACCACATTAGCCTTTTTTGCCGCTGCATCATGCGGTGTGCTGACATTTCACTCACAATCTACCTGCACCCCAAAATCTCGTTCACATGCACGGCTACTCACCTACCTCACAGGGCGTCTGTTGTGGGGAGAGGAAGGGAAGGTGATTCTAAGCTGCCCTGACACTCCTTCGGGCAGTGAAAAGTGAGGTATAAAACCTTGATTTGCAATATATACTTGATTTGCAAGCAGTAATCTTGACTCTTGTATAACCCCAAGTCTCTTACCCCAGCCAGCAATGGTCAGTTCAGCCCCATACAAAGTGGCAAATTCCTGAAGGGAGGCACCCTTTAGACTGGGATGGCCAAAGTGCTGCTCGCTAGATTTCCATGGACTACAATTCCCACAAATTGTTCTGGCAGGTGCTCATGGGAACTGTAGTCCACAGGCATAGGAAAAATAACCACAGTTGGGGCGGCCCTGCTTCACAAACGGCAGAAAACCCACTTGCATTCCGTGACGCTGTGTTTTTGGCCAGAGCAGGGGTCCCCAACAAGCCTCCCACGGGCACCAGGGTGCCCGGTGACACTTTTCTTGGCCTAGTGTTCCTAGAAAGTGGACAGGACCTCTGCCAAGCAGCGCTTCTGACAGGCCCCCGGCCACCTGATTGGCTGTACACATTTTTAAAGCCCCTACTTTGGCAGAAGCTGCTGCCCCAGCCCTGAGGCTGAAGGTCAGCTGCAGCAGCCGCTGTGTGCCCAGCTTCATGCCCTTCTGGAGCTGCCCTTTTGGTTGGGGCTGTCACCTCTGCTGCGTCAGAATTCCAAGGGCTCAAGGAGGCCGGGGAAGGAGAATGGCCATGCCGCCATGCCCCCGATCTCTCCGCAAGACACTACTCAGGGCCGCCCAGGTTCCAAGGGCTTTAGGGTCCCAGAGCCGTTTTGCCAGAGCCCCCTCCTCTAAGAGCGGCTCCAGTCTCCCACCCTCCCGGGCCTGTCTCCCATCTGCTCTCGCAAACGGAATCTGGGCTCACCCACCTTTGTCTGAGACGCTTTCAGGAGCTTCATGACCTCTCCTTCCCGGGCGTAATCCACGGCCGTGTGCCCCATCTCATTCCTCTGCAGGGGGTTGGCACCTGGAAGGGAAGAAGAGGAGCTCAGCCCGGGGGACGGAGGAGGGCGGCAGGCCCGGCGTGCAGCTTGCGGCCTCTCGGCTCTCCGACACCCTCTTTAACCTTTGCTCTGACCGGGGCTCGGCTCAGAAAGGGCCCGGGGCCCCCCAGCAGTGAGGCGGGCGGATGTCCGAGGACCCAACAAAAGGGAGAGAGCACCGGGAACAATGGCCTTGCCAAGGGAAACCCGTTTGCAGGACGAGGGGAGCGAAAGCGAGCGGGAAGTGAATGCCTCCCCCGCCGACCTGCCCGCGGGCTTACAGCGCTCCCGCAGCCCGGTCGTGGCCGCAATTAGACAGAGCGCTCTTGGCTCGTGACCTCAACTGTTGCCAAACGCAGTTGTGGGGCTGCAGGGACCCCGAAGGACAATGTGTGATGGCAGGAAAAGAGCAGGTCAAAGCGGGGCGGGGAGAAACGGGGGGGGGGCTCTTGGGTGTAGAGATCTGCACCCCTCCCTGCAGAAGCAGCCTCTCAGCTTCTTCTCTGGAGACCAAAAACTTGCTCCTGTGGACCTCCGGGGGAGGAGGAGGAGGAGGAAGAAGAGTTGCTTTTTATACTCGCTTTTTACTACCTGAATGAGTCTCACAGCGGCTTCCAGTAGCCTTCCCTTCCTCTCCCCACAACAGACACCCTGGGAGAGAGGGGAGGCTGAGAGAGCTCTGTGAGAACTGCTCGAGCAGGACTGTAACTAGCCCAGTGTCAACCAGCTGGTTGTACATGGAGGAGTGGAGAATCAAACCCTGCTGGCCAGGTTAGAAGCTGCCACTTTCAGCCATTACACATGCCTGTCCAATCTGGAGGGAGTGCAGCTAACAGTGCCCCACTCCGCCAGAAACCTGGGCGTGATTCTGGACGCTTCCCTCACAATGGAAGCCCCGGTCACAAAGGTAGCATGGCTGGCATTTTACCACCTCCGGCAAGCCAAGCTACTAGCACCCTACCTGGTCCCGGAACGCCTAGCCACAGTGATCCACGTGACAGTCACCTCTGTAACTCGCTCTACGCAGGCCTGCCCTTAGCCTTGACCCAAAAACTACAGCTGGTCCAAAATGCAGCGGAGAGGAGATCAGATGCTAGCAGGGCATGAAATGCAGAGCAAGCCCTCTTCTGCCCAGGAAGAGCTGCAGCCGGCTTGCCCGCCCAGGCTGGTGAAGGGCGCTCCTGGCTACTGCGGCTAAAGATCCAGAAGCCCCCCAAGTGATATAGCAACAACACCAATTTAATTTTTTGTAGCCCACCTTTCCTGGTTGGCTCAGGGCAGGTAACAACAGGCATTTACGTGTGATGAAGCTATGTTGATAACAATAACTAGAGGAGATTATAGTGCAGGGGGCTGGACTTGATGACCCAGGAGGTCCCTTCCAACTCTAGGATTCTATGATTTTAGGGGAGGCAGAGTCTGGTGCAGAGACAGCGGGTGGCCCCGGGTCACCCAGTGACCATCACAACTGAGCACGGATTTGAACCCAGGATCCTCCAGCCGTCGCCTCTGTGCTCCATCTTTCAAGCACCCTGCCGAGACTTCAGCAAAGCGGGAGAAGGGAGCGAGGGACAGACAGAGAAATGAGCCGTCTCTGCGATCCAGCGTAAGGGATCTATATTTGCTTACAGAATGAAAAATGAGCTCCATAAACATCCGGCGCAGAGTCGTTTTGGCCCTGAGGCCTGTCGCATCCAATGAAGACCGAGATCGGGACAGGGGAGAAGGCAGACGGCCGGCCTGTGGCCACCCGGCAGCTCTTAAAGAGGCAGCCCCACAGTCCCCCGGCCGCTTCTGTGGTTGCCAAACAGTTCGCCTCCATTCCAAGAGCGAAAGTTTGCTCTGCACTCCCCCCCCCCCAGGAGGGCATCTTTCAGGCCGGCTCTCTCCACCCCCCCCCCCCATTTCCTCCCTTAGATCTATTAATAACGGCTAACCAATATTGGCCTAATCCCCCCGTTAATGGCTCTGACGACTTGACTAATTGCAGCAATAATTGATAGAACCAGACTCCTGCCGCCCGGTCGATCTCCACCTCCGGTACCGGTGGGCAATAAAATATTATGCTTTAATAAATATCTGGGTGTCAGAAGCGGAGGCGGCCGCTGGTTGCTCCGGAGCCCTGGCCTGACCCCGCCGGCCCTTCTGCGGCGCTGGGGCAGCTGCCCTAAGGAGCGGGGCCTGCCGTGGGCCGCGGTGGCCTGTCGTGCGCCAACCTCGCAGCCGTCCGCAGGCAGGCCATCCGTCACCTCCCACAGGCCGTCTGTCGAGCAGAGAATGGACACCTGGGCAACGCCCCGGGCCCCTCACGGCATCCGCCCTTCTCCTCCCCCCTCCCCACCCACCGAGGCAGCGCGTGCATTAGCCGGCTCCAGCTTATAATATTTGATAAATAGCAGGCCGGCCGCCCCACGCCGCAGCCGCGCACAACCAGCGCAGCTGCGGAAGGTCACTCATTGGGGAAATATGTTTCCTGTCGGTGGTATTGAAAAAAGTTTAGCCGAGTGACAGGCCTCAATTTTTCAAATTTTATTAACTCCGTCCTCTTAATCATTTGTCTTGAATTCCTTCGGATTCCGGATAACTGTCAATAGGAGGGCTTGGGGTGGGGACCAGGGAGGGGCCCCGCGCGCTCGGGTGGTCTCCGGTGCCGCTTAATGACGCTGGGGTGGGGGAAGGAGGACCCAGCTGGGCAAGAGAAAATGGGGGAGGGGGGACCCCGCACAGAGGACCCCCTCTCTTTCCAAGGGCGATCAGCGCGATGACACAGAGAAGCCCACAAGTGGCATGCAAAACTTATTTGTTTGATTTATTTATTCATCTATTTACTTATTTATTCATTATGCTGGGGCTTAGAGGCCACCTCTCCCTGAACGGTCTTGGGGTGGATCACTACGGCGTTTAACAGTTAAAAACCCGCTCGCTTTCAAGTTTTAAAATCATCTGATTCTGTGAAGGCTCAAGGGGGTGGCAGGTGACAGTGGAGGAGCGAGAGGGCTGTGAGTGTCCTGCATAGTTCAGGGGGTTGGACTAGAAGACCCCTTTCTACTCTAGGATCCGATCTTCAAAAAAGGGAGGAAGGATGACCCGGGAAACTACAGACCAGTGACTCTGACCTCTGTTGTGGGGAAGATAATGGAGCAGATATTAAAGGGAGCGATCTGCAAACATCTGGAGGACAATTTGGTGATCCAAGGAAGTCAGCATGGATTGGTCTCCAACAGGTCCTGCCAGACCAACCTGGTTTCCTTTTTTGACCAAGTAACAGGTTTGCTGGATCGGGGAAATTTGGTTGATGTCGTTTACTTGGATTTTAGTAAAGCTTTTGACAAGGTTCCCCATGATGTTCTGATGGATAAGTTGAAGGACTGCAATCTGGATTTTCAGATAGTCAGGTGGATAGGGAATTGGTTAGAGAACCGCACTCAAAGAGTTGTTGTCAATGGTGTTTCATCAGACTGGAGAGAGGTGAGTAGCGGGGTACCTCAGGGTTCGGTGCTCGGCCCGGTACTTTTTAACATATTTATTAATGATCTAGATGAGGGGGTGGAGGGACTACTCATCAAGTTTGCAGATGACACCAAATTGGGAGGACTGGCAAATACTCCGGAAGATAGAGACAGAGTTCAACGAGATCTGAACACAATGGAAAAATGAGCCAATGAGAACAAGATGCAATTTAATAAAGATAAGTGTAAAGTTCTGCATCTGGGTCAGAAAAATGAAAAGCATGCCTACTGGATGGGGGATATGCTTCTAGGTAGCACTGTGTGTGAACGAGACCTTGGGGTACTTGTGGACTGTAAACTAAACATGAGCAGGCAGTGTGATGTAAAAAAGGCGAATGCCATTTTGGGCTGTATCAACAGGGGCATCACATCAAAATCACAAGATGTCATAGTCCCATTGTATACGGCACTGGTCAGACCACACCTGGAATAGTTCAGATTCTATGATTCTATGATCTAAAATCAGTATAGCTAACGATTTAAAGCTGCTTCCTACTATATTTTCCCCAGCAACTGACACTCCTTTTAACAGAAAATGCTCCAAGGGTCACGTACAGCAGATAAAATAATATCACAATAGTAAAATTAAAAACATCAGGTCTGAATATCAGGCTGCATTAAGCGCCAGGACAAGCTTTACATAAACTGTAATAATTCCCTACATGAGCATGTCAAAAGACCGACACGAGACCTTCCATGATTCGCCCCCCAGGGCCTTCCTCAGTGGCCAATTGTGCATCCTTTTTAAATTGGTTTGTTTCTAGTCAACAATCATGGCTAACGGTCAATGCGCTTTTACAGCCGTCAATAGGGGTCCCCAGTCTTGTGCCTGGGGGCACCATGACACCCACCACCACCTTTCCTAGTCCCAAACCTGGAATCATAGAATCCTAGAGTTGGAAGGGCCCTCCAGGGTCATCTAGTCCAACCCCCTGCACTGTGCAGGACACTCCCAACCTTCTCGCTCCTCCACTGTCACCTGCTACCCCCTTGAACCTTCACAGAATCAGCCTCTCCGTCAGATGACTCTCCAGCCTCTCTTTAAAAATCTCCAGAGATGGAGAACCCACCACCTCCCGAGGAAGCCTGTTCCACTGAGGAACCGCTCTATCTTTCAGGAACTTCTTCCGCATATTTAGATGGAATTTCTTTTGCATTAATTTCATCCCATTGGATCTGGTCTGTCCCTCTGGGGCAAGAGAGAACAACTCTGCTCCATCCTCTACATGGCAGCCTTTAAAATACTCGAAGATGGTTCTCAGATCCCCTCTCAGCCGCCTCCTCTCCAGGCTAAGCAGGCCAAGCTCCCCCAGCCTTTCCTCCTCCGTCTTGGTCTCCACCATCTTTGATGCCCTGTGTTTTTAAGAAGTGCCTGTGGGCAGGAAGGGCCTCCTATGTTAGCCACTGGCGATTCAAGTGGCTGTGCAGATTTTAAAAAAACTGGTGCTTTGGTAGCGACTGTCCCCACAGCACGAGGGTCCTCACTGTGTAATGCAAGGGTAGTCAAAC